>NC_057939.1:52331145-52664583 GCF_018555375.3 Anguilla rostrata | reverse complement strand
GAACTGAGCTCAACCCGAAAAAGACCCCCCCCCCCACCCGAAAGCAAGAGTGTAATTGACACCCTGAACACCGGCGACATCCACTCTGTTTCTGTCTCCTTATAGCAATGTGTTAAGTTTAGTGTCATATAACATTATACAGTGTTATATAGCATCATTTCATGCACAACAGACACTATTACTAGTTGTGTTGTGTTGTAAAAAAAGCACCGAATGAGTGTGAAGCTGTTGTGCAGCACTCGGCAGTGAGACTGACGTGGTGTGTTCCGTGTCCCTTTCTGATTGGTCCAGGGATGACGAGGGGGCAGACCCGGGTCACAGGACGGTCCCGCGGGCGGCCCGGAGCGGGGTGCCCCCAGTGTCGCCGCACGCCTGCATTAAGGACGCCGTGGCGGGCGAGGTGTTCGACGACGTGTGGCGGGAGGTGGTGCACATGCTGGAGGCGGAGCTTCTGCACAGACGCTGGGAGAGCGAGCTGGCAGGTCTGTGTCTGCCCCCCCCCCCCCCACCCCTCCCCCCCCCACCCTTACTATGCAGAGCTCAGCGCTACCTTATCCGCGCTGACGCGTGCAAAACCGTCCAGGTGTGACGAAAACAGCTGCGCCTTCGCTGCACTCAGGTCAAAGGCCTCGCTCAGGGGCATAACAGCAAAGTCACATCAACAGAGAAAAATGTGTGAATCATTCCAGCTCATGCTGTCCCCACTCCGCTACCAGCTAAACGTCTTTTCACCTTCATGAGACATTGGCATTTCAAAAAACAAAACACCAACCAAATGCGAATATGTGTGATAAATATTATAGAATTTAAATCATGATTTTAAAAAAAAAAAGCATTTTGTGTAAGGTAATATATGTTTATTATGTGCCGGCTGTTATACAGTATATGTGTGTTATATATGTGCTACCAAGGCCACTGAAATGGCTGTAATGAGGAATGTCCTTCGAGATGCTGTACAGAGTGGTGTCCTTACAAGATATGTTATGCACCCGCTGAGCCCTGGGCCTTGTTTCGTGTGTGTGTTCCAGATGGGGCCCCTCTTGTGGGGACCTCAGAATCAAGCAAAGCGGGGTGCGACTCGACGTCCCACATCCTGATTAAGACCCTCAGCGGTCCTGTCTCCAGGGGGTCGGACACCAGGAGCATGTCCCTCTGGCCGAACCTCATCCCCCGACAGGTACCTACTGAAGTCGCTAAAGAATTCGTTTTCATTGGAGGGATGTGCACTAGGTAACATGTCCACTCCCATGTGTGGTAGAGCCTGCGGTTAGCAGCCCTGCAGGACCGTGTGTAATTGGACACAGTGTCATCCAGGGAGGGAGGGTTTCAGTCATTAGGGTTGTGTTTGTCTCACTGTTTAAGGACAGCTGCTCTGGTCCTCAGTCTGCCTGGGTCAGCTGGAAGTGTGTGCGGTGCCCTCCAAAAGTATGCGTATGATGGAGTGAAATATGTTCTTTTTGCTAAATACTTAAGGCATTTGTATTTTTTGTATTTGAGATGAAAGGATGAATATGAGACAAAAGTACAGACAGTCCTGTCATGGTAAATTAGGTTAAGCACATTTAAACATCTGCAGGAAGTACCTTATAGTATGAAAGGTTAAACTTATATGAAATACAGTCTTCTTTATGCTCATTCCATGTCTCAGGTATCTCATTCTGAAGGCTAAATTGCCGTCAGTTTAATTGTTTTTGCTCTTTTAGGCCTTCTGGTGAATGCCAGAAACCGAGCGATGTTTGCTTTCTCTTCCGACAGGCTCCCCGTGTATCAAGTGCCTTCAAGAGCAATTTAAACGGTGTTATGACAATCCAAGCCAAACCCCTTCAACAGAGACAACACGGATTCAGCGAGAAGCCGCAGTAAGTCTTCGGTGCTTAAGGGGGGATGAATGAACCTTCGTACTCATTCAACATTTCAGACGTCCTACAGGTGTATGCAGGGATATTGTAAATGATATGACTGCGTTGGCTGGAATCCTTTTCTAAGGTTTACTTACAGTACAGTGTGTTAGCAGGTAACTTCAGGTGAGGTGAGACAGATCCCAGCTAACACAAAATACTAATCATATCGTATGCGTATATATTCTCTAGTAAGGGCTTGGAAGGATGGTAAGCTTTGCTCTGTGTGTGTGTGTGTGTGTTTCTCTGCAGGCATATGCTCCCTAATAAGATCTTGGGAGGAGTGTGAGCTTTGCTCTGTGTGTGTGTGTGTGTGTGTTTCTCTGCAGGCATATGCTCCCTAATAAGATCTTGGGAGGAGTGTGAGCTTTGCTGTGTGTGTGTGTGTGTGTGTGTGTGTGTGTGTGTTTCTCTGCAGGCATATGCTCCCTAATAAGATCTTGGGAGGAGTGTGAGCTTTGCTGTGTATGTTTATCCGCAGGTGTGACGCAGATGACAGACCAGGTGTGCTGATGTCGAGTGGCAAGGGGCAGCCACGGCTAATGGAACACAGCGTCCTCTCAGCCTCCAGGGGCGCGTGCACGTTCTCCCAAAAACTCCCGGCCCAGCGCAGACTCCCCAAAATCAGCGTCGAGACCAGGCCCACCCGCGGACACGGGATCCTACGAGGACCCAAACTGTGAGCCTTTCCCCCACAAACATGCACCACCTACACTAATGTGTGAGTCTTACACCCCAAACATGCACCACCTACACTAATGTGTGAGTCTTACACCCCAAACATGCACCACCTACACTAATGTGTGAGTCTTACACCCCAAACATGCACCACCTACACTAATGTGTGAGTCTTACACCCCAAACATGCACCACCTGCACTAATGTGTGAGTCTTACACCCCAAACATGCACCACCTACACTATGTGTGAGTCTTACACCCCAAACATGCACCACCTACACTAATGTGTGAGTCTTACACCCAAACATGCACCACCTGCACTAATGTGTGAGTCTTACACCCCAAACATGCACCACCTACACTAATGTGTGAGTCTTACACCCAAACATGCACCACCTACACTAATGTGTGAGTCTTACACCCCAAACATGCACCACCTACACTAATGTGTGAGTCTTACACCCAAACATGCACCACCTACACTAATGTGTGAGTCTTACACCCCAAACATGCACCACCTACACTAATGTGTGAGTCTTACACCCCAAACATGCACCACCTACACTAATGTGTGAGTCTTACACCCCAAACATGCACCACCTACACTAATGTGTGAGTCTTACACCCCAAACATGCGCTACCTGCCCAGTTCTGCAGCTGTCCCTGCTACTACTCCAAATGTACTGACTCTCTATTAACAGGAAGTAACCTTTGACCTTTTCACACTTTCATTAGACCTCATCGCGAAACTGCCGTGCGGCTCCCTGCCGACAGGCCCAGTAAATCCATTAGGGATGCAGCCTGTCTCGAACCTGTGTGGGACTGGCAGGACACTGAGCCACAGTGCTATCTGTGGATTGTCACTATCATCACATACTCTGGTGTCCCGCAGGGGTGTGTTTTAGGTGCGGCCCTGTTCATCCCATACAGTAATAACTGTCAGTGCTCCTGATCCACAGCTGCCCTTCATCTCATATACTGGTGATTGCCCCTGTAGCAGTTCTCCTCAGTGGCCATGCGTTGAATCATTTTGTCCTTTTCGCTTATCAGAACTCGATCTCGTTTCTCCTCACTGGAGTGTCGTGTCAGCGGTGCTTTCGAACTTTAGCGCATATCCACGGTGAAAGGGATGTTCGATCCAAAGAGGGTTTTTTAATGGCTGTGGATAATTGCAAAGCGCAAAGGTTAAACTCCCTGATTCCTTTAAGCACCTTGGATTAACCTTTGAAAATAATCAGCACACGTGAGGGTCAGAAGTGGCAATAACGAAAGCGTGCGCTTTATCTATAAAAAACCCGTTTCGCCTGCTGTATGTCGCGGAACCGCCATCCACACCTTTATGAATCACCCAGGGTTCCTTGAAAATAATTGGACTCCCAACCCTAAAGAGAAAATCCAGTACTTCTGGACATAATGTCCCAGGTATCCCCAGGTTAAATAAAGGCCCGTATTATTGCCTGTGGCTTGGCATGACCCGTGTTGCGCTGCGTGTGTGTGTGCGGGATTGCATCGTTATTGCCAGCGGTGAAGTGCCTTTATGAACTGTGGAAACGATCTCATCATCTTGGGGGGCGATAAAGCAGTCAGATCCGACTTGAGGGAAAGTGGGTTGTGGTGTCGGCCGGTGCTGCCGCTGGCTCAACGTCCAGGTCCTCTCTCTCCGCTGTGAAGTCTACTCCAGAGCCTACCGCTGTCGTGAGTATCGGTCGGGTTCGATTGACTGTTCCTACGACATCCACCACATCGGCTTCTATTCATCAATAGTCGTTTGATAAAAAATAGATATATGAGAATATGAAGGTATTATTAGTAATGGGAAAATATTTGAATAGGTTAATGTCTTCCAATTGTAAATCTCTGTACAGCACCCTCACCCATCGATAAATTGAAGGCAGTGTGTGTTTTTGGTTGGTGATAAGGCCCTCGGCTGTGAAATTGATCCAAAGCTAAGTTTCATTGTTAGTAGCCTCGAAACAATCGGTCCAACAGGCAGTTGGAGGGAGCGAGGACAGCCCATGGTGCAGACTAGAGCATTCTGTGGTCTTCAGCTCCCAATCAGGCCTCAGAGACGGTAGTAGAACAAATGGCTATCGACCCTGTTGGTGGAAACAAAACTGTGTGGTTACAGAAAGCCGTCTTGTCTCTGCCGTGACCTGTAGGTCTACAGTGACCGAGGGCCTGGCCTCTAATGCCGTGAACGCAGCGAGCAAGCAGAGGCTTCCCTCCGTTCGCCTGGACGTCCTGGAACAAGAGCTGCAGGTGCCCGCCTCCAGACACATGCAGGTACTGCCCCCCCTCCCCCTCCCCGCTCCCTTTGATCTTTCTCACCTACTCCACCAGAATACTTCCAGTATTTCACTTCATGTTTTTTTTTGTTCAGTTGTATTTATCAAGCGGTAGCAGCCAAAAATGGGCACAGAAACAATTTCTGGCTACACCCCTCTAACCCCACCAACACTGCCCCCCTGAAAACCCTCCCCATACAGCCCCTCCTAATCCCACCCACCCCTCCCTACATATATGGTTCGTATTCATACTGATAAATATGCATTTTGTTTGACCAGGTTGGTGAGAAAGGGCCCTAATTGTTATCGTTACGTTATTGTTAAGAGTCTTTAAAGAGGCTTCTCAAGTCCTCCTGCATGCTATAGCCTAGCAATTTGCAGTAATGTGAGCTTCACTGAGCAGAGAAAATTAATCTGAGCTAGCTGTCTTTGTAAGCGTGCTTATCTGAATAGCAGACAGTCCTCCTCCTGCTGGCGTGGTCATCGATTGGCATGCGTTTGCTTGTCACCGGAGGGCGTGGGAGCGACCTTTGCTTGACCTTCGGTTGCTGTCTTTTCCGGCAGCACAGGGGGAGGGTCCTGCAGAGCCGCGTGGTCAGCGCGACGCACCCCGGGTCCGTCCTGCCCCCCCTCAGGGAGCCGACCCTGCTGCTGGACTCGCTGCCGAGGCCCAGCACCACCCACACCTTCCGGGTAGGAGACCAGCCGGGACGGGCCTACTCTGAGCCCACCTTGCAGTTAGAGAGAGGAGTTTTAGGAAGAGCTACACAGTACCATAAAATGTCCAGCTCCAACAGAGCACTAATGAGTCCAACAGGGCGCAGAACCACCCATACCTTGGAAGAAACGTTAGTGTAGCACCCTGGATGGGAGACAGGCAGTATTTACTGCTACCTGGTGTGTCCATAGCGTAACCGAGTGAGATCATTCAGTCACGCACTATCCCTCCATGGTATGAGATGGGAGACTATGAGTCACGGCACTTAGCCAAGATCAAACAATTTTTTCTCCTGTTTTGAGGTCATACTCAGTTTGCCTGTTCCACTTTATCAGAAATGATAGGCCACTGTAACCCTTAAATACACTGTTCGGCCGCTGAACGGGAGCTACACAGTCAAACCATTTGCAGGTCAAATACACCGGGGCTTGGCACTCACAGATGTTCCTCTCGTCTAGGTTATCAAATAACTAGGTGTCACCACAGGTTGACATTCCAGCATTGAAACCAAGCCCGCTTTATTGACGAATGAAGGTTTTGTGTACTGTACATACATACTGTGTGACATTGATGTGCACTAATGAACAGTGCACTAATTGTTTTGTACTGTAGGTCAATCGATAGGTCTCACCACCATGTTCCAGGCAGGGCTGTTTATAACACGACAGGATTCCATTCTCAGTGATTGGTGGCCGTCGGGTCTGAACGGTGCTGATTGGACGGAGTCCTCCCCGTGACTTTGTAACAAAGGCTGTCCAGTGTGCAGAGAATGTGGCAGTTGGATGTCGTTCTCATCGTTCATCGTTCTTGTGGCCCAGTGAACATTTGTGGAATGATCTGGAAAGGTCCACGGGGCAGGAAAATGCTTGTCCAGGCTATATGAAAGAATCGGGAATAAATCCCACCAGACAGCACGTACTGTCTCTGCTTTCCTCTGGGGCATAGCAAAGGCAGGACTGCTTCACAAACCACTATCCTTTTCTCTGTCACTAACACTATCTTTCACATCAGATGAACATTCATCATCATGCTACAACTACCCGTTTCGTGTGTGTAAAATACAATGACACAACACAGAATACAAAATTAATGTTGCGGCAAGCAAGGGTGTATACTGGCTTCCATCTCTCAGCAAACTTGCGGTGGAGCGTCCAGATAAACACTATCCTGGGGATTTACCCATGTTTAGCATTTTTTGAGTTTAACCAGGTTTGACATTTAACAAGTTAAATTAATTTATCACTTGCGCCCAACCATCTGCTGGACTAATTAGGCAATGTAATATAGCGCTAATGCACGAGCTGAAAAATGCATGACCATGACGAGTCCGTTAATCAAATTGGTGGTGCGATCATTTAATGATCAGTGTCCATGTACTTTCGCTTTTTAAAAGATACACCGTACACGTGCAAATTTAATACATTTTTTAAATGTAGTAACCATTTAATTTAGCTAAAAATAGTCCTAATTATATTATGTGCTGTCAATTCTTGCTGTTGCCTTGCTTTCTTACAGTGTGCATGTGGTCTAGAGGAAAGAACTGTGTGCATATGACCAGCTGGGTAAAAAACTATCAATCGCTGTCTTAATTTTTTTCCAGTCAGACACACCCATAAAAAGATCCTTCACACCCATGGATATCGCCTACCATATGCGTACTGGAAGAGCACCTTTGCCAGGTAATAGTTATATATCTGTCTTGGGCCATGATGTGACTGTTTTATAAGCAATTTTAATGTATTGATATATTATGTTTAAACAGGCCAAGATGATCATTCCAGAAAATGGGGGCAGGTCAGACTAGATGGAAAAAGATTGACAAAATTAGAACAATTGTTGGTCATGTCCCTCTGTTGGGAAGAGGAAACAAAACAACAAAATGGCAAACACACCAAAAGGTTAACTGAATATACAGCTATGCAGAAAAATAAAGGGCCCTTTACAAATAGGAAGGATGAGGAGATCAACCCTTGAATTAATAATTTCCATGTCCCCAAAGGAACCTGAAATATTATGCAGGAACCATAGAAATACGTCTTACATTTCCATGGTAATAACTAGCTCCAATTTTTAGATGTGTATTTTTCAAACTACGGAGAATACATTAATTCCTTCATTCAGAAGTGGTTTCGTCCATTGCTGTACAATCCCTGGGCTCCTTACAATGTCTTAATTAAATGGCCTGACTGGCCTTGCTCTCAGTGAAATGTCCCCTTAGTGCGGCTGTATAAGAGGTATAACTGTCACTGGAAATGAGTCTACGGTCTCCAGATGTCAGCTGGAATGAGCCAGCTTTGATCTCCACTCCTCCCTCAGCTTTGATTGGCGTTTGTAGTTTCCCAGGAGAATTGCTTCCTGTCCTTACAGGAAGCTGTGACATCAGTGGGCGTGGTTTTTCCCTCCATGCTAAAATGTGTACTCCTCCCAGGTGAGCCCTCACGCATCGGAGTGACCGGGTTCAGCGTGGGAATCACCTGCTCCGCTGCCCTCAGCCAATCAGAGTGCCCCAGCACACAAAGAAGGCCGCTCAACCCTTCCTCCACTGAGGAAGAGGAGGGAGAAGCACTGTTGCCACTGGGTAAATACAGCCTGAACTGTTCCTTCTGACATTACTTCCAGTCATAGCTGTTACCTTGGATACCATTCAACCACTTAATAGGGGTTGTTGTTGTTATTGTTGTTGTGTGCAAACTCTACCCTGATGTTACAGTTGGTGTGCAAATGGCTATTTCATATTGGTTTTTCCCATTTTTTGAACTGGAAGGAAATACTGCAGTGGATAAATACTCAAAACTCTTCTTGAAAGATGTAAAAACCTCTTTTCTGTTATTGAAATTTTGTAACACTACCCAATCGTTTGAAGCTTGGAGGACATCTGAGAAATATGTAAAACATGTTATACCCTTTATGACACCCTTTATTGGTGTGTGTTTTCATCCACTTCCTCTTTTGCAGGAACTTGTCATCAGCGTAAAGCTTTCAGCCGGTTTCCAATGCACTACAAGAAGAAGCTGCAAGTGGTGTTGTCATAGTACCGTCTGAGTACGATGAACACACAGTAAAAACCACAAAAAAAACAAAAAACAAACAAACTGGGAAATGCTAAACCCATGGAAGAGGAGAAGGTGAGAAATATTGATCTAACAGACAGGGAAAGTTAGGCAAACATGACCTACTACAGATACCACTCAAAGGGTGTAGCAGGCAGCTGGGGCACAACCTGTTAGAAAACCTGAAAAAACAAAAACCCGTGAACTTTCCCAGCTGCAGAATGTATGGAAGTGCGCATATTTGACAGCATTCATACAACATTCGATACCTTTGGTGCTCTTGTGCAATACTTATTTGGGCAGACTTTCTCAGTTCTGAGTGTTGTGTCCTAAAAGCTGGTGTGCAATTTTATTTGCACAATTTAATTACTTTTGAAAGTGCCTAATCACAGTTCTTCATCCTCAGTGGTTTAAAAATACGATTTTTCCCCTAGATTCTCAAAACATCCTAAAAAATCGTAGTTCATCACAGGCATTGGCTGTATGGAAATCCATGAATCTCATTGTAAGTAGCCTAAATTAAAAATTACAGCAAAAATAATTAAACAAGGGACATCAGAATGCAGTTTATATATTTATACCTGTTTTGCTATTTTAAAAAAAAACAAATGAAAACACAGCTGGTTGAGGTATGTAATTAAATGTAAACCATTTAGTAACTATGCTCAGTGTCCTCCCATTTAACAACTTTTTATTGAAATGTGCCTGCACTCCTGATACTGTTTGCATAAAGAACTTTCCATCATAATGCAGAAGGGCAGACATTTTATCTCAGAACTATGCTCGTTTTATTACTGAAAATACTTCTTTCATAATGTGACATGCCAAGCATATTCATTACCAGAATTTTACACCCACGAGCAAGGTTCTTCGTGAAATTAAATTAAAGGTGCTGTGAGCTTTTAAAGATGGGAAAATGGGAATCAAAAGTGGAGAATGCTGTAAACATGACATTTACAGTTTCAATATTCATGACTGACTCATTTTTTTTATTGAAATAATAAAAATTGCATTTATTCTGTGTAAAATGCCAAAAATTATTTTGTATTATGAGAACAGTTTCAAGCATTTAGGAGTGTGTATGGATTTATTTATTGTATGCTTTGTATTTTTTTCTGCCACCAATAAAGGATTGATTGCATAAGACATTGCTTATCTACGCACATTAATTTATAATTAACTTCAAATGATGCAGTGAAATAGAACACGAAAATCATTTCATTCACATTAGTAAGTCAGATCAGACATTTTCCCGTAACATTGGATTTTGAACCATCGTAATTAACGTGCATTAATATTATGTGGCGGTGGTGGGTGTGGCCAACATGTGAGATGGTGCATAAATGCTAAATATGACAAAGAAATGGATGCATTCACAGTTTATCGGGGTGAGTCTGAAGCAAAGAACGGTGAAAACAAACCTGGAACACAAAACCAAACTACCTAGCAGAGGGCCTGGAGAGACATCACCAAAACTGCAGCACGGGGGTTATGTCTGTAAAGGACCAAGCAAAGGCAGTTGTGCTACATTGATGTCACGTCAGTCGGCCAGACCCCTACTCTTCACAGATAACATTTGGTCCCGCTCTGGAACGTGGGGCCGAATTTTTTTTTGTGATTAATATGGAGTCTGAACTCATCATTTCAGATATTTGGCTTGCTGTTCCGTTTCACCATTCTGAATGACCGGAACTCAGAAAAAGGCAATATCACGCAACGAGACTTCGGTCCAGTTGAAATTATTTTAAAATGAACAACAATCCCCACTGAACAGTCAGTTGGAAGCAATTACATACCTTTGCACAATCCTTCCAGTTTGTGGCAGAGATGGTCTGACATGCCCGTGAACAAATGCCCTCTGTCTTCCCCTCACCGACTGGCTGAGGGCTCTTTGTCCAGGTGCATCTACTCGTTCTGCGTTTAAGCCAATCACACGCTTGCATTTTCTACCAGAAAACACACACAACACAGCTAAAATGGACTTTTAGGAACCCACGGCCTGGGCTTGTGCACACTAGTTGCTGTTTAACAGAAAAGGGGATGCTGGGTAGAAGGTCAGTCTAAAGTTTAAGTAAACTGGGTTTTTTTGACAGAGAGAAAAATAAAAAGACTCAGACTGCGAAGCACAAATAACAGCTCCTGTCAACACCTCACAGAGATGGCGATCACATTATGGGTGCACATACTTTGGCTAACTGCGGTAGCCATTTTCCTTGCTTTTCTGACTTACACCACATACCAGCTGCTCAGCGGGTACGTACGTAAATGGTACGAGATGAAGCCAATTCCTGGAGTTGCTGGTGCTTACCCTATCATAGGCCATGCCCTGCAGTTTAAAGCTAATGCCGGAGGTAAGCAATGCCAGTCTGGTTCATCGAATGTTTCACCATGTCTGTTGCATTAGTAGTTTCACTGAACTTGTGAATGCTACTGTGAAGTCATTGGCCTGTATATCTCAGTTTGTGTGATTATGCTCCATGCTTAATGTGCAATGGCATTGGCTCTAATAACGTAATAATAAAATGATCACATGACATAGACTTATCAGGGTGCCACTTCCTGTGAGGTGTGTATTTTTCACATCCATTTTCCGACTGTGGAAATGGTGCTTAACAGCTAATCCACTGGCCTGTTTGTTTTTTGGTCGTTGTTTTTCCGTAGATTTCTTCAGTCAGATCATAGAGGGAACGAACGAGTTCCGGCACTTGCCCTTGCTGAAGCTGTGGGTAGGCCCTGTGCCGTTCATTGTCTTATTTCATGCAGAGACTATCGAGGTAACGCACCTCCTTGGAGCAAGAACTACACATAACGTCTTACTGTTTCACTTTCTGGAAAACTCTAGTTAAAATATGTTTGCCTGCACTAACATGAGAGAATGGACGCAGCTGAGCATACTGTATGTGTATGGGTAAAGGGTCTGAACAGGTTAAGAGCAATGTCCTTTGCCAGACTGCAAAATGGCTATTAACAGTCTGATGCTAATAACAATAGTAGTAGTTGAGAAGTATTATAAAATGCATTTCCTTTTGGAAAAACAAACAAAAAAAAAAACTTAAAAAAAAGATGTTAGTAGATGCGTAGATGTTAGTCAATCTGATGATATCAACATGTGTTAGTGGTGTAATAGTGTGAAATGATAATTAAGAACATGTAAATGCAGCCTGTATTTGTTTTATCAGACGTGGTTGCAAAGAGTGCAGTGATATTTTGCTCCCTAGATGGTGCTGAACAGCCCTAAGCACTTGGATAAATCATATGCCTACAGATTCCTGTACCCCTGGCTTGGAACCGGTCTTCTGACTAGGTTTGTTTCACATATTTTATTCACTCCACATATACAGCAACATGCTAAGAACTGTTATATAAAAAACCATCACATCTGGAGTTGGGAGTTCAGCAAATCGATACCTTCATAAATCCAAACCTTTGCACACCTTGGTGCTTCCATTTTAAATTAATCTGCAGTGCACAGTTCATTGGTAAATTAGTGGAATAGCAAATACACTGATTGTATGGTTGGTGAGTAGTTGCACATTTAGATTTAATTTCAGAAAGAAATGAAGAAAGTAGCTCGGTTTTATTTCCCATCTGAACCCTGGGGTATTTATCAAAATTGTCCCGACCTTTAACGGAGGAAGATCAAAGAATTATACGCCGAAAACAAATCAAATTTCATAACATTAAATTATGGAGCACTCTAGAGAAGGTAACTGAATTACTTTTGAGGAAGCAAAGAGACTCAATGATATCTGTTAATCGATTCAGAGGTTCAGTATACATCCACCAGTTTAATAAATCCCTCTCCACTGAGTCAGTCTCATTGAGAAAAAAAAATGACTAGAAACTTACACGTTAATATAATGAATCGTTAGATGAATACAAATCTTGATAAATAAAATTTGCTGCTGTGAAACATTAATCTTTTCAGACACAGAAACGTGTGCAATGGAGTAACAATCTGACAATCTTTTATAATCTTTCCTGGCATGTGTTATGCATGTTCTGTGTTAAATTAACTCTGATAGAGTTGAATTTACACTGGGCGTTTTACTGCATAGTTTCGCATGAATCACATTTTAACGTGCTCGTCTCGTCTCTTTTTTTTATCTCCGCGGATGTAGTACAGGTGACAAATGGCGCAGGCGGCGGAAGATGCTGACCCCGACTTTTCACTTTTCCATACTGACCGACTTCCTGGAGGTGATGAACGAGCAGGCGGAGGTTCTGACCGAGAAACTGGAGAAGAGGGCGGGGGGAGGACCGTTTAACTGCTTTAGCTTCATCGCGCTCTGCGCGCTGGACATCATCTGCGGTCAGTACATCGACGCATACAGATGAAAAGTATTTAATAAGTCCACCATTTAAAGGGGAACGGTGCCTTCCAGGTGTTATGATCCAATTATGAGGTGTGGCAGACCGCGTACTGTGAAACCTTTAATTTCCAGTCAGACCAGAAAAGCTCGTTTTCATAAATATTTGAAAAGTGCAAGATGATTATAGGCCTACAATCTTGAACCTCTGTACCTAAGTTTGATGGCAGTCTTGTTATGAACCCTTTTATCTAGTGTGGGGAAAAGCAGTGAGAGTAAAAGAAAATCAATCTTGAATGCTTGAAATTGGCACATTGGCTGAGTAATTTGATTCATTTTCATTTTGATTTCTAGATAAAGGACAAACAAAAGGGTTCATAAAAATAAAGCCAGGTGATGAGTTGGACTCCATCTATGCAGAAAGAACATCATGATGAGATTCTGTATTAATGTGCAGTTTCCCTTGCGTGATATAACAAATGCCTGTTTTCATCTTTCAGAAACTGCTATGGGTAAGAAAATCTATGCACAGAATAACTCTGACTCAGAGTATGTTCAAAGTGTTTACAAGTAAGTGACATTTTGAATGCCCAAACATAGACCTATTTCAAAATGATATTGCGGTAAAGTTGTGTTTTTGTGTGACATCAATGCCAGTAGAACATACATCAAATATCTTTATTTAAACATCATATTTGTTTTTACAAATTTAGACTTTTGTTTTATAGTTTTATCCCCCTTATTTTTACTTTTCTTCCCCCAAATTTGAAATGCTCAGTCACAACTGTAAGGCTGTCCCATCAGCTAAACAGGAAGACTTGCGATCACCCTGGGCAACTGATACACCTCCCATCCCTGAACAGTCCTAGAGCCAATTGTACTGTTCATGATTTCTTGCAGGATGAGTGATATCATTTCTCGTAGACAGAGGACACCGTGGTATTGGCCAGATTTTATCTACTATTTTCTTGGAGAAGGAAGAGAGCACAACAGAAGGCTGAAGATCCTTCACTCCTTCACTGAAAGTGTAAGTAAACAAAGTAGGTCTTCCGGCACAGGAAGGAAGATCTCCCATTAGTGACCACTGTATCCTCATTTAACTACAGATTGAAGCATTTGCATGTACTCTCAGAAAAAAGGGCTTTTATGGTTTGTCTCAATTGGGGGAACCATTTTTAGTTCTTTATGGAACCCTTTATGGTTGGTGTAAAAAGCGTGAACCATTTTGCCCAACTTAGAACCCTTGAGCTAGATAGGGTTCCTCTATGGAGACACAGAGAAGTCTCTCGGAACCGTTTCTTCTAATTGTGCTATGTACAGCTGTTATGGCGTTGCCAAGTAATAATCCATCGATGTTAAACCTGTCGAATCCTCTCTGGCCTGAATTTCCTGGAATTTTCACAACTCTGTATTCTGTTAACGCTGCTAATAATAGCCCTCTCATGGTAATGGGCGTTTTATGGGACAGAGCATCTGCTGGTGATAATTTATGAGACATATGAAGTAACACAGTCTGTAATTAATATACTTCCTCTCAGCAGCTCTAGTTTGAGTCTGCACCAACTACGGCATTAGCCAGTTATGAGCAAGAGTCTGCAGCGATGATTAAAAAAGGACAAAATGTAATGAAATGACCAGAGAGGCTTAAAATACATAGTAACACTTCCAGTGTTAATTCAACTCTTGACAGACGTTTGGTCCCACTCTGGAATGTCCATTGGCATCCATCTTTGTATCACTTATAGAGATTCCATGTGCATGAGACACATTTCCATCCATATTTCCCATATCCCTATGTTTATTTAACCCTGTCATTGTTTCCCAAATTACTTATTTTCAAAGCCACCTGATCTCCTTGAATCATCTCTGCAATCATTCTTCGCCAATGTAGAGCCAGGGCAACACAATCATTGACGTGCCTATCCCAATTCCATGGCAACAGACCAAAAACTGAGCATGTGCCTCACAATCTTCTCATTGGTTGAATTCTTCAACCATGCAGGTAATCAGAGAGAGAGCGGAATCTGTGAGGCATGTCGACTCGGACCGTGAGCCTGAGGAAGGCCCGAGGAAGAGGAGGGCCTTCTTGGACATGCTTTTGAAGAGCACGGACGAGGAAGGACGTGCTCTCAGCCACAGGGATATTCAGGAGGAGGTGGACACGTTCATGTTCGAGGTAAAAGCAAAATGGCCAGTGGCAGATCTCAGCGCCCTCATTTGTACCTCCTTCGGCATGCACTTATAGTACATCGCTTTTGATAAAAGTGTCTGCCAAAGGAATGTAGTAATGTAGTAGTAATGAAGGTTTCATACTTGCTTGTAATAAACGAGTAAGAATCTGATAATTTGCAATTGAACCATTTCACGGTCCCCAAACTGACTCCGTCTTCCGAAGATAATTTTTGCTCAAGCAAACTGCCCTGTACTGCCCCAGCAGCCATTAAGAGATGACTCATGTGACCCCGGAGATGATCTCCCTGCCCCACTACGTGCAACGTTTTATAAAATGTTTTATGAACTCTCCTGTTCATCTCCCATGAGAATATTTAATAAGTAAACCCTGCTGCGTATGTATGAATGTCATTGCACAAAAGTGACGACCTCTGAGAGGAAGATGATCCTGTAGGCTAAAGGTGAACGCATTTTACTAAAACTTTTACACATATATTCTAAAATATAAACCCGAAAAACTAGTATAAATGGTGATCTTTTTTTAAATCATGAGATTGATGGATTAATATCACAATAATACAGAATACAGTTACAAACTGCTCTGGCTCACAGAAGATTCATGCTAATATCATTACACGTATATAAAGGGTCTGCCTATGACAGGAAATATGTGGTCTTATCTAAATCACTTTTTCCAGTCTCATTGAAGCCAGGCAAGCAGACTCTGTCACACGTGAAAAATCAGTATATGTCTCACCAAGATATCCGTATCAAAAATAAAATCTTATGCCTGTCCCCAAAATATCCCACTGTTTATCAACAGACAGTATGATAGTGTGGGTCAGTCTGGTAAATAATTACAAAGTTCACTCTGTTAAAATAAAACCAAAAACCTGGAAAATAAATAGAATTTCCTCATTGTTGTGGTGCAGGATTCTACTTTAAGTACAGTATATAGTGGCCAGAAAAGCAGAAATATTATTACTTAAAATATTTTTCCATAAAAATTACATTATATGTGTAACAGTTATATAACTTATAATGTATGGTGATCTTATGTAACATTTACAAAAAATTACAGACTGAAGTTTGTAGGGAAACCTTTATGGGTACTTAATGCTTTATAGCTTTATGTTAAAGTCTAAATAACTCCTCTGTGTAACAATTGATTTCTCATGTCACATTCAAACCATTGTAAAAAAGAAGGTTCGGGAAAGAGTAAGACTACATGTTTTTCCTACATCAAAAGCAATCTAAATCTTTTCAGTGTGTTACAGTATCAGCAAAGGTTTTCAGATATTATAAACTGTTTTATTATTATTTAATATTTTTTTCCTTCAGAAATCACATTTCAAAAGCATATGCTTAAACCACATAGTAAGATGTTCTGTGTTAACTCAACTCAAATAGAGTTCATGACTGTCCAATTATGAAAACATGTACTCTATCTGAGTAAAGTATAATCTATCTGAGTTATTTCATGCTGAGCCTTTTACAGTGTAGACAGAGAGCATTCAGAAGAAGCCAGCTGTTGGGATGATGGTAGTTGAATGTCCCTTTATGTCCTCTGTCAGGGTCATGACACTACAGCCGCCTCCCTGAACTGGACCCTGTACCTGCTGGGCTCTCACCCGGAGGAACAGAGAAAGGTCCAGCAGGAGCTCCAGGAGGTGTTTGGTAATCCGAAATTCCCCCCCTGCGTGAAGTACACACGCTGCGACATCCACTGGGCTCTCTCCAATCACTTATTTTACCTCCCCGCATCCTTTCCTCGCATCCTTTCCTCGCTTCCTTAGCTCCCCTCAACAGAGGACGTGAGGACTAAAGAAACGAGGAAGCGTGTATTAGGCCAATAGAACGTTCAGTCGAGCGTCAGTTTGGAGCCACGTCAATTACAGATCCGTCAGATGTGGCAAAAAAACTTCCGCAAAGGACGCACTCGTGTTTCCTCGCTCAGACATCCTTCGAAAGCCTCCTAGCTCTCCTCACTCCTAACTCCTTCAAGAGGTATCTAACGGGTTTGAATGCCCTTAAAGATGGCGGACCTCGGTCAATTTCCGGGTTGGTCGAGGAGACGCAGACATAAAATAAGCGCTTGGAACGAGCCCCTCAGTCCCTCGAGCCCGGAGTGACCTTTTCGCCCCTTCGCTCCCTGGTCTCAGGGTCGTCGGACCGGCCGGTAACCACGGACGACCTGAGGAGGCTGCGCTACCTGGAGTGCGTCGTCAAGGAGAGCCTGCGCCTCTATCCCGCCGTGCCGCTGTTCGCGCGGCGCATCTGCGAGGACTGTGTCATCAGTAGGTGGCGCCAGACCGCCGCAGCGCCACCTACTGGTTGGAGAGCCGTGGAAAGTGGAGGAGATCATTACACATTACATTACATTACATATTACATTACATTACAGGCGTTTAGAGGACGCTCTTATCCAGAGCGAATCACACAACATTTTACATACAGTAGCATTTACATTTATATTTACATTTATACAGCTGGATATTTGCTGAAGCAATATTCTGTGTATTCTGTGTTGATTTGGAATTCAGTAGTTTATTTCTTAGCTGATATATGGTTAAATGTATGTGAAACAGAAAAGCACACCTCAGACCTCCAGCGACAAAACTGCACACATCCTGCCGGCGCGCAACGTTGCATAGCACACATTCTGTACCCTTTTTATGACCGTACAGTTTTTATGAGGCGTCATCTGAATCTGAACAATTTTTCCCTTCTGCAGACGGTTTCAAAGTTCCCAAAGGGGTCAACGCGGTGATCATACCGTACGCCTTGCACCGGGACCCGCGGCACTTCCCCGACCCGGAGGAGTTCCGGCCGGAACGCTTCTCGCCCGAGAATTCCGAGGGGCGAAATCCGTTCGCCTTCATTCCGTTCTCTGGCGGAGTGAGGAACTGCATCGGTACGTTCGGGTTTTTGCGAGGTTACCACCTCACTTATCTTTCTGAACGGGGTTCTCATTCTTTGTCAAAACCTCACCGTTGGTGTGAAGCAGTATATATATATATACACACAGATATATTACAGTGTGTTGAAACAAACAAATTTAAAATGCATGGATGTATTAGTTGTTCTTTTATATTTGGTGCAGTAGCCTTCCCTTGTAAGCACTCAACGGTCCAATATTAAGTTGGACCTAATACTGTTCTAATACTAGACCAATGCGAATAGTCCTGATATCCTGAAGTAGTCTGTCTTGAACCCTCTGGATAAAAGTGTCTCCTAAATGCCTAAATGCATATAGGAAATGTGTACAGACAGCGTGGCACATCTGAAGATTCCCAGAAACATGGCTCAGGACCTGCAACGTGTAGCATTAAACATGAAAAAGTAAAAAAGAGAGGAACAAGACTGGAAAAAGGCTTTGAAGACAAAATCTAGGACCAGGGACCAGTCACAATCCCCCTCCGGGGGTTTCTTTGCAGTGTGGCAGGCATTTGTTCTGATATCGTGGCTGTCATCCTCCGGTTCATTCTAATGGTGTTTCTGAATGGCCGGCCTGCCTCCAGAATCCATCATCCATTAAGGGTTGTCTCCGTGCAAAAAGAGAGCTTTAATCTCCCGCGGGAGGGTGCAGACCCACTCGTCTGGGCTGTCTCCTCCCACAGACTGTGACAGATCGCTGTTCTCAGACTACTTTTGCAGGGCTAAATGGTCCTCTGTACACAGAGGAGAGCCTATGATGAGAGACTAAGAGTGAAAATGCTTCTTTATCGTACTGCTATCTTTGTTATTCTGTGCACTGTCTTGTGCTTTAAGAATGAAGGAAAATTCCGAAAGGAGTTTATTCATGAAACATGGCAGCCTGTTCATAGTTGTAGGTGAATGAGCTGGGAGCTATGGCCGTTTGCTGGTCTGTGCATGAATTTGTGTATACCGGTGTGACTATACGCTTGTGTGTCCTATGAGTGTGTGTGTTTGTGTGTGTGAGTGGCTGTGTGTATCTATGCGTTTTTATTTGTGTGTGTGTATGTGTGTGTGTGTGTGTGTGTGTGTGTGTGTGTGTGTGTGTGTGTGTATCTAAGTCTGTCTGAATGCATGTGTGTCTCTGTATAGGTGTGCTTAATGTGTATGGGAATGCATTTCTCTCACGCTTGTGTGCTCTGGGCTGCAGGGCAGCGCTTCGCTCTGATGGAGGAGAAGGTGGTGCTGGCGTGGCTGCTGCGTCGCTTCACCGTGCGCTCCTGCCAGACGCGGGATGACCTGCGACCCCTGGGGGGGCTCGTCCTGCGCCCGGAGAAGGGCATCTGGATCAGGCTGGAGCGGAGATGAGCCACAGCCAATCAGAAGGCTGCTTCTCTGCACCTGTCACCATCCAACACCCCCCCCCCCCAAAAAAAAAACTAAACACATCCTCAAGTGATTTACAGACCTTTTATTTGCTAATCTCACTGGCCCTGTTCCAGTTGCCTCGTAATTGTTTATACGATAAATTCCAGTTTCTTTGCTCAGAAGATTTTTTTCTTCTTTTTTTTTTGCGCATTGCAATGGACTTCACCGGTATGACTACTGGAGAATAGCTCTTTAATCGTCGCGGGAGGTTATGAATGTCTTATTTGAACGAAAACGACAGCGTAACAAACAGTAGAAGTGAAATCAGTGGGGAATTTAACCGGTGGTTTGTAACATGTGGGAGATTTTTTTTTTCTGTGTGGCTTAGGAGTAACGGCACAAATTGGCTTGAATCAGTGAAACAGAGCAATGATAACAGGAAATGGTGCGAGAAATAAACTCACTAGATCTATTACCAGTGATTTATGAGAGGTCGGGCACTGTGAAATTGAGAAAACCGAGCAAAAACCCCAGTGAATCAAAACAACTCATCATATCAGGGAAGTGGTCCAAACGGCCATCTCAGCAGACCTCTCCATTTGTAACAGGACTTTAAATATTGGATCATATGGACTGAATTTTGCTTGGACCTTCTGAAGCTTGGGACTCTCTAGTTCTATGGCATGTTTCCTGTAAGGTTCTACCAGCTTTTCGTGGATACAGAAGCACCTGAAATCACATCTTTTAAAAAAAAAATATATATTTCAACCCTAACAGAAATGCTGTGGATAAAATTTATTTAAAATATGTTTCCAATCCCCCTCTATAATTCATTAGTTCTAAGCACTGTATAAACCTTGGATGAGTTCAACCAGCAAGACTGCAAGTTTAAACAGCCGAAGCACATTGTCTGTATGGCACTGTGCTGTATCTGTGATCAGACCACCATGGTGATACTTTCTAGCTTTTATAAATGACTAATCTGAAAAGTGCAAGATCGCATGGAGCATGCGACATAAAATCAATCAACGATAACTAATATGAAGCGAATACATGAGGCGAATCATTATGCGGCAGTTATGCATACAGTAGATGGGATTTAAAGAAAAATTACAGTTATATGGCACTAGATGAAGTCTATGAAGATGAAGTCTTTGTTATTCATTTAAGCTGTCTGATTTTTAACCTTTAATATAATGGCAGCTAACAATATAAATTCAGCATTCAGCAGCTCCTTATTCATTGTGAAGCAAAACAGTGCAAGCAGTTCTATTTGTCATCCACAACAAAATTCATTAAGTGTTATGTAATTCTATTCCATGAAGCTACAGCTGTATGCAGCATGCATCATTCACCGTAGAACACATGCTCTAACTCACTTGTACAAAGTCTAGCGGAGAGAAATGTAGCCTACACCACCAAAGGAAAATTAGTTCTGCGTTGATCGGTTTTACCTGCACACTGTGCTTTTTTAATTATGTGAATGCGAAATGCAACAATGCTTGCTAACCACACCTCCCAGTATGTTATTATGCTGCATGTAGTGTGTGACTGTGTATGTATGTTGATGCAATGTAATGTGTGTACTGATGGGGTATGTGTGATGTGTGTGTGTGTTGTATTGTGTGCATACTGTATAACACACTTCCCATAGTGTCCACAGGAGGAGTCTACACCTTATTAACTCTTTTTGTTGAGGAATGCGGTGGTGAGGCACATGGAGTTGATTCTGCATGGAGTTGTAGACTGAAAACCTACATGGCTAGTTTGGTGCAGTGGTTCCCAGCCCTGTTCCTGTAGGTTTTCACTCCAACCCTTTCAAAGCAACCTCATCAGACCAGAGCTCACAAATAGATGTGCTAATCCGTAACATGCCAAATTAGGGTAGATCAGGAACAGGCTGGAACCTATTAATATTTTCAATGTTTCAGCGTGGTCCATACTGCAGCAGTCTCAGGAAGTCCGTGTCACGGACCACGGCCGATTTTTGAACATAATCAAATTTCTTCACAGATAACGTGTCAGCGAATGGGTTTTTAAATTTTTTTTATATAGGGCAACGCATGTCCCTGGAACATTCGCTAAATCACTGAGCAAATGCTCTCGCTGTGATGTGCTAATGAATCCCGCGCAATCCGGCCGTCTATTTTTACACAATATGGGTTCCCTGGGGCGAGCGGGACGGCTGAAAACTCCTGAGCAGCTGGGGAGGGCCAGCAGAGACTGTGCAGGCAGCGGGACCTGCTCCACGCACTCATCACAACGCAAGAGCACTAGGGATGACCCGCCCTACATACAGCACAGCAGTAGGATGCAGCTCCAACTCTCACATGGCGCCACGTTATCTAACGCTGGCCAGGCCACTTCTACAGTATGTATATATGGTCAACACCTGGGCTTCTAACATCAGCCAGTTCTTATTGATAAAACATGCTACAGTATACATTTAGGTAGTCTTATAACCTGTCGCCACCAGCATCAGACATGTGCTAGCCTTTCCTTGAAAGAGACAGGAATCGCCTTCCAAATTTATTTCAGTTTAATTTATTAGAAGTCCAATCCACAACATTCAAACAGGAAGGACTCACTGCTTTTCATTATGAAGTTACAGCCAGTCTTTCTCAGAGCATTGCAGGTAAACTGAAGACAACAATGGTAAGGAGACAGCTCAGCACATCTAAGATAGACGCTTCATAGCATAGAAACTGCAAACAGGAACTCATGAGTGTGCCTGCACATAAAATTACCTGACAGCAGAAATTACTACAAAGCATAAAGCTTCCGCTATTGTCCAAATAATACCACAATCATGT
The DNA here is from genome assembly GCF_018555375.3 of Anguilla rostrata. NCBI lineage: Eukaryota > Metazoa > Chordata > Actinopteri > Anguilliformes > Anguillidae > Anguilla > Anguilla rostrata. The sequence continues at coordinate 52,642,374 of NC_057939.1, read as the reverse complement.
TTACGTGTTCATGTGCGCCTGCTCGCGTGATGCCTAAAACTTAGTTAGCTCGCTAAAAGAATTTGTTAGCGCAAAACAAAATGTGCAAAAAACGCAGCAGAAGTGTTGTGCGGATTGAAGTACGGTTACACGTGATGCACTTTCGCTACTCACCAAAGGACAGTGAATCTAATTTAGAGCCGTACTGACAGGCCTTGTGAGACCGTACATTTGTAGTCGCGTTGGCTCAGCGTACTCCGTCAAGATGGCCGTGCGTTCCTGGGCGGCTCTCATTCTCAATCTGTCCGTCGGCCAGCTGAGCCGTGCGATCGCCAAGGCGTTCGAGCAGGAAGTGAGGTCGGAGGCCTTGCAGACCTCTGCACACGGGCGGCTCCAGAGAAATTAGGACTTTCCCGCCATCTGATGCCCGTCGTCCCGGGCGACGCCCGAGGCTAATTGCATGGCCACCTGGCTACATGGCCACAGCTGGCAGCGCCCAAGTCCGTGGTTCGATAACTTACTGTGGCGTCTTAGCAGGATGAAAGCACCTGAAAAGCATTGAGAATACAATCATTAAAACTGCCTAATTTCACAACTTGCTTGGAGTTTTACGTTCCTCAGTCACATGCCATAAGAAGTGGACTGATAGGTAAACCACAGGGGAAATGCAGTCTCGGTGATGATATGATTAAATCACTGTTATAATCGCATACCTCAGAGGAGGCACTGCTTAATTATATACAACTGCAGTACAGTTTTTAAAGGCATAGGTGCTGTATTTTATATTGTATTTATTGCATTGTGTCTTAAAAACTACTGTGAACATTATATTCCAAATCAAACCATTTTGAGTGTTCTATGGCTAAACATTACGTTCTCCTTTAAGCAATGTGACACTACTGTCTCTGAACCCTTTCCTGGATAATCACACAAAAGCTGGCAGTTTTATTTGTTTTGAATCTGGTTCCTTGCACATTCGTCTTTTTCAGCTCATTTTAAGTTTGTTTTAACAAAACATTATATGGTATTGCAGGCCATTCTGGAGAAAGTAGTGGGGTTATTTAGCTGAGGTATATTTCCTTTTATCATCAATTCATCGTTTGTCATGTTGGATTCAGATGCTGAACGTTCACCTTCCATTTTGTATTTTCAAAACTATATTTATTTCTATTTTATACTGTGTTTTTCCTCATTGCGCCTGTCATGGATCAATGTTTATCTTTGGATTCATTCTACACATTCCTAGTGTGATATGAGCTCAGATCGATATAGTGCAGATGTTTTTTGCTTATTGAGAATGTGGAATTGTTTTTTTTTTTTGGTGTGTTGTTTTTGCACCTCTACTTGTTCTCCTGCCTCTGTTCCTCCTCTCCTCCTAGGCCTTGACAGTCCTTGCCCTTTTTTTGAGCTTCCATACTTATTAACCTTCCTATAAAATGTCCTTCTACACCTCTGTTCAAACCATTCAGCCACCATAATTGGAGCCCTAAGCGCTCTTACTTTATCTATAGCTGGAAATATATTTATCCTTGAAAAACGATCCTGTTCTGTACTAATAAAACTGCTCTGTAAGGGCATTTGAACTGTGCCACTGAATGCCTTTCATTTATTTGAAAAGTGCCACAGTGAGAAGTTAAATAATGAAGTACTTCATTTATCAGAATAACCCGTAGCATTCAGTGTTTTCATACCCTGTGAGGTATTTTTCCCCAATTAAATCTTTCCCTTTCAGTTAAATATGAGCACTACAAAAGGCATGTAAAAGTCACATAGTTGAACTTAGGTTTCGCCCATGCAACAAAAAACATTATGAAAAATTTAACCTTTTGCTTATGATATCCAGTTGGTTGAGGACTTCATACGGCGTTTGGTTTCCTCCTTTACACTAACACTAGCACGACTTTCTCATTTTTCTCAAGTTGGATTCCAGGTTTTGGCCAACCGACTAAAGAAACACAATGTTCTTTGAGAAATATGCCAAAAACAGTTCATAGCAAACTGTTGATCTCAGCCCCACTTGTTGCTTGGTGAGCACCATCTTGGCCCATGCCAATCTCCACATGACAGTGAATTAAATCATTCTCAGTGATTTCTGTCATAAAACAACTGATGGTACTTGCACAATTAAAGTCCCCCACCTCCCCCCTTGGTGTACAATTTTACAATATTACAATATTTACTATACAAACAAGGCTGGAGAGACAGTAAAGCTCTACTGCTTTACATGGTCATGGACAGCAAATCAAGCGTCTCACTGACAGACATGACCAATGCTGAACAGCTCATTCAGAAATGCTCTTCCTCGGCGCAAACTGGGTACACACATACTTTTGGTTAGCATCAGCAACTCATCCTGTGCTTTTTCCTGGAAGCTACCCCCAAGATTTTTTCTTCTTCCTCTGTCCTCCTCAAGGCGAGAGATAACAAATGTAAGAATCTGGCAGGATTGGAGAGTTACCCTACTACAGCTGAGAGTGGAGGCAGGGGTGTAGCACAAAATTCTGGGCCCTATACATAAGCAGTCTCTGTGGGCACCCTTCCTCTCTTGATCCATGTCTCTCACGCATCATTCCAGGCTTTTAGAGGGCCCTCCCCCCATTCGGGCCCTGGGTAGTCAGTCCCACTTTTCCCCCCTCTACGACGCCCCTGAGTGGAGGCTAGGTATTCCCGGCAGTTATTTTGACAGCACCTAGAAGAGGTGGGGGGGGATTCACAAACCAATCAGACAGTTCCTATGATGAGAATATCCATACAGGCACAAGGGATGGTTATTTATAGCAGGGAGGGCGCAGGGTAGAGGTGGAGGATGATTGTTAATGTGACTCAGGTTGTCCTGCATAACGATGAGTGTGTATGTACTGTAAAACCGTGCTGAACATCCTTCTCCTGCTCTCCTCACATTCTGTGTGTGTCTCTAAAAGGTAAACAAAGAAAAGAAGGGGAAGAAAGGAGTCTGAAAGGTTCAGAGAGAATAGCATTAATAAAAATGAAGGTGTAAAGTTGAAAAATCCCCTGTCCTTTAGAACCGAAGCCTCCCGCAACCAGCCCACACAAAGCCCAGTTTCCAGGCTTTGATATCGTCCTTGGCGAATTGCGAAAGTACTTTAGAAGAGAGAAGAAAGGCGTTATCCTTCTCTTCATAAATGAAGAGAGGGAGATTTCATGAATAGGGGGAAAAAAACAACTCTTATCAGCTGCACTTCATAATGACAATCTGAATAGGTCACGTTATAATAATATTCTTAATGAATAGACTTGAAATTGACAGAACAGAGCCATCAATTCACTTGGTTGTTTTAATTGATAACTTTGTTTGAAAGGGCACTGCAGGGGATAATAATCTCCTTTGTCAATATGGACATTGACTTCCGTTAGATTCCTCTGTGGTGGAAGGCTGTATTTTTGTAAATAACCAGCATTATTCCCACGCCTCCACATTGCAAAACGTGACCTTAGAAAGAATAGCCTGGGCGTGCTAATGATCAAGCCTTCACTGTGTTTCAGTAGGGCTCTAGTCTTTCAAATGCTAGAGCAAGGCCTGAATGGTTTGGCTCAAGAGGATTAAACTGGGTTATCATGGGCAGAATATTTTTATTTATTCATTGAATTTGGTGAGCAATGCTGTTGTGATTATTAGGCAGATAAAATTACGTTTCACAAAAAAGCCTCTAAGTATCACAGAGTCAGCATGTGTGTCTTCAGCACACATTTGAAATTATATTGAGAACATTTCATATTCAGTAGATTAGTGATCCCCAACCCTGTTCCTGGAGATGTACTGTCTTGTAGGTTTTCACCCAAACCCTATCAAAGGACACCTTGGCAGCTAGAGTTCTTGTTGAGCTGCTAATTGGTTGAATCAGGTGTGCCAAATTAGGGTTGGAGTGAAAAACTACAGGACAGTAGATCTCCTGGAACAGGGTTGGGATCCACTGCAATATTAGACAAAGGGAAACTGAGTAAACACAAAACAAATTTAAAAAATAATTATTTCATTTATTTAATGAAAAAAGTTATTGAACACTCATCGCGTTTTTCACATGTCAAAAACTGAATTTAGTCTAAAGATCTGAAACCATTCAGTGCAAAAAATATGCAATAATAGAGGAAATCAGGAAGGGGGCAAACACTTTTTCACGGTGCTGTAGGTTCAGTGACCCCAATCTGGCAACAGATCAAGGGAGACAAAACAGGCAACCCAGATAGGACAGGCTGTGCTCACAGTGCATTCCAGTATAAGCTGAGGCTGTACTGTACATCATCGCTAAATCTGAAATGTCAGAGATTCATAATCCTCCCCCCCCACCCCAAAAAAAAAAGTCATACGGAATTCCTCCTCTTCCAAGACACACAGCTGATTAATTACCTGTACTCCTAGAAGAGAAACTGAGGTGTCCTGCAGGCCAAACCCCTGTATCCAGTGGGCCACAGCTGCAGAGATATTCAATAAAGACCTCAGTCATATCTAAAAACAAACTAGCTCTTGAAAAACACTACCACTAAATGTCAGTTATTCATTGTTTTTTTTTGTTTGTCTGTTAACGCTTTTGTTTTCATTCCATTTGAAACAATTATTTGTTGCCGTTGTAAATTGCTATTACTGCTACGGTCTTGCACTTGTTGGACCTTGTGTTTCAGGAGAACACAGCAAAAGAATTACCCAATAGAGGGAAGAAGAAAATAAAAGAGAGAAAAGCAGAGAAAAGAGCGAGTGGAGAGGGAGGCATCACATTGGACAGAAAGCAGAACATTGAGTGCTGCATGGACAGGGGAACACGGGCCCATCACTGGATGTGACGGGATGCGGTGAGTGGGGTTGTGGGGGGGTCACCGAGGAAGATGAGGTCCATTTGACCCCCGACAACGGTCACCGGACTGGGGATTTTGGGGGGGGTGGGGGGTGATGTTGGGACGGGAGTGTCAGAGGGGTTGGATTAGCTGGAGAGGCATGGAAGAACGGGCTAGGGGGAGACTGAGATTAATGCTGAGGTCGGCCAGAGGTCGAGCCTGATCAGACGAGAGCGATGGAGGCTCTCCAGGAGAAAACCCCCTGGAGGCCTCACAGAGGCCTTTTCCATTTAGCGTGAGTGACACTGGAATGCAAGGAGGGTTTTTTTTTTAAAATGGCGCTTCACAAACCATGGGTCAGGACCCACTGCTTCTTCCAAGGGGAAGTTTTACCGGGCCTAACCGATATGAACAATGATATCTGCAACCATACGTCTACCTGCATGATACTGTAGGCTCGTTTCAGTACTACATAAAAGACTTATCTGAAGTCAATAGCTTTTCCCTGGAGGTATTTAGATGAGCATTTGGACTTACACAGAGTAGTCCTGTATTCTAGACCAGAGTTGCGCTCGTTCAGAAGCAGTCCAGGTAATTATGAAGGAAACAGAAGGATGGCAAGCCCATTTTACTTGTTGTCACGAGCAGTTTACCGGACTAAGGGGACTGGGCTGGGGGAAGGGGAGGGGCTCAGAGGAAAGCAGTTGCCGTGGTGGCAGTTGCCGTGCAACAGGTTGACTGATGGAGAACATGGACAGGACTCAGATGGGGGACTAGAAAGATCTTTGGTTTCCAGAAGCCATGACAGCTATCTCTATCAACTCTACTGGTACTACCACTACATACAGTGCAAATAATAACAATAGCAAAAATGTTATAATGATAACATAACTTTGAGTAGGAATCCTTTGAAGGAATTTGAGTTTGATGTCTTTTCTATGCAAAATGAGTCATGCCTGTCCACCGTGTCTGTCAGAAGACCCATCTGAACAATTATTAATAATCTGTTCTATTATTCATCTGTAGTCTCCATATAAAATATGTCATGCAATGAGGAAGATACGCTAGTCAGGAACAAAAAGGGACAAAAAAAGAACATGATTCTATTCTATTTTTTTTTTTTTAAACTAAAACTTGGAAGTCTTTGCTGTTCTGATTTGTTTCCAACAGTGCTTTCCTACCACCAACAGACAGCTGTCGGACATTGTAAGTAATTAGATTAATCCGAAGAATGCCAAGTATGTAAGGTGACAAAATCATCAACATAAGCATGGTTTACATTATACAGTGTCTTTGATCCATGGTTTCATCTGAAATGAAGTTAATAAACCTTAAGTGGATCACATTTTTGGCATTCACACTATCCAAAGCTCGTGAACATCCTTAGTGAACTTTACATTTGCTGTAGGAACGGTAATGTAAAGCAGTGTGTGTGGTCTGTCGATTTCAGTGTTTTCAAGGCCATGTGCAACGTGCGCTGTATGCACCTGTCATTCATCCCTTCAAAGTTATAATGTAGACCAGAGTAAAGGATAACCGATTCTTTTTTATCTTGTTGAAGAGTGATGTACAGCAGAGAGCATGTCTAAGTTAAAAAAAAAAAATTATTTTAAGAAATCTCTGTTCAGGACCCCTTTTCTCCTGTCTCAGCACTGGCTCACCTCTGGGCTGTGCCTGTGTGGGAGTTGCCGGTTCAAAAGCAGAGGCTGTGGTGCGGTCAGTTCCTCTGCTCGCAGGAGGCCGTGCGCCAGATGGGGCTCCAGAACAGAGACGTCACCAGCTCAGTGCTCTGCTTTAAGCTGACTGTGGGTGAGAGCCCGCAGCGGTCGGGGGAGAACAGGCGTGCGCTGTGTTTCATTTGGCCAGGATTGCTGAGTTAATAAAGAGGGTCAAACAGTGGCCTCCTCTTCTGGAAGGACACGCAGCAATGAAGAGGAATGGGTTCCATCACAAATTTGAAACTGTCATTTTCATTTTTGTATATTAACTGCAAAAAAACAAAAAAACATTTGTTATTCTTCTTATATGAAATGGATATTTTAACAGGCTAAATATACGAAAACTTTATTTCTATAAATTATTAAAAAAAATTTCTTCAGGGTATCTAATAGAGATAATTTATACTGGTCACACCTGTGTGTCTACAGGTTGCTCTGCACAGTAAGATGTGCAGGATTAAATAAAAAAGGATTAAATGTATGCTGCCACAGTAAACTGTACTCTAAGTAATATGAAATATGTGCTGGACATAGTGTACACTTCTGAATGCAATAGCAGAACAATGGAATTTTAAAAAAAGAGAAAAACGTATGGTTCTATTGCTCTGATACTCAGTTTAGAGAATGTTACTGGGTATGTTGACTCAAGAGAAGGCTTTTTTTTTTAAAAAAAAGAATGCAAGCAATAAAAAATGAATTATTTTTTTGCCACACGATGGAACTTTCAATCTGTGTTGAACGTTCAGCCGTGAAGGACTCTGATTAAAGGATGTTCAGTACTGAGGTTCGGGTTGAGAAACGGGTCATGGGAAAGAAGACTTGCTTGTGTACTCTCTGCTTTTTTAATGGCCGTAATTGGGTTGGATGCAAGTTTGATGTCATAAATTCATAAATCCGTGCCTGAGGCTCGTCGTGTCATAAGGAGCCACAGCCTTTTGTTCTTTCTGTATTTCTACTGGCTTACTGAAGGGTATTAGGGATGCTAACAATGAAGCATGATTTCTGAGAGATCCCAGACTGTCCTTCACAGAGATTATAAGCATTCCTGGTTTCATGCAATGGTTCTGGAAACTCTGTTAAATGATACATGATACATTACAAGAGCATTTCCTGCCTGGTAGTATCACTCTTGGATTATCCCTTAGTTGCTGCCGGTGGAATCAATGATTTTTGTTTTCTGGTTAAAGGATGTTTCTTTGTGAATAAAATAAAATAAAAATAAAAATACCACAAAATCATAAAAGGTCAAGTGACCAGACACCAAAAAGGAAGCAATCTTAACAGCTGATTTGATTTCTCACCGAGGAACACGTGCAGGCTCTTCTGATGAGAGTTTTTGAAAATGGTGGAGGGCAGCTGGGATCAGATGGAGAAAAAGTTTAAACTGACGAGGAAGGACTGCTCTTACTGAAAGCAAAAGGCACTCTGTGGACTTGGAAGGACAAGAGACTGACTGCCTGCTTCCTGCGAATCATTCTTCATGACGTTTGACAAGTACACAAGGACACACAAACACCAGCAGCAGAACATCAACAAAGCACATCGAAAGAAAATGTTCCGACAGTTAAGGAACACAGGCTATTCAGTGGCCGTGGGTCCAATGTCATCACTTCTACCAGAACACTATAAAAGATTAACTGCTATGACTCTGTTCATTTGTCCACCCCACAATGCAATGCGTTTTGGCCTGAAATATTCTTGACTGTGTGCTTCTTAGGGGTAAGCCTAAGCTCAGTGTAAAAGGGAGGAGTTCACAATATAGAGGGTCCAGTATTAACCAAGCGAGGCAAATTTGATTTGTAAACCCGTATAATACTGCACTGTACTGTATAGTAATGGCACATAATCCCTTTTCTCTGTAAATAAATATGTAAATTAATAAATGAAGCACAAAGCCTATCCACAGAGTATTCTGCTATATTTAGTCTGTCCCAAATTCATTTCACACATTTGTAACACGATTCTCATTCTTGATTACATTAAATATATTGTTATGCATTTAGTCATTATGAATCTGTGGCGACTGCATGGCACAGTGATTAAAGGGTTTGCATCGCGTTTACTGCCAGCATGGAACAAGGTCACTGCGCCCTTGAAAAAAAAAAAGTCTAACACGACTTGCTTCGGCTAACTATCCAGCTGTGGAAAATGAAATGTAAAAATATCCCGCAGCACGTGTTGTGTATGTTGCCCTGAATAAGGGAAATATAGTTTAGTGCAGCAATTAAGCAACTGCATTAATTATATTTATAAATTTATACTTGCTTCTCAGCCCAGAGGCCAAAGCTGACTCATGAATCTCCACTCAATGTCCCTGGAAATGTGGAGTGAGACCATATTTATTATTAGAGACAAATGTTATATTTGTAATGTTTAAAATCATGAATTATTGTTTCAATCAATCACCCACTGCAACAATACCTTCGAATTGTAGACTGGCCAATAGTTGAAAACTGTTGTTGAGAAGCAGTGTAATTATTTAGCACTTTGCACTGGCTGGAGATGATAAGCATAATATTGAAATATAAATATAAAAATTTCAAAAATGTTAGCACTTTCTTTTCCTTTCTGTTCCTCTTTAACAAGTTTCTTTTTTCCATTTATGAGGACTCGTAGACCCAGGAAACTCAGGTTGCAAGTGTGACGTGATATTCTGTGGGTGTAGGAGACTTAAACTTAAATTTAACACCTTAAACTTCTGAATAAATCTTATGAAAACTTATAATTACTTTTCTTTCCCTGGCCGCTCAGTGGTGCCATATTTGGAAAACACAGTAGCACATCCCCAGTGAGTCTGGGAGTGGACTGGAGTGGGTTATTGTTTGGTTAGTTTCGCACTTTTGTTGAACTGTGAAATAGTCTTTAACTTTAATACTTACCTGTGTGTTGTATGCTTGCTATCTGCTGCTATTAATGCGTGAATTGCAAAATGGAAGCAGACTTCAAGGAATGACAATTTTTTGAGATATGTGGGTATGATATCCCGCACAGAATTATTTTTTTTTCTTCTTGTATTTTCTTCAATTTCTTGAATTTCACACAAATTGTTCACAAAATGCACAAACACTTACTGTAGAGGAGCTCAAGTCTACCGTGAAAAGGTTTTATTTTTTTAGCAACACCCTGTGAATTATCCAAGTATCCTAACCTGCATGTCTACGGGAGGAAACCGGAGTAAACCCACACACGGAAAACATGCACACAGAAAGGCCCTGTCTGGGATTCGAACCCAAGGCATTCCAGCTGTGTGGTGACAGTGCTACCCACTGCACCACCACACCATTTTAAGCACTACTTAACATCTTCACAGGAACTACATACAGTATATGTTAATTAGTGCTTCAGTCAGTAACTGCAGATAGGTACATGAAGTCTTTCGACTGGCATGTCATGTCACGGTAATGTCATCTCTGCTGAATCAGTGGTTACACAACATCAGTTTGCAGTTGCTGACATAAGCATTTATGAATGTTTATTTGGAGCTTATGTTGCTGCTCTATACTGTATCTGAATTTGTACAAAGTTTTTTACATACATGTATTTCAGTGATGTGCGGACTAAGGCAGTTCGAGCTATTCTGTTACTTTAAGTTGTATTTTTTTATTTACATTTTTAGGTATTGATTTTGGTATACTTTTTATATTAAAATATTTCAAGTCTGGACCTCCTACAGTAATTTGCTATGTTCCAAACTGTTTAGCAATTCAGTACAGAAACACTAATTTAATGAGACAAAAATATAAAAATGTTGTATGTGATTTAATCACGTAGTTGATATTTTATTTGGATTGATTCGGCTTTCCTTGCTGATCACGTAGGAATGAATTATGAGGCTTTTCAATTATGATTCTTGTTCTCAATAAAAACAAGCATCTTCACGCTACTCAGAGCTTTGTCTCCTTAATTTAACCTCGCCTTCTACTGGGAAAAGCTCTTGAGATACCACAGAGAGAGTCGAACGGACAAGCTCAGCCAAATGCAATACCTCCAGGCTGGGCTAAAACACAAACCGTATATAATGTAACCTTCAAAGTTTCAAAGATCTTTCCTGGTCTAATTCTGGATAGGGAATGGATCATTTTTGCATTGCCTGCTTTTCAAACATGAGCCATGTTGATGGGTGTTGATGAAACCTGTCTCCTGGGACCAAGTGTGACATTTCCTGTGAGTAACCCTCATATTCCACGGTTACCATTTGCATAACTGCATTTACTTTGCATAATACCGCCGCGTAATGGGATACAAGTCAAGTTGCATTATCGCCCGGCGCCATAAATTTCTTCCCCGCCGCTCTGCAGAGCTTTTTGCCGGCCTTCCCCCGGACCCTCTTGTTTCTGTTTCGCCGGCGTTCGGGGTTTATTGGATGAGATTGCGCCCGATGTGAGAGCGGAGCGCATCTGAAATAAACACGATTTCACAGCTGCGTCGCTTCCCTTCTGCAATTCAGAAGGCATTAAAAAAAAACCCCGCTCCAGAAGAGTGCCGCTCCATATGCGCGTCTCGCGCTCGGATGGCAGAGACGCTGCTTAGCATGCGCCGGGTAGCCTACGGCGAGCCCCGCGCTAATGCATAAATTGCCGGATATGCTCCAGAACACAGGATTACAAACAGGTCGTACAGCCACATGTGAGAGAACTGTCTCGTAGTTATGTTCGTACGTGAACATCACAATGTTTCCGTTTGCAGACGTCCACAATGCGCACTATGCATGGCAGGATGAATTTGGACTCAGTCTTGGAAAATGTGCTTACATTGATATCATGGACAAGGGCATACAATGAACACAGATAGCATAGCAGCACATGGATTTCTTTTGTGCACATGCTGTATACATTTACAGAACTGCTATGCATGTTCAGGGTACTTCTCATGAGTCTTTGGAAAGCTGATTCCATAAAGTGAAAGTTTTAATGCTATACAGTTAATCTATGCGTGTAAATACATACACCATGTTCTCAAAGCCCTATCAAAAATATTCCATGATTTATATATTTATTTGCAAATTTGGATGCAAAGTTGAGTGAAAACACAAGTGCCAGGAGACCCTGTATCCTGCCATACATGGCCATGTATAAGCCTCTCTACATTTCGTTGAATCCATTCAACCAAAAGCACTATTTGCAAAACGACAAAACAGAATTACAAGTTGCATCTGTTTGGCGGCACAGACAGCGATACATCTGTTCTGTGGTAAATTTATTTCTGTTTTCAGGTCTATACAGTTTTCAGGTTACAAGGCTTCAGCAAGGTGTCACATGTCAGCCCTGGTGTTCCGGGTCCGTCACTGCATCCCTTCCTGCCGGTCCCAGGAGTCGGTGTCATTAGTTCCTGCTCCCCGATCGAATCAAAGTTTGCACCATTCACGATTGTCCTCTGCCAAGAAAGTAATTAACTCAACAGTGTTCCCGTCGTCCGTGGAGGAGAGCTCCCCAGAAAATCCAGATAATTTGAAGTTACTTGGTTCATTTGAAAGTGTGGCATATTTCAAATTTCAGATTTACTTCAGCCTAACTGGAGGAGCCTTCTCAAGTGGTGTTGTGGGAAATCCATATGAAATTCCATTAAGACTATGACAATTGTTTACTATATGGAGTAATGTATCTACATGGAGTATGTCTTGTATTTGAATGGAGCAATCAAATGGAGTTCACAAAACTACCCATATTTTAATGGACAAATTAATCTTGTTTGCTGAACAACACAATATGAGTTAATGCAACTTATTTATGGTTGCTGTGCCAATATAAAATACTTGTCATTGGAGCTTAGCACAGAACCAATGTTTAGCAAACTCAAAAGTGCTACTGTATTACCTTACTTTACTGTATTACCTGAGATTTTTTAATTGGAAAAAGGAAACTTTTTTTACAGTGTTTTATCCGGACAAGCATATACTTCTGAAGCTTTTAAGGCTACATGCTGTGCTAGTGATCATTAAAATTTACTTTGTGAGTGGAATTCACAAATAAACAAAATGTCAAACATTGCCATCTAAATTCGCAATTTAACGTTTTTTTCAATTAATGTTTATGTGACTCATTTATCTTCTTTGACTTCATTCAGAATTATTAGTCCATCCCTGGCATTCAACGCTCTTATTACCATAAACCAGAGTTTTTGCAAAAACGTCCTTTAAATCTTCATGAGAAGACTACAGATTGCAGAGGATGAGTCACCGTTAGCATGGAGCCGATTTGTGATGCAGCCGGGCGTCCCCAGCTTCATTAATCAATCTGCGCAGAGAATCAGACTGCGCAGAGAGAACGGGGATGAAAGCGGGCGAATACACCGGAGGCTCCAGATGAACTCCAGAAAGAAGACGAGGTGGAGATTAACGCGAAACTCAACGCGAGACGAAGAGACGTGTGAGAAAATCCCACGGATAATCCACGGGACGCTCACCCGGGAAGGTCACGGCACACATGCTAGCTGAGCGGCACACGCGTGTGAACGGTGCCGTGTTCTCCTGCCCACCGCGTCTGTCTCCACCGCAGGGAGTGCTTCAAAGCGCAGGAGGTCTTTCACTGCTAACGCCAGCTTCTGCTGCTTCTGTACACTGTGTCAAAGAATTGGACGTTGGCCAATGTGGCCTGCTAAATGTGTAAATGCAATGTGGCCGACACTAAATGTGTATGTATGCACACAAATGTTCTATGGGTGACTTAGACTCTCCAGTCAACCTAGCCTGCATGTCTTTGGACTGTGGGAGGAAACCTGAGAACCCGGAGGAAACCCACGTGGCCACGGGGAGAACGAGATGCAAACTCCTCACAAATAGGCCCTGTCCGAATTTGAACCAAGGACAGGGCTGCCCACTGCACCCCAACAGAGTAAACACATTCAACTGAACACAATAGAAAGCAAACGCTTCATTACAGCTACTCAGTTGATGCTGAGATCACCTTGCTTTACGAAGACGTGAACAAGGACTAATAATGCTGCATGTTTCCTGGAGCATATTGTCCTTGAAATGGCGGATTCCAGTAAACTATGGAACCGTAACATACCGATATCAACACGCGGAAAATGAAAAATAACAGTTTGCATTATATTGAGGGCTGTTGTGGGCTCTAAAGAATCTATCATCGCTGCCATGTATGCACTGCCTGGCTATCCAGGACTGACTATGACACATGACTGTTGATGCACAGTTTGAAACACAAAGACTGGAAAATGCAAGATGTTGACATAGCATATAATAAAGCCATATTGGGGCTCACAATACCAAATATTATTACAGAAATACTATCTGCAATGTGCTCAAGCCACTCTAGCAATTCTTTGCACATCTAGAGATGCAGCTACACCATGCTGCTATGCTGCCCTTCAAACAATAATCTAGAATTAGGTGAGGCATGTTTGGCTTTTCCTGAGTCAACCTATAAGCGGGACTGTATTGCGATGGAAATAATTTAAAGTTTTGTTTCATAACTCCGTGTTTCGGAATGTATCTCCAATATTTTCTGTTTCAGACCGGATTGGTTTTCTCATAACATGGCTCCATAGTTTTCATTATATCGTTGAAATAATACACATGTAGTGGATTTAAGCAATATCGGTACATGACCTGAATGGCCCTTTGCAAACAAAGCATGACATTGATATTGAACCTATAACAACCCAAAGCCCCAAAGTTTTATTTTCACGCAAAGGAAGGGGAGGTGTATTTCATATAGCAAGAAATAGAGTGACCAAGAAGCAAAATAATGCATTCTTTCAACTGAGACTGAGGTATGGATTGGCTTGGGCATATATTTTTAAATGCATTTAATACTGTGAAACAGTGCATACCACTGAAACATAAATAAAACATAATCCTTGATAGAATCATGTAAACTGCATTGTGGGCATTTAAGTAACCCAAAAGAGTAACTTATTAGAAACTTATTTCAGTTTCCGTCTTCCAATTTGTGGGGATTATATGTTCTGATTTTAGATAATACATAAACCAGATTGTAGAATTTTTTTCAATTTGTAGAACATGGTTTTAATTTTACAAAAAAAAAAATAATTAGGCATGGTTCTGCCAAAGGAGGCTTTGCATAAGAACATCTTCAACGGCACCATCTGCTTACAAAGTACAATTGGCATCCGATCGGCTAAGTTCACGAAAATGTAGCCTTTTATCTGGGAAATGGCCGCCACAGATGGTAATCTATTCCTGTAACCCTTTAGCTGCTCGCCCAACCTGATTGGCTGAAGGGCAGAAGCATCTATGACTCAGAATCCCAGGCTGGAACACAATTACAGAGACAACACAGCATTATTCTGGGTGTGTGCTATAGTGTATTTAAATAAATTTAAAAAAAAATAAAAAAAGAAATTTAGTGTTTAATTTTTTAACTGGAAGCTCAGCTGTTGTAGTGAAAAATGAACTATGTCCAAGTTCATTTTTCTGTGACACCTTGCTTTGGAAATTGTGATCTGAAAATCTGCATCTTCGCATAATGGCCTGGTTGTTATATGGTTTCAATAATAATTTGTCTAGATATGTTTATATAACTATTACCTTTTCATGAGCAGAAAGAGTATAGTTAAACATGCAACACTACACGAGAAGTCAGTGGGGAACATTTTAATTTGCCTCCACATGTTTTGAGTTCATTTGCCGTCCCCCGGCATTAGGTGTGTGGGGAAATACAATGTGTCAGAACTTCTTTCATGCGATTTTGTCCAGGATTCAATAATTCACAAACAAAACTTTAACCGATCGATCTGGAGCCACGTGAACAGGCTTGTAAATCAGATGCACACACACACACACACACACACACACACACACAGACACACACACACACACACAGTCATCTAGTTATGATTAAAAAAAAAAAAAAAAAGGATTATGTACAGTTCAAATGCAGACAGGTCACATAAATGACATTGTGTTTACAGTAAAGACTAATTGGCTGCTCTTTCAGTGGTTGCCAGAACACAGCCATTATCTTCCATTGCCAGATGGAACATAAACACAAGACAATGTACAGGCAATGGTTTATAATGGGACAGAGCTCTCCTATGCGATGCCTTTCCTTCAGCATGGCTGCCCTGTTAGTGGGGCGTGGTTGCTGTCACATAGGCATTCTGAAAGGAACACCCCACCCCTCACCCCCCTTTAAAATACTACTCATCAAAATGTCCACATAAACAATAATTTGCGACGCCTCCTGTTGTTCTCGACTGTAGCCATCCTGCTGGGAAAACGTAGCACAAAAACACTCTTTTACTGCTTTTAGAAGCTTTTACTGTGCAGGCATGAGCGTTGTAAATAGCCAGAGAGATACTGGCTATTGTTCAGGTTCTGGGGTTTGTTATGAATGCTTGTTTCAAACTTGCTCCTTGCAGCAATGCCAGCTTTTCACATCACGCACTGTAAATGGAATTACTCGCATGAGCCAAGTACGAATAGGTTAAACGTCCATTTCAATATTCATTGCTGTGTTCCATCAAGTAATCCTTTAATTCAAGACTGACTTAATTAAAAAAAGATTTTTTAAACCTACATTAAATGCACCTGCTGTAGTTCCAGGAGGTTGGGTGTTGGCGATAAACCCTACCCGCCGCTCTGGGACTCAAGTCGCGCAGATCGCGCGGCGCATCTGCGGCTAACAGCCTGAGCAGGCCTCGAGCTCGCTTGCGCCGCGGAAATAACAACAACGCAGACTAATCCGGTTCTGGTAGAGCTACTCCTGAGACTGGGTAAACACCTCGAGCGGCACAGCGCATGCACAGTAGCGGCGGTTGGTGAAAGGGAGCTCTTGCCGCACTATTTGCGAAGTGGCTGGCCTCAAAAACGCGATGGATGCCGAGGCGTCACGTTAATCCTCTGACCCTGAAAATTGCAAACGCATGTTAATGCATGAAATTGGTTTTAAATATGACATAAATAAAGATGCCCGAAGCAAGAGGATGCATATTGATTTATTTAACTGCTTGCTTAGCCCGACACTTCGAAAGAATCCTAGACTTGCAGAGGTAAGTTTTAGTTTTCCTAAATCAATTAATCTAATCATGCCTTTTCCTTTTAGCATTTTTCTGCGGACTGGAAAAATTGCTTAGACCACAAAGAGCTGGCATGTTTTCGCTGATCCATGCACATAAAACAATGATGTGTGTAATTAAATAGCCACGCCAAATCCAAATTACAGTATTAAACCAGGACCAGGATTTTTTTTTTATTTAAAAAAGAGCTGCAATACAGCAGATTGAAACAAATGTATATCAACATGAAGTTAATGAAACATTAAGTTACATGTAATATAAATTTGAATGCTGTCATTCCCACAGAGGAGGGTAATTATCAAATCAGCAACTGTGTAGTCCATTAATCTGAGATGTGATATATGCACTATAGACATGCTGCATGTGCTTGGGCTCTATGCATGTGCGTGAGTTTTTTAAATTATAACTGAAATTTATATCAGTTGATTTATGTTTGGTCTGCAGATGGGAATGGTGATTGGCTTACAGTGGCAATTTCAGTGGCGCTGACTCTGTTCGGAAGACAGAAAAATTTAATTTATAGCGGTGTAGGGAAGAAGCGGAGGAGAGGGAAATGTATAGGCATTGACTTTGATGTTAATAGGAATAAGCAGATGACGGAGAAAATGAAAAAAAATGTGGCAGAGCATAAAGAGAGGGCTCACCACACAATTAAACGTCGCCTCTGAGAATGGTTCATACGCCACCGTTCATACGTCTCAGGTACTTATAATTCTGTCACTGCAACGAACGCTTTCCATGATGGGGGGGGGGGGGGGGGGGGGTGAACGTGCTTTGTTATCTTGTGCTTCTTGGTTTGGAGAGCAAGAAATGCATTCATAATTACAATTGGCTGGGTCATTGTAGAACATTCTTCCCTCTGTCAGTGTCATAATTGTCAAGATGGATAGTACAGTTCAGTGAAAAAAAAATATTTTGAAGTACACTTTTGTTAGAATGTTAAAGAATTCACAGTGGCTCTCTACAATCAGAATTAGTGACTCACTGACTGTGTTGAAGTTTTTTATTTTTTTTATTTCTTCATCTTTCAGGCTTTTGTAATTTGTTTTCGCACCAAAGAAAGCCTAATGTTGAAAGCTTAATCAGTGTTTAGTCCTTAATTAAAAAGTCATTGCTAATGCGAAATTAAGACGTCTTTTGGGGTGCGGAGGCTTCTTTTATCCAGCATCTTTCTGGGGCCCAGCGTTTGTAGAAATATGAATATACCCCCCCCCCCCTTCCCAGTTCCCCAAGATTCTCCCAAACAAGAAGACAACGTTTGTCAGATGGCGGAGCTCCCTGGAGAACGACATAACTGATATTACAGCAAAAGGGTACCCAGGCCCAATCTGTGACTAGGAAACACTTTCCCCATGGGTGTGTTTTTACAGTTGGCTTTCAATATCAGATGAGAAAATAAATACATGTGATATTTCACTATTTATTTCCTTGGAGTATTATTAATATGCCTGTTAGGTTAAATATGAAGACAAAACTGTCGCAGTACATGTCATTATGCATAAACCTGAGCTTGCCACAAAGTTAAAAAATACTACTACACTTCTAAAAATAAACACATGTTAATCACATTTGTGGAATAACTGTGGATATATGACAGCTAATCTGTGCTCAGTTCATCTACAGGTTGCT
Organism: Anguilla rostrata; assembly: GCF_018555375.3. Lineage (NCBI taxonomy): Eukaryota > Metazoa > Chordata > Actinopteri > Anguilliformes > Anguillidae > Anguilla > Anguilla rostrata. Next base: position 52,624,261 of record NC_057939.1, on the reverse strand, counting down.
CATTAAGACTGTTTTGTCCTGTTACAGTTACAGTTGTGCGATATTCACACCATTCTGTCAGGTACATGGCGGCATCCATAATATCTTTAACAAAGAGAGCATCTTTAGCATCGTCATCAGAAATCGCTAGCCAAATAGCAGTCCCAGTCCTCAGCCCACACTAGATCCCCCAGGGCCTCGTTCAGCACTTCCAGTTCCCACGAAAAAGGTGTTTGATTAAATGCTGTCACAGTCACAGCTTCGACAAGGGACTTTTTACAAGTGTGTGTGTGTGTATGTGTGTGTGTGCTTGCGTGCCTCATGACCTAATTCTCCACAGCAGGTGTGCTGTGATAAATGTTCGCATATCAAGACATTTTTGACTGTTCCTTTGCGCCGGGGAGATTACCAAATTCTAAATAACCGTGGTAGTAACACAAATATAAAAGAAGGTGTTCTTTAAGAGAAATGCAAGTAGCCAAAAATGTCACCAAATCATCTCACCTTTACCTCTTTCTACAGTCTATACCTGCTTTGAGTCTGTGCTGGCAGGACACACGGACAGGTCCCTTGGGAAAAGGGTCACCGTCAGAGGAAACCAATTTTCATGGCACCATCACCTGAGAGGATAACCCTCACCCTGTCACCTTGAATGGCAGCTATCCATGAAATGTCTTCATGTATCTCGGAGGTCACGCTTGCATTTCCTGATTTGGTTTATCTTTGGTTTATCCATCACCTGAGAAGATAAACCTCACCCTGTCACCTTGAATGGCAACTATCCATCTTCATGTGTCTCAGAGGTCACACCTGCACTCCCTGTTTGGGTTTATTATGATTCCCTCATACTCAGAGCACCTGGCTTCCTGATGCATATTGATGCATACACACACGATGCATATTAACAGGATGAGGATCATTGCTGCGCAGTGCCTGTCTTAGATTATACACTGTTTATCCCTTCAAATGTGGACCTTGAATATGAATGAATTATCGCTATAAATCAAGGAATATGACTGTTCAGGGAACTGAAAGGTAATTGTAAATTTCTAGATTTAGGAAGCCATATTTGTTTGTAATGTTATAGAAGAAAAAAAAAAATTGCCTCTTATGGTTTATTGCCATTGTCCAGAACATTAATTAAATACATTTTTTCTATCAACAAAGAAGCTGATTGCTTTCTTGGTGTCACGAGTAACGATGAACATGTTCTCAACTTGACTATGTAATTGTTATGCCTTGCTTACAAAGGGCTTGCTCAGTATGACGTCCACAATATAATTTTTTATTTTAATGTGCTGTAACCTAGACAGGTAAATTACATCATCTTGTCCTTATGAAATACTGTAGCAGTTAAAACCATGAATCAGCTTCAGTGATCATAGATATGAAACATGCCCTGCTGTAACTAGGCAACAAAGGTTCATATAAACATTAGCATTATTCTAGAATATAATTTTACGTTCACAAAGATAAATGGTCGGGAAGAGACATGAAGCCACTTCCTGTCTTATCTCGCAGTGTGATATGCTGCAGGACAACTTCTGAGCTTCCATTTCAGTTAAAGGCATGAATGACGTTTAAATGTGAATCACTGAAGAATCTAAGTGAAACAGGAACAATAGTTTTCAAAAGGTGGTCAAGCAGCAATCACCCCCCGCCCCTCCGCAATAAGAGGGAAACTGAACCTTATGTGGCAAAAATTCCTCATTTAATAGAGTATAACTCTATCTTTTAAAGATGAATAACACAAAACCTGACTTCGTTCTGTAACATTATGTGCGTAGGCTACAGTACATTCATAAGAGTATAAAGGCCTAAAGGGCAATGAGAATCACTTAGACGCCATGTTTTTTGCAATTAAAGCAGCGCAGTCAAAGTGCACACATTCCTCTGAAGCATCTGTCCATGAAGTGGATTATTACAACTCCACAGTCCTCACAGTACGCCAGGGGACAGAGAGTGGGCGGGGGTAGAACTGGAGGTGGTGCGCGTATCTGTCTGATTACACCAGGTAACCTGTGAGTGCCTGGTATTCCACTGGGAATGTATTCCTTAAATACATTTTTAAACTATTAAAATGTTACGACTATAGAAGAAAAATTCATCATTCTTATTCTTATTAAAACCAACAATACATTAAAATGTACCTATGGCACCCAGCTGCCTTTAAAAATACATGATAGTATTAATATTAATAATAATTCATTCAAATTATACTATTGAAATGGCCAAGAAGAACAGACCTAGTAATGATCTCCTGCTGCAGCCAGCAGCTCCTCCGCGAAAAAAAAGTCCCCATTGAAAAGAAGGATTTTCTGATGAATGGAGTATCGGACAGGGAAAACCGATCTATTTCTGGAGCCTTCACACATTCACGCGGTTTATACATTTATATGAATGGGGCTTGCCTCCTGCCTCGGCGGACCTGCGCTTCGCGTGGCTCGCAGTGTTAAGCCGCCCGAATGGTAATAACGCGCTTTTCCCAGGTTGAAACCCAATCAGTTCTGACAGGTTAAGGGCGCACGTGAGGCTCGGAGGGGAAGCGGCAGAACGGAACCTCGCGGGGGATCCGAGCGCCGTGAAGGAAAACGTGACCGTGACTGCAGACTGCAGACTGCTGACTGCCCAGAGGAATGGGTTTCAGGCTCGGAGGAAACATTAAAAGAACAATGAATAACGAGGCAGGCAATTTAGTCTGGGAACTGTTAAGGCTGAAAATAATTGGGTTTAGCAGAAACAGTGATCGGCAAAATGATAGCGAGACCATGTTAAAAAAGTAGCCTACAAAACCGGGGCTGCTAATTTTGTGCTTGCATAATTAATAGAGGAATATGAGTACATGAAAAAATGCATACATGAACACGGAAATGCACCTCGCTTCAGTGCGTTCATGATTAAATTCATTCTGAAAATGATTTACCTATATTTGCTCACTCACATTTGAACATGCCAACTTCAGGAAACAATTAATTTGTTACCTTTGAGCCATTTGCAGCTGTTGTTTTTTTTATTTGCATCTGAATTATTAATTGACAGTGCTTTAAGGGCTTGACTATATGGTGCACAAAAGTCATACCTACATATCTCCATCTTTTCCAAGACAAGGGACTTGGAGCCAATCGGGGATATCTGCCTTAGTTTTCTGCAACAGATACCAAGATATTAATTTTTAAACGAATCACAGGTCTGAGTTAATGTTTGATAACAGACATTGTCCTGTACATGAACAATAACCCCAAGTCACATAATAACAAGGCGGATTACCCATTTTTCACAAAGTGGCCTACAACAAAGTGTATGCGTGCAATGAAGCCTTTACTTAAAATATCAATAATACTATAAACAGGCAAGCATGGGAAATAATATGCACATAATCTGGGCTCTTATTCACAACATAAATGCACTGTGCATTGTCATTATGTACATTCTGTTACTGTCATCAGAAGTATGTTACGGGTTCTCATTGCAGTATAAAATTCAGAGGGACTGTTGCATTTGATTTTACGCAGTGTCTACATTGATCTGTTCTGGTTTATGGGCGAATGTCACGTACATTTACACTGTCTACGGTTCTGGTAATTACGGGAGGCCACATACCAAGGCCCTTTTTTCCCATTACAGGTTTTCTGTAAGTGCAGTGAGTCGTAGATTAAAACATCTTGTGTTCATCCATGCACGCGGATTGAGCCAGTTAATGGTGTCCCACTGACATCCCAACTCGAGGGTCAGATTGAGTGAAGAACGGGTGTTTAAAATTGGACAATTATCCAAAAAAAATGATATAAGCATCTTAAATGCTTTTGCGTTCACTTTGTTTTTCTCATTCTTCTGGGATGTGGATATTTAAAGTGTAAAATCTCAGAATTTTGCCGGGATTGTCGAAGTCACGCCTTTTTGTGTTAAGAAAACTTTGCCTTGCATGGGTGAATTAAATTGCTGTTGCCTTTTTATTTCTCATTTCCCCCATAATATTCTGAGCAACCACAGCCTACCTTGGCTTTAGAATCCTTGATATTTATCCTCACATTTTTTATATTACTTTTATATTACTTTTGCCACTGTTTCCCCTGTAGAGAAGAGAGAGCTTGTCTTAAATATTCCATTCACCTGCCTTGACTCATCTCCTCTGTCACTGACTCAGAAAGCAGGAGGAGTCAGTGCCTGCAAGGAAAGTAGGCTACACTGTTAGTTTTTTTCCCCTTGTGTCTGTTTTTCTGTGATTAAATTCCTGCAGAGGCCAGTTTGTGTCCCGCCCATTATTCCAGGACCAACCAATGCCTGCGGGTCAAGTACCCGACACCTCCAGCTGACTGTGATTGATGAACTTTGCATGCTTTCCATCTTTATCTCATTCAATATTATTAGTGCACCATATAATTAAAACGCAAGGTTGGAAGGGTCAAAGGCTAAAGCTTCATTCGGTGAATAATTCATTGACAGGAAATGCCAGACATTTGAAAAGGCAAGTGACGCTTGCAGAAGAAGGATCCACAAGGTAAGTTGTGTCTGTTTTTTAAGTGACACATTTCACAATTGAGCTGTTCTTTCAAGGGCAACAGTAAGAATCTTGGAGTCTGGATAACGGACTAATACAGTCTATGCAAGCCCACAATGCAATGGGCTAGACTTATTGTGCTCTTTACTAATCCAAAGAAAATGGATGTCGCTCACAGAACCCAAGAGTGGCTATCAGTGGGAAGACTAAGAAATGTTCTGATAGAACCAACATGGAGATAAAATAAAATAAATTTCATATCCAGATAATAAATGAATAAATAATAATGATTTTGCTTGCTGTTTTATAATGTTAGACATGGAAATATGCAGGGTATAATGAAAAACTTAAACACAAGTAAAGAAGCACACAGACAACACAATAAAGCATATTCTTTTAAAGAAAATGCAGAAAGTCTTACGATTGCACAGCCACACCTTTGCAAATACATGAAACTCACAAGTATGAACATGAAATGCAAAAATCTATTCAGATTATTTGTAATCTGTGCAGGCACTTGCATTTACAAAGTGTCCTTTAAGTGTCCTTTAAACTAATAAATAAATTGTTTCCGTGTAAAGGATGTTCTCATATTTTTTAATAATTTAATGAGCACCTGTATACTCAACTCACATTTCTAAAAACATAAAATCGGGTTCTGTTTTCTTCTTCTTCCCTTTTATTGCATTAATAAGCAATGGTGAATGATCATGAAAGGTTACGGACACAGCTCCTGCGTCTGAATGCACCTTGCAGTGCATGTTGACTGGTTACCTACTGTAGTGTGTAATTGATGTAGTTAACTGGACCTGGCATGCAAATGTGATATTTTAAAGATCCAAGCTGCAGTGAAGCCTAGCTTGTTTGTTGCTTGTTATTCCCACATGGATTCCAAACTCCATGTCTTTGGACTGTGGCGAGAAACCATTGTACCCAGAGGAAACCCATGTGGGGACACGGAGATAAAGGACTCCACAAAGGCCCTGGCCAGGATTTGAACCAGGGATCTTGTTGTGAGGTAAACAAGTGCTGAAACTATGCATTTTTCACATATAAACATTTTACTATATAAATCTATGGGCAAATCAATTTTATTAAGTTTGTAACACAAGTCAGGCCTATGGCATTAAACACCAGCATTACGCCTGTTTACGGAAGATAACAAGAGTCAAGTCACTGCGTCCCAGAAATTATCCAAGGATTCCATTGTAGATTCTATATAGGCAAGGTAAACACCATTTTTTTTAGTATTATTTGCTTGTATTGTTTCCCCTTTATCAGAAGCACACAAGTCTTGTCAAGTGATGAATTTACTTTAAAGGCCTGAAATTCTCTTTGCTTGACTGATTGTTGCCATCTGTGTTTGCTAAATAACAGCAGGCTACCGGAGGAATGCGCAATTGGGAACTGCTTTGGAAAACAGTGAGATTTAACCCTTTAAGGCATAAGATCACACATATGACCGAACATTCTAATGCTGATGTGACATTCCCAACTGGAATATGACAGCAATGGAGAGTTCTAGAACACTGACTTGCCAACTCTTAAAAGAATTAGAGCCTTCACAGTCACCAGCCACTAGTGCACCTGCATATACCAGAAGCTGAGGGGGCCCTTGGTCCAAATTGAATTGGACCTAAATGCTATCCATGTAGTTGCTTAAGGCAATGTCAAGATCATTCACAGTTCTGCGGTAAGAGTTACCTCAGCGGGTGAAGCATGAACAGAATCTGTCGGCTGCAATTAGCTTAATGTGATTTTCACCATTTTTGAGCTGAGCTCTTTGAAAACATTAAACTGCTGGAATAATTGAAATAAGCAAAAGGTAAACAGATAGATATATACAGAGGTGGAAAGTCCTGGGTTCAGAAAGTGAAAGTATTTTTCGGGCAGTGAGGAAGACTGTTTCTCGTCACTTTGTTCTCAGTCAGTTTTCTCGAAGCGTATCTTCCAGTGTGAAGGGAATGAGAAGGTGCCGTGCGCTGATGCTAAAGCTACATTCTGGCGGAAGAGAACCTTGCGCTAATGATGTGCAAATTTAAATATTAATTATAGCCGAAGCCCTTTCGATCGGTCACAGAATATGAGGGCTCACGGTCACATGAACTCCCTGCGGGCTGTGACTGCAGCTCCTGTGGAGCTCAGGATTAACTGACGAAAGGCCACCGCCTCAACAGAACGGTTCATTTTTACTGTCTCTTTCACACCCAAGTACTATTTTCCAGCCACTTTCAGTGGTTTACATGGTTCATTAACCATTCATGAGTTTCTGCCCCAAGTCATTCTGGTACATGGAAATTAAACAGGCATACTAGGCCAATAAAGTAGGCATGATTCTATGCAATTCTTTGAATTTCATTTCCATACATTACATTGCAATCATATTCAGGTACAATCAAGCAATTTACATACAAAACAAATCCAATCAACTGCTCGCTATCCTAATATCTGCCAATAGTGTGTATTAACATACAGCTGTGATAATGTATTCAAAAATCATCATAATACTTCAGTTCAAAAACTTTGGTTAGAGCCAGGTGAAATAACAGTTAAAAATCTGTGTGATGGGATAAAGAGCAAAATAGCCTGACCCAAATGGTCTCTCCTCGTAGTGCTGAATATTGGATGCGCACATCATATCAGCCGCTTTCAACCGCCGAGTTCTATTTTTAAAGAGAGGGAGGCTCACGTGCGGTTGCAACCGGCAACAGACGGCTAAAAATAGAACTGGCTGGAGCAGCAGCTTGGGATGCTGAAGTCTAAACTAGCTTGTTTTAATACACAGGAGCCTATCAAATATGAATACTGGCACACAGTATGTTCAGCTCCCTGGTTATCTTGGGGACTGGTGTTTTGGAGTCACGTTGAGCATTCGGGCCCTGATTTTGTTTGTTTGTTTGTTTAATCATATTTGAATTACAGATACTCTGAATATGTTCAAAATGAATTATAAAGGAGTGGTGCTACTGAGAGAACACAGTACAACAATGAAAAAAAATCTGCAAAAAAAGTAGATTTTGCATTTAAAATAAACATCCTAGTTTCAGAACATGATGATATATTTTTATGATTAAAAAATATATTATTAAAATATAATCATACATTCTCATTTAAATGGGACATCTATTTTTGCATCACAGGGAAGCACTTCATACTGTTTTCACAATCATTACCAGTGGTTAGGTTAGTCTGTAAAGACATGGCTAAAATACTTCATTGATGAGTAAAGATTTTGTTTCTTCACAAAACTTGAACAATTATCCTTATAAATAAATTGCTAATATGTGTATTTGTGGACTAGCTCATTGTTAATATTTTGTAAATGCATCAGATGCTAATGAATGAATTTGCCATTAGAAATAAAATGTGTTACCTATGAAGTGAACTGCAAGTGCACGTGCTCCTTGCAAGTAAACACTGTCAGATACCTTGAAATCAGTAATAAATAAATAAATAAATAAATAAATAAACAAGCTATTGGTACAACAAAATGGTACAAGGCTTGTAACGTGATTTGTGCTGTGTGTTTGTCTTCCACTCAGGTCCATTACAGGTTAAGTGTTTTCCATTAAAAACACAATGCAGGTGCTTTCAAGTGTGCAAAAAAAACAAAAAAACATTGCTTGTGGGTTTTGATGTTGTGCGAGGCAGATGCCTGCTGACATGAATGTCTCTTCATCCGGCTGAGAACGTGTCGGCGAGGCAGAGACTGGAACAGCCGTGTCTGTCAGCAGCTGATTTTATTCTCCGCTGCTGCCTCTGGTGTTCAATGCCTTCAACACCCATCTTTCTCTTCCCCTCTCTCGCTCTCTCTCTCTGTCTCTCACACACTCCCTCTCTCTCGCTCTCTCTCTCTCTCGCTCTCTCTCTGTATCTCTCACTCGCTCGCTCTCTCTCTCTCTGTCTCTCTCACTCTCTCTCTCTCTCTCTCTCTCTCTCTTCACTAGTTAGTCACAGTTGTTTGGCTGAACACTCCACGTTTGCAAGTGACTAACCTTGTACAGTTTGTGTGGAAAAAGCACAGCTGCGCCAACATTGAACGGAGCAACCTTTGTAGCCACTGTGGCACTGCTGAATAATGAAATATGAAATAAAAAGTATGGCTTGCATGTGCTGCCCATGAAACTCTCCTTCTCTTCCTTCTTCAGCACTGTCTGCAGGGACAGCACCGCCTGCCCTTGGCTCTGTTGACTTTATAGTAACTGAATGTACTGTTCATTCTGTGTTGGGTTTTATCCAGTACAGACGGAGGGGGAGAGAGATGTGGGAGGGAGTTGGTTCAAACTATTTAAAGAGTAAACTGTAGGGTGGTGATGGTGGTCTGTGTGTGTCTGTGTATGCATGTGTGTGTAGTGTGTAGGGTGGATGTGGGGGATTGTGAACTTGACATTTTGATATTCCCTTTCAAAAAAATCACCCTCAACTCTTCATGGCTTTTTGGCCCCCAAATGAATCGTCTTTGACTGCGATACACTTAAGCTGTTTTTGGACTCATTTTGAGATTCGGGGGAAGCTCAAACATGCAAGGCAGCCAGCTCATTTCCTGCCCATTCCGGTCACGATGACTTTTATAGGACACAAAAGAATTAAGAAAACGGCTGAGTTATTATTATTTTTAAACCTGTATTTGGCTTTTGTTAACCCCTTACGATCACAAATGTGTGGTTGGAAAGTTCTTAACTGAACATCCAAAAAACATACAGGGCAGTTGCCATAGAGATGAGCATTGAGTTATGAGCCCATCACTCTTTTTGGAAGAATTTATTGAATCAAGGGAGAAATAAAGACTGACACGTTTTGGAGCGACTGACGAGTGAAGGATCTTTGCACTGAATCGCGTCAGTCTTTATTCTTCCCTCGATTTTAAACATTTGTCCAGGAAGAGTGCTGTCCTTAAGCCTCATAACTGCATACGGAAGCACAGACATGTAGGTAGAGGCCCAATCAGAGACGGGACCACATTGCATTGAACATGACCTAATTAACCCGTCATGCAAGCTCTTTACACAGACTAAGAATACTCTCCACAACTACTAAATGCAATATGACTGCAGATCATTTTAAATAATGCAATGGCTGGATAAAAGGAAGCACATCCAGAACACACATACACACACACACAAAGTTCTTAGCAGATACCAGTTTTATTGCACCACCATATTGAGAAGAAATTCTGGAGGAAAAGGCTAAAGCCTACTTGATCTCGCAGATTAAATTCACATTCTAATAATGGCTCTGATAAGAGCTGTCCAGAAACTGAAATGGCACACTTTTTATATGAGCATCACTCATTTACAAGGTCAGCCCCGGTGCAATGGATTCAAGCAGAACTTACGTAGCCTGCACTTTTAACATTTTTTAAAAGTTTTTTTTATTTTGTGGGGAGACACATACTGTTCTAAGAAGCTTACTGGAGAAACATTTAAGAAGAGTTGTTTTTGCAATTGTGGAATGATACATGTTAAGTGCTGTACAGTGTTACAAAACACAAGTGCAGCAAATACTACTATGATTCAAATGTAGTCATAAGCATGTCTGCAATGCTCTTGATCTGAAATATAGACAATACCATCAGTTTAATATGTTATATAATAATGTAGAAGGCAGGGATTGTTCATAAATGACTTAATGGCATAAATGATTAAATGTGTGCCTCTTGCTTCTTTTGTCAGGGACTGTGCATTGCTGCTCAATTGGAAATTTTAATACATTTTTAGGAGAACACACTTACAATCTTACTGTGTACATAGAGAAATGTGGGTATGTATCAGGGGTCATGAGACTGGAGGAAGGCATTCTGAAACAGACACAGGCAGCAGATGGCAACCAATGCAGGGAGAAGACAGTTGAATGGTGTGTGTGTGTGTGTATGTGCATGCATACGTGCGTTATTGTATGTGTGTGCATGTTTGTGTATGTTATTGTATGTGTGTGCATGTAGGTGTGTTTGTGTGTGTTATTGTATGTGTGTGCATGTATGTGTGTTTGTGTGTGTGTGTGTGTGTGTTGCTTTTTTCCTGATGGCATTTTCATGTGGTAATCAGCAGGAAAGGGAGGCTGCTGCCTGATTATCCTTGCAGAACTGTGACCCCCGTTTGAAGTGAAGACAATTACAGCGCTTCAGAAGCCTGCACGACAGAGAGACTGGCTTGAATAACTTATCCTCCCTGGAGAATTGTGAGATTTGTGATGTGGTGTCCTTGAATTCGCCCCTTCATTACATTATTAGTGTGTTTTAGAGAGGAAGGGTGCATAATTAATGTCAATGATAGAGCAACAGATGATGGGGCACATGTAGACTGGCTCTCCGGGTAAGAGGGGTTTAAGTTGCCCTAAATGCCCCAGTTCATCCCAGCACAAAAAGCAAAATAACAATACATGATACTCTACATTCAGCCAACAGGATGTTTGAATAATCTTCATTCTTCTCTGTGTGTACTCTAGTGGCAGGCTCTTTTGAAACATGCACTCAAGATTTATACAGTTCTTTTTTTGCGAACCCTGAAAGAAAAATGATTGAGAGAATAACATGACATTTGGGGTCCATCTATAACAGTCATTGCTATACTATACTAATAATATTTGCCTGTACGATTACGTTCAAGCCCGTCACCACTGAGAAAGGCTGAGTATATTCCAGCCTTCTCAGAGACTGTTCCTGAATATTTATGAAGCCATAAATATAGCGCCTTTGAACATAATATTCACTTTTAAAAAGCCGCACATATGTGGAGAAATGTAGAAACTTGTGCAGATATTGCAAACTAGCCATTAGGGAGCCAGTTTGGTCATGCATACTGCAGGTCCTGCTCATGAGATTTATTAATCTTGTATATAAGAATATTGACATGAAACACTGAATTTTTCCAGTGAGTTTCTTTATTCTTAATGAATCAGACTCCCATATTTGAGTGCCACGCTTCCTGGATCTCCAACACTGAGGCTCGTTTTATGCTGATAATTGGCAAGAAAAGTTTGCACGTGCAATGATGAACCGAACTGACTGCAGAAGTACATATATACTGTACAAAAAAATGTTTCAGTGGAAGGACCAAAAACCTATTCTTTCTATTGTTTCTATCTCTTTTTTTTAATAAGCACTACTTAGATCAATTTATTGTTTATAATGAAATAATTTTGCACTTTTCTCACCCCAAAATATTACTCATTTTTCTCATAGATCATATGACCTTGGAATTTAATCTGTACTATATCACTGTAAATTTTTGTTCTGGAAAAATTCAGTGGTGATCCAAATAAAATCAAGCTACTCAACCATAAGTGCTTCATTTGTTTTTTGAAAATCTAAGATAAACCTACAAAATATGTGTGCTTAGATAAAATCTCCAAAAAAAAAAAAACAAAACCAAACAAAATGAGGTATTGAATTACATTTGCCACAACAAGGTTTTTCAGAGGGAAATTCCTTTCAAAATAACAAAAAAGCAGGCAATTCCTTTATAGGCCATTTCACCGCCAACCCCCCCCCCCCCACCCCCCCCCCCAAAGAAAGCACAGCATCGCATGAAATCTTATTTCCAAACAAAACAGATGAAATGTAAATGTGGGTAATTCCATTAGGGCTGTAATAACGTTTTTTTTATTTGGCTCCGCGGTTGAAAACTCGAACATTATCCCCATTGCTGCGCCAGAGCTTGTTTAGGAGCGGGAATGGAAACGGCTGATGGCGGAATCTCTTCCGCGTGCTCCGCGCTGCTTTCCTTTCGCCCGAACGAACACAAACAGCGAAGCGCGGCGGAGCCAATGGGCCGAGCCGGGGACAGCCGGGCGAGTTCACGCCGGAGTCAGCGGGCGTAGGGGAGCCGGCTCTCTCCTCTCGAACGCCTCTCCCCCATTGGCCGACAGGGGGGGGGGGGGGGGGGGGGGTGACAGAGCCTCATTGTCTGCCAACACGCGAAAACGCCAGGACGTGCGACGCTTGGACCGGCTGGAGCACGCAACAGCCGCGCTGCTCAGGGCTGTGCAGCAGAGGTAGGACCTTCCTGCTGAGAGGTGACAGTGCTGCCCACCGCACCACCGTGCCACCCTATGGGCCAGCATAAGCAGTATAAAAGGCGAAGACCAGCAAAGCTAGCCGATTAGATGATTAGCAGAGGGATCCCTCTTAATAATCGCAATATCAGACAACATGTGCTCTCAATGTACCACGAGTAGGATGAGCTTTGGAGAGCCATTCAATGCATGGAATTGTATCAGAAAATCCATAAATACTTTACTGTTGGCCAGCACTTCTGAGCGTTTATTAAATACAACACCACACAGCAGCTGTGTGCTGTAAAACTTCATTTTGAATGTGCTGTTGGGTGCACAGTGTAAAATTAAATCCAATGTGCCTCAATCATCTGTGAATTAGAGGGGTACGGCATTTCATTCTGGGTCAAATGTATGACAGGTCTATTTTTTTTGTTGTTGTTTTTTTCTTGATTGCACAACATTATGAAATGTAATTAAAAAGACTAAACTCACCAGAAGGCAATTTTCCATTGTAAAAGGCAATGATATTTTATTATTTTTCTCAAGGTCTGTTCATTTTGCCTGCAGCAGCTCAATTTCAACAGCTCAATTCCAGCAGATTGGCTCCGGGTGCTTTTGATGGGGCGAAAACGGACTTTAGAAAGTAAATGTGTTGAGGAGTAAAGGAAGAAAAACAGCCTGCACAGTGTGTATGACGTCACATGAGGGGGATGTCACAGACCCATCTGCTGAATGCCACTGAATGATGTTCTATGGTTGAAATGAATACGATCTGCTGTACAGCAAATGGTTCCATAAGATACACATATATTTCCATGCATACACATGGCTGTCATTCTGCAGAAAGGATGCACATATATTTCCATGCATACACATGGCTGTCATTCTGCAGAAAGGATGCACATATATTTCCATGCATACACATGGCTGTCATTCTGCAGAAAGGATGCACATATATTTCCATGCATACATATGGCTGTCATTCTGCAGAAAGGATGCACATATATTTCCATGCATACATATGGCTGTCATTCTGCAGAAAGGATGCGCATATATTTCCATGCATACATATGGCTGTCATTCTGCAGAAAGGATGCACATATATTTCCATGCATACATATGGCTGTCATTCTGCAGAAAGGATGCGCATATATTTCCATGCATACATATGGCTGTCATTCTGCAGAAAGGATGCACATATATTTCCCTGCATACACATGACTGTCATTCTGCAGAAAGGATGCACATATATTTCCATGCATACATATGGCTGTCATTCTGCAGAAAGGATGCACATATATTTCCATGCATACATATGGCTGTCATTCTGCAGAAAGGATGCACATATATTTCCATGCATACATATGGCTGTCATTCTGCAGAAAGGATGCATATATATTTCTGTGCATACAAATGGCTGTCATTCTGCAGAAAGGATGCACATATATTTCCATGCATACATATGGCTGTCATTCTGCAGAAAGGATGCACATATATTTCCATGCATACATTTCAATTGCTGGTGCACGCATTTTATGGCCAGAATTAGCCACCTTCTTTTCATGAAACTCATCAACTGATTAACCCCCCTGCGCCTATTGTATTTCATATTCATCACCGAAATATAATTTTCGAAAAACTAATGGTTGAGAATGGAGTAGCAGTCTATGGAAAATTATTATTTTCCTGAATTGCTCGTCATGCAAGTCATAATTATGGAATATGAGGAAGCAATAATTATGTGAAGTGAGGGTCAAGGGTGCATTTATTACATTAAAAATATGAATTCTGAAGATAACTCTACTACATATTAATTACTGAATTGGATTATGAGATGGGTAGTTCTGCCATATTCTCACTTACAAATGTATTTTTTAAACTCAAATACTTTTTGAGTTTAAAAAATAAACTTGCATTTTCACTCAGGGAATTTGATGCAATTCAGAGTCTTAAGTCCCCTTGGGAAATGCTCATATGCATATAACTGAAGTGCATCAGAGTGCGACAGACAGATTTGTAAAGGACGACTCAATCTTCATTTAAGGCACTGAATTCATGCCCGTGAAATACAGCATTCCACACCAACAACGAGCAGCTGGAGGAGATGAATGAATATTAAGTAGCCTGCTGTGTATTAGGCGTATGTCTGTGCATTTCAGACGGCAGCAGCTTTGCCACCACCAGCTTCGGTGATCAAAATGGCGAAGGAGCGTTCGGAGAAGGCAACCGAGATGACGGAGCGGAGCGCCTGTCCACCGGACACGGAGCGTGACACCTGGAGATTTCATCAGCGTTTATTTCATCATCCTTCACATTTCACAGCTTGATAAACAAAACCGATCGATTTTCAGCCACATGCCAGTTTGTATAATCCAGATTACACGTTCACGCTCTGAAATGGGGGGGGGGGGGGGGTGTTGGGCATTTAAATGACAATATCATTACAATTCTTCAATATGCATTTGATTCTATCAACGGCAGGCCCATGCACATTTACAATTCACTCATTGCATACGACATAGTACCGTAGAACGTTTTTAATAAAACAAATTATTAAGGACAGGAATGGGTATTAAGCAAGGTAAAACAGGCAACAACAAAATAATTTCTGGGAAGGATTCAAATTTCAAAATAACATTTAAATAATCAACCTCTGCAACAAACAAACATATCTGTTTCTGTTTCATCATTTAAGGTTAGAGTGTGCTGGATTTTATATTTGTAAACTTAGTGCCATTTCCTCGCTAAACTGACAATCAGGGTTTACATGAACTCATTTTCATTTGCTTAAAATAAACATATTGACACCATCCTGGTACTGCAGATGCAGATGAGAAACGGGTCATAACAGTAATGCACTTTGGAAATAAACTGAATTTGTAGTACAGCACATCTGTCCTGTTGGTGTCATTGTGTATTGGAATCCCCAGATGGTCCTAAAACTGGAAGCTGTTTATAATAATATTTGGTATGTTTTTTTTCTGTCTCTCTGAATGTTGGGAATGCCTGTAACCGTGCACTCACACGGAGTCAACTTTGACCCGGTTGTTATTTGTCATTAGCGGCGACGGCTTGCTTTTGATCCGTTCCACCGCCTCGTTGGAGCTGTCGGTGGAAAAGAGCCGGGCGGTGCAAAGGGAGACGATTATTCTCTTGTACTCTCTCCTGAAGTTCTGGTTGAGGAGCCCGTAGACGATGGCGTTCAGGCAGCTGTTGAAATAGGCCATGAAGTAGCTCGAGACGAAGAGCCACTCGGGTATGAGGGGCGTGACCACACCTGGATTGACGGCCACGGCCAGGCCAATGAAGTTGAGGGGCCCCCAGCACACGGCGAAGAGGACGAACACCACGAACATGGTGACGAAGTTTCGCACGTCGTGCGGCGTTAGCTTGGGCCGCACGTCCGGCTTCACCCTCCGCCTCACCTGGATGACCAGGATCCAGATCCGCAGGTAGCAGTAGGTGACGATGAGGATGGGCAGGATGAAGTGGAAGAAGACCACGGCGATGGTGTAGGCCGAGCTGGCGGACTGCGCGAAGGTGCAGGAGTACACGCGGGGGTCGTACCGCAGCGACCCCACGAACAGGTTGGGCACGATGGCCACCACGGTCAGCAGCCAGATCAGGACCACGTAGCACAGGGAGTTCTTGTCGCTGTACAGCTTGTCGTACTTGAGGCTGTGGCAGATGTAGCAGTAGCGGTTGATGGCGATGCCGGTGATGTTGAATATCGACCCGATGACGCTGAGCCCCATGAGGAAGCCGCTGACCTGGCAGTGGGCATTCCCCAGGCTCCACCCGTTGTGAAAGATGGACGTGAGAACCAGGGGATACGGATAAATGGCCACCACGAGGTCCGCCACAGCGAGACTCACAACAAACACGTTCCCTGCAAAAGAAAAAAAAACAAAACGTCACGATGAAGTCGGACATCCTTGAACCTTGAAGATTCACTTGTAAGAGAAATTAAAACCAAACTATGCATGCATGCTTAACATAAGATTTCTATTATTCTCTGCTCAACATCATTGATTATTAGACAACTTTAGTTTATCATTAGATAAGAAAGTTTATTTTAAGATATTTGATAGAGTGATTTTACGCTTACCACATTTGACTCCATTTTATTCAATTGTACTGTTTACTGGGTTTTGATTTTTAAAAAAAACAACTTCACTGTGTACATATTCACAGTGCAGTGCCTGCACATCACTTGACAGTCCTTATGGTACATTTGGCTGCTATATGAGGTTACATTTACCGTTTAAAAAAAAAAAAAGCTGAACATTACTAGTGTTGCTTAAGTGCTCAGGCACAGTAAAATGTCCAGCATTAATTCGACTCTTAACGAATACATTTTGGTTCCACATTTCAGAGTTGAATTAACACTGTCATGTTGAAAGAGACACAGGACATTTTACTGTGTGCAAGGCAGTGGTAAACCAGATTCCTGACAAGCTTTACCGCAAACGACACTGAGCATCTTGCGTTTTCTCAGTTGTCGGAACAGCTACGTTACACCACGCAGTAAACAATAGCTGAGGTCGAGAAGCTGCCCTTTGCCCTGTCTGTTCAGTTGTCAGTCCATTTTTAGAAAACTACTGGCACATCCTATGCTAGAAATGACAGGTACCTGAATTTAATGTGATGGGCGTTGCTGGGAAGGTGTCCAGATGGTAATTGATATACCGTACTGTAGCTACGGTAATTGTTTTAAAATCATTAGCGCCCTTTATCTGGATTTAGCAGAATGGCAGTTCCGTCTGGGATTATCTTGTTAAATTAGCCGCAATCACATGCTGGTTGGTCTCACGGGGAATGAGGTGTACAGTAATGACTGTAGGTTTAGTTTAGCTGTTTTAGTTAATAAAGAATTAAGGTTATGATAATGACAGTGGCGACAACCTCTGAAATGCTTTATGATTTTAGGCGCAGATCTACTTTCGAGGTCAAAAGTAGCGCTGCTATTTGCTTTCTTTACCTCTGATGGATGTCAAATAAGATTCATGGCAAGACAAACAGCATGCATTTGTTTAGAATTTACATTCATTAAATGTGTCATAAGAGTAAACCTGGCCAGTCTTAGGTGGCTATATTTACATAGAGAAATGTGGGTGGGGGGGAAAAACACCTGTTGACATAAATGTTGGCAGTGATGGATTAAGTACCTAGCCATCACTTCTACATTACAGATGAGGAATGTGTCTGTTACAGAGACATTGATACTTCCCTGTCGGGAAACCGGATCTTTGCATTTCAAAAAATGTCCTCTCGACGGCGAGACAAGGAACAGTACATCCAGGTTTAGATTGTCAGCAGTCAGCCCTCAAGGTCTCTGTTTTGAGGGAATATTGCCGTCTGAACGGTCTCACCCCTGAACTCGCTCTCTCTCCCACTCCTCCGCTCTCTCTCTCTCTCCTGCAGCTGCCAGTCGCTGCCCGCACCTCTGGCTTTGGGGTTACGAGCAGCTCAACCACACTGCCTGCCCTTTCTTTTAATACGCTGTATACGGCTAAGGAAGGTAGAATTAGTGCTGTCTGAAGAAACTTGTTTTGTCGCCTGTCTGTAACTCAGGGGTGTGCAGGGGCAGTACAGGGCTGTGTACCTTTTGAGGGACAGGTGATTAAAGTGAGAGAAAGGGCACGTCACCCAGAGCAACAGTTTTACGACACCCAGTAAGCCTTGGTCTGCAATGCCATTCAACTAATCGACTCTAAAAATCTGTTGACTGAAAAAAAATTTTTTTTATTTCCATTAAGCAAATCGTATTTAATGTGTGTTTTTAATACAGCGTGTGAAATACTGGATCACGAGCAGGTTGGTCTTCGTTTGTTGAGAATTAAAAACACGCAGAGCTCCTGGGGGGTTTCGACTGCGTTCCCCTGTTTCTCTGCATTGCATCAGCCAGCACACGCCACGGAACACGCTCTGGGAGACTCTCATTAAAGCTTAATTTGATTTCCCTGGGCCAAGGTTTATCCCAGTTAATATCTCCAAGATTAAAATGATTCATCATAATTCCGAGCACCTTTTATAAGTCCTGCACTTTCAAGATTTTACTTATTTAATTTAAAAGAAATTTATCAGTGGACTTTTCTAAGGTTCAATTTATCTCGCTCCGTTAAATCTGTTTCCAATTTATCATGGATATTTTCGTACATTAAAGATGATGTATTTGCCTTGCAATGAAGCTACTTCACAGCATTTCACCATGGCCAGGTCCGCAGATCTGTTATCAGTAATTAAGTGCCTGACCTCTTATCTACACCAAAATTACCCACTTGAATTCTATCGCTATAATTTTCAGTTTGTCAGCCTATTTTTTTTATTTGTATATTTATTGCATTTGAAGATCATGCACTGTGAAAAAACCTGTCCTACGCATTCTGTGTCTCACTGGAGGAAATAGAGCGGGGGGAAACACCAGCGGTTTTTGCGATTCGTGTCAGTTCGTCGCTCACCAAACAGCGGGAAGCAAACAGCAAACGGCTATGATGTTAAAATATAAAAAAAAAAAAAACAAACAAAAAAAACAAAACACCTTTCCCTGCGATAGATTGGCGACCTGACCAGGATGTATTCCTGCCTCCCGCCCAATGCATGCTGGGAAAGGCTCCAGCACCCTCTGCGATCCTGACCAGGAATAAGCGGGTAAAAATAATGAATGGACGGATGGAAAACAAAACATCAAGAAGAATGTAAAGAAATGAACTGTGATGATTTGGACACATCTAGCGATGCACTTGGACACAATCGTCAGCGATGCTTCCTGGGGTCTACGGGTGTTTCAGGTCCTTGAACATCGGACGCCCTCGCCCAGGAGACCCAGCTGGGTTGAACAGGTCCCGGCTTGTGTCCAAGTCGCATTCCTCGCCCACGGACCCATCCTCCCGATCCATAGCCCTATGTCGAGGCGAGTTTAGCTGCCTCTGCGGTGGGTCTGATGGCCTTCATCTTCTGCGCTCCAGTGATCGCCCAGGGGCATGTAGACTCTGCAGAGCGACTTCCAGACAAAGCCTCCGCCCCTCCAGCCCCCACCGGCAAACACCTTGCCCTCCAGCCCCCGTCTGTGGCTCTGCTGGACCGGGTCCTGATACTTCACCCCCTCTTCCTTTCATCGGCCTCCTCCTCCATCCCGTCTTCCCAGCATGACTGCCGTTACCGTTAGTTCTAGCATGACCGCCTGCTTTGATGTCTCTGAGCGCAGGACCCCCTCCGGCCCGAATGAGGTCACTGCAGTGGAGTCTGGGAACTTCAGCTGTCTCCCCAGGAGCCAATCCGACGCTGTTGTAAGAAGGCTCGCCAGTCTTCATTCCATTTCTCCTCGGCAGATAGTGGAATACCTTTATTTCTGAAGCAACTTTACCTGCCACTGGGATCCATGCTGAATGACTTATCTCTTACAGTACGTTTTGATCATTGGCATTTTAATCTGCAATCAATGTAAACTGATAGAATATAAAGCAAAACAGAACGTCTCTGCATGCATTATCCACTGAGTGGGCAACCCAAGAAGAGCCGTTTAGACATGGAACTGACATTGAGTATTAGCCTCTAATTTCACATTAGCAGGCAGGTCATTGATCATATTACCCAAACACTTCAATTTGTGGCTGCAACCTTTTCAGAACGGTGAAGACAAATGTGAATTGCAGCACAAATACAGGCTTGCTGCATCTTACAGCAAGTGTGATCTTACATGATGGAAAGATGGATTCCCTGCTCTAGGAAAGTTAGTTGTTCATAAACCTTGTGTTCCAATAATCCCAGACAACGACCCATGCATATATACAAGTGCCATGACTATGCAAGATGTGCTATGACTACACAAGAAAAGCAGCGAGAAATCAATAAATACAATGAATAAAATACCCATGGCAAAATCATTTAGTCTGCTCAAGTAAATGAAAATGGTTTGTCTGGAAATGACCTTGTATGATTTTTACTGCACATCCTGTTGTAAAAACGAGTATTTACAATTACACTGAGCGGAGCAATGGCTGTTCATGCTGAAAAGCTGAGCTGTCAACAGACAGTAAGTGGCAGAGACAGACATATACATGTAACAAGATCCTAGACTTCCAGAGGATTTGTGGGTCAGACATTGACTGCAGAATTGAATACGCAGCGAAAACCTGAGAATTTTGCTCACCATAGACAGATGTAATGACATTCATCACAAACACAGCCAGAGCTCTAACAACTAGATTCTGCAAATTAATGTTCATCCGGATTCTGAAAATAATTATTACATCAAATACCTTTTCTTCATGCTGGAATGAGCCGTCTTAAATCTAATTAATTTCTCCATTTTCCTTGAACAACTTACGGCTCACAGATCACGCCAGAATTAAATAAATCCTGACTTCAACCAATAAAGGAGACAGAGAAATTCATATTAATCGCAATATGATTCAGTTCCCTGGCTAAGGTCAACGATCTTGCAGCAGTGTCATCAGGATTTCCTTTTTATTTTTGACAGTATTGCATGGGTGGGCAGATTAAAAATAATGTCTCAGTGCACTTGAAGCTGATGACTGCATAACACGTGAGATCATCATTTAATATCTCAGCACACACCCCAGATTTCAACGTTTCGAAAAAATTTTCCCTCAGCAGGAAATGGTAGCTATTCAGCCATGCATCACTAAAATGGCAGTTTCACACATGAAAAACAGCCATGCCGACAAACATCACTCCCTAATTGGTCTTAAAGTGGAGTGTGATATTTTCATTGATGGGGAGATTGGTGATTATAGATTCGCCAGTAACTGATTTCAAAAGCGTACTTCATTCATTTTTAATTATTTATAATTCAAAGATACCCTGAAGGGGAATGTGTATTGGACCAAAGTTATTGTCGCATTTTGACGCCTCTATGAATGTTGATTGATTTGTGGGGCAGCTGAAAGGATGCCATAGGTGAAATCAAATAAGTGACACCCAATTCCAGACGCCATTGTACACATTTATACTGTACATTGCAAACAAGATTTCCGGTATGACAGACTGAGGAAAGCTACTGTGAATCCACATTTACACATATTTTGTTTGTTTTTTAAAGTGGTATTAGGTGCATGGAGGTAAGGCCGAACAGCATACCAGGAACCACTGATCTCTAGTCTACTAGTGATATCTTGCCTTTTTGTTTGTCAATTTAAATTGCTTTCACAGGTATCATACATATGATTTTATGTAACGTTCATTCGGTATCAACGCATTTTTAATTGACCAAATACACTGCGGACAGAGAGGCACTTAATTCAAGCTGTTCGCCTGCATAATGAAACCCCAGCTCTAGTGGTGCAAAACAGGGCCTTCTCTCCGTCACACGTACTGTGCAGGTAACGTGCTGAGCGCTGTTCCTCGTGAATGAGCATACATTTTACTTCATATACCAGAGCCGGAAGGCTTGCTGTGACGCCACTGCCGCTCACATCAAGTAAGACGAGGGCATATCACGTCGTGATTTCAGATTAAACAAAGTCTCCTCTGATTCAACAGCAAGGTTTTGAGAGATTTTTATTAATTTATTTATTTTCACAAAAAAACCCGCCTACTTCTTCTAAATCGGTCTTCGCTACGTGGCTTTATTGCAGCATGTTTCTCTTTCTCAACCCTGGACTGGATGAATATTTTTTTCCCGCACATCTGAAACGAAACAGTGTTACTGGCAGAATTTGCATGCAGATGCACACACAAACTGCACCGCGTTATTTTTTTTTCCCCTAACAGTAGGACTGCCGCGCTCGAGCGATGGAAACTGACAGCGCTGTCACTGCGTATGAATCTCGAGACGCTGAATTTATTTAATAAAGCAGGAAGACGTGGGGGAGAGAAGAAAGCGACCGTGGCGTGTCGCCGAGGAACAATGGATCCTTGCATTATTTGTGAGGGCGGAAACAAACCGGGCCTTCTTGTGCGTGTTACGATTGTCCGCGACACTCATGAAATATTCCCACGGTGGAGCGGCTACGCGCCGGAGAAAAAACCTAACGAAGCGCACGTAGCAGGAGGCTAATGGACCAATCACAGGGTGGATACGACCTACTAATCTGTGCATGCGGAGCACAGTACACAATCGGACGACGCACACTTCACCCCTTGATGACCGTTAGGAGGAAAGGCATCACACATGTCGAGGGATGGTTCCTGTACTGATCGTCCACTGATCTCCTCTACGTCGCGTCAGCACTTTGATATTGTGCAGAAAGTGGGAATGCTTATGTCTATCTGAAACATAAAGAGCAACTGCAGGAAACAATAAATCATATTAATTTTATTAATATTATTCACGCCTTTCATGTTTGTTTCCATATTGAGCAATGTAAACAGGATGGGCGGAAACATAAATGTATTCAAATGTATGCACATTGTCATTATGTGTGCTGCAACATGATAAAAGAAAAATGCACGTGCAGTTTACATGACCTTCATACCTGGGAAGAAATGCATTTCCTCTTATTCATGTGCCCAGCTATTTCAATGAGCGAGTGACACTGACACAGTAACATTGGTCAGTAACCAGAATCCTAACAAGTCAAATGCATTAATATTAAAATAAGCATCAGTAAGGAATTAACAATTCCCATCAGTCCCCCACAGTTTGCTTCTGAAAACAATCTGGTATGAAACGATATCAGAACATCAGAAAAAAACAAACAAAAAGGAGGGCAACCAGCAAACGAAAGATGGAGGACAGCTGTGCGTGCTAAACCTGGCACAGAAGCAAACGGTAGATTTTCCTGCAACCCCCCCCCCCGCCTAAAATCTGTCCCCATGACCTGAAGCTCGATGCCACAGTTGCCTCTCATTCTCTCATTATGCAACAGACAGCAGCCTCATTCATGCCACCCCTGACAGGAGAGCACACTCATCGCTGAATTCTACTGACGTCATTGACTCCACGTGTCTGAGAGAGAGAGAGCGAGAGAGAGAACAAGGGGGAGAAAGAGAGGGCGAGAGAGAGAGGGGGTGAGAGAGAGAAAATGAGAGGAAGAGAAAAAGGGTGAGAGAGAGGGGGTGAAAGAGAGAGAGACAGAGAGAGGGGGTGAGAGAGAGAGAGACAGAGAGATAGAGAGAGAGAGAGCGGGGGATGAGTGTGAGACAGAGAGAGAGAGAGAGAGAGAGAAAATGAATGTTGCCTGGAGCATATTGTGCTGCATTTGAACAGGCTTTTAACCATTCCACATGTAGTGCAGACACACTTTCATCAGAAAGCACTGCACTCATTCACACTAGCCACGGAGGCAGCCAGAGCACAGCCGCTTGCATTTAGACTAACAAAGCAGCCATATGAAATAACCTTACACAGCACTATTTACTTTGGTACAGTCAGCTTGGTAGATGATGCGTTGCATTGACTCATTCACGTTTGGGACCATGAGCATGAGCATTTTGATAGCTTTCACTCACTTCACATATTTACATAAGGAGACCTTTGTGGAGCGTCTGACAATTTTGGTTTTAGCATCCTTTTTGGTCTATATGCAGACAATTAAGTCCTATGCAATTGAAGATGTCTGATTTTGCATCTGATTTCATTTTTACTTAGGTTAACAGCTGCATTTGTTTCTTACAATTAGACTCAACAGTAAGGACCTGGGACCTTAGAGGGACTAACACAACTTAAAAAAAATTAAAAAAAATTTTTTTTTTTTACATTGTATCCATTCATACAGCTGGATATATACTGAAGCAATGCAGGTTAAGTACCTTGCTCAAGGGTACAACGGCAGATCAATCAAACCGGTGACCTTTTTGGTTACAAGATCAGTAGGTTGCCCTACCCATTATAGGCTACTACGCTTCCGCCCAGTCTTTCTGTACAGCCTGATGTATACACAGGCCACTCCACAGAGTGAGATCTCTTGTACTTTTTGTGTTACAGCACTATTTCAAGGGGGTGATTGACGGGTTAAAACAGAGCTGCATAGCTCTGGCCCTGGTTTCCGTTCCAACCAATTACCTTAGTTTTAGTTTTCTGACAGCTCTAGAAACCACAATGGTTTGCTCAATCCAGTACTTGAGCGCAGAAAAAAATCTTTAGAATACACGTGGGCTTTGGCTGTAGCCAGCGCTTATACAAACGTGAGATCAATCTATGATTGAGCTAATTAAATAATTAGGAGCAGAAGTCGACTCGGCACAAAATCCTTTGTTCATTTTCTTCTATACAAGATACTGTGAAAACTACTGATAAATGTGTGGAACATTTCAGGATAATCTCCCTGGGCATGACAGGTTATTTGTTATGTCATGTAATGTGTCTTATATAATGTCTAACGTGTGATGCAATCCAGAAAGAACGGAAGCGCCGCGGCCAAGACGAAATTTGCATTCATGTGTGGAACGTACACCAACACCTGCACGCACCTTGAAGGCTACGCATTCTTGACTTTAAACTATTATGAAACTACGTCAGCTAATCAGTTTACATTACATTAACAACCTAACAAAAACAACAACAACAATAATAATAATAATAATAATACATTTACTCAAATTGTATTTGTCTATATACAGTGATCACATTATTGTATATAGAACACAAAACATGTGCATACGTTAAATCTTCGCCCGTCAAAAATGAAGAAAAATGCAGTAACAAACACACATAAAACACTGGCTAGTTCCCGATTGCGAAATATAGCTCGAGGAGCATCGCGTAGTGTAAAACGTGACGCCACTCATGCAAAAAATTTTTTTAGGCTGCTCGAGCACCCTCGCTACTTTATACACGCCCATCTGTCCGTAAACAAGTGAGCCCTGGTAGATCCTCATCGTCCCAGGATGTCATGGTTAGGAGCTATAACATTAGGCTACTTCAGAGGCCACCCTATCCAACGAGTGCATCCAAATAACATCGTCCCTTCATTCTGACACTGCACTCATTCGGACATCTTTTTCAATTATTTAAGCAAGTGGCCTATTTCTTGCATAGACATACAATGTGCCACAATCAAACCTATGATATATTGTCATAGCTATATTTAAGATGGTCACAAAAAGGTTACAACACATTTCGACAAAATTTCACAACAGTAGTCGATTGACATAGATCAAATATAAAAGCAAAACAGCTCAGCCTTTTAATGAGGTTATTGATATGTAATTGTTCCAATATTTGAGTGTAGACACGTTCAGTTGCTGATTTTGTTCTTTTGACGTAGTTTTCAATATGCAAACAATATATTACATTTACTCTCAAAGTCATACAGCCGTAAATAAAGTCGCGATGGCACTAGATATCTGTAAATTATTCGTGTTATCATCTCTCGCGCGCTCTCTATCGCCATAATAAGTACATAAACTGCAACTTTCTAACTTTGTAAACATTCAATCAGTAGCCTAATGTACGTCTAACCCATAGTTATCCGGCAGCTTTCAGTGGCACGCGCGCCTAGTACCGTCATTTCACTAGAACTCTTACTATCAGCAGGCTATTTAACGTCCGTTATTAGCATAGGCAATATTCAACAATGCATTGCTGTAAAAACAAAGAGGAAATGGTTGTGCATAATATCCCATCGGGGAGGGTTATGTTACGCTCTCGAATACAAAATATTGATACATTTTCGTTTGTCTCTTACCTGCATTCCTGAGTTTTTTGTTTCTATAAACGGAAAAAATAACCAAAAGGTTGCCCAAGATGTCAACCACAATTGTAAATATCAGAAAGCTTCCCAAAGTCGTAGCAACCCACGGCGGACGACTCAGATTTAGCTCATTTGTGCCCAGCGAAGAATTGTTCAGATGACTTCCATTTATTCTCATTGTATCTTAGCCCCTACTTTCTCATTCAGCAATATAAATAACAGGTTCTGTCTCCATAGGTGTTGTAGTTTCTGGTTGCAAAGTAGCTGTCATGTTCCGTGTGTTTCTTCCTCTCCATTGTGTAGCTACTTCTGTCATCCGATAACTTTTTTTTTCCCCAAAATGCACGTGTCTACACTTTTATTGCATAGTATCTACCCATCACATTGTTGGTATGTGACAATTTGAGCTCTTCCATCCATGTCATGATTGGTCGGTGCTCACAGAAACGCTGCCCCCGCGTGGAACGTAGCTGCAAATGAACTTCCAATCTCGTGCGACGTTCTATGTTCCCTGTTCATTCATATTAACCTTGGAGTGATGAATCGTTCATTTATTCATGCGTTCATTCATTATTATTTTGTTCATCATTCATGCCTAATTCATTATTCCATCAATTCATTCATACGTTCATAATTCAATTCAATTAATTAATTCATTCAAAAAAAAGCTTCACCGTAAATAAATATCAATCACTCCACATTTTATAAATAAAAGAAAATGACCTAAAAGGTGTGCCGTGTTTCAGTATTAAAACGTATATTCCTTACATTTGATTTTCTCACATTTTTAAAATTTAAAAAGACATCAGCAAAATTAACAAACTGCAATTAACTTTCCGGTATAGCTGATACGAGTTTATCGCCATCTAAAGAACGGAACTTCAGGATGCAATCTGATCTTGGTGATTAAACAGTTAGAAAGTAGCACAATCAAAGCATATACCAATAGGCCTATATAAAAAAATAAAAAAGAAACAAAAATGGATTACACTGGTGAAAAAAGGTGGGGTGCATGGAGAAAAGGTCATACAGTGGAGGACAAATATTAAAAAAGACGTAAATTAGTTTTTCTTTAGTAGGGAGGAAAACTTCTGAAAAAAATATTATTGTACCTCTTACCCTTATGTGATTTTCAGTAATCGTGAACTACTCAAATACACACCTTCGAAATACACGCAAAAAGACACCGTCATGCAAATGCCTTGTTCCAAGGCGATGTCTTTGTACAATCGCTCAAAGAGGAAAGGAAATAAAGAAAGGATGAAACAAACAAAATGCCAAGAGAGTGTCCAGGAATGGTGTGTTTCCACACCAATTAATGGTTTCATAGGTAACCGGTAACCCTGCATTTTTAAATTTTTTATTATTCTTGTAATGCTCAAATGTTGAATGAAAATACTTCCAGTCACAGATGTCAAAGGGTGCTCCCAAATGCTGTAGATATTGTCTGCAACGAACGAGTTATTTCGGTGTCAAATGACCACAAAGACATCACTGTACAGTCGCAAAAAAACATGCGTCCATCTTGTAATTCAGACCGACAAGTTAAAGGTTACGCGATGGGGTGGTTCATTGGAAACAGAACTTGATGCAATTTTAAATATGAAGTTAACATCTGACATATCTGACGGATATATCGTGTTCCTGTCACAACACCGCGAACGCACCTTGTCATTTTGAGAGGAACGCCATGTTCTCCTGCCTTTCACCCCGGGGGGAACCACTGATAAAGCCACTCACACAGAGCGCTGACTTTGAGTTTAAGTCGATGCATTCAGCGCCATTAAGGAAAGAACTTGTCGACCATGTGTGCCGTTTTGCAGGTGCTTGCTGTTTTAAATAAGCGTAAATAATGAATTCAGTGGGAAATTGCATTGGACCGCGGCCACGATGTGCACTGGACTCGATTAACTTCTCAGACGCGAGAATCACTTACAGTACAGAACTGCTGGGATCGATGGAGATGGTGGTAAAACAGGGCAAAACAAATGTGCAGTGATGGGGTGAAGTAAGACAAGACAGAGAGAGCCCAATTATGCATAAGTCATATTGGCAGGCCACCCAAACACACTACAGTGACAGTGAGTGATTAAGTTCTCTGAGCACCATGGCATTGCAGTGTTTTTTTGTTGTTTTGCTGCAGAAGATGATAAGGATGAGAAGATCAGGGGGGTAACTACATGAAGCAGGATTACTGGAGTTAGCTGGATAACTGCGCTCAATACAACCCGGAACAGCTCGTCTAACTTCAGTCCACGTTCCATATTTGGGAGGGTTTCTGGGTTTTACTCAGTCCCGCTATCCAGCCAAACCCAGCACAGCATGCCTTTAAGGAATTCCCCTCTGCAGCCACACGACGGTGTGGCACAACTCACTGGGCACGCAGTGGCATCACACAGTCAAAGCTCACCCTTGAGGAACAGGCGTTTCCACCTATCGGCAGCATCATCGCATCTCGCCCAGTCTGAGCTCATTCACGCCTTGAAAAAGGACACCTTTTTTGGCAGGTGCTGAAATTGGCCGCACTCCTGCCAAGTCATCCATCAGGAAATCAGGTAGCTACTGAAATGGGTGTTTTAATGCTGGACGTTAGCCGTACGCTACGTCATTCGGGGCTGTTAACAAACACAAGGCGAGTGGCACTTCAGTGCGGACTGTGCTCACACTTCTCCAGCGCTTCCACTCCGCCTCAGAAACGACAAAAATAGCCCCATATCGGCTTTAGCGAACTCACCTGGGTTTAGGCGGGGACGATCCTCCCTTTGATGTGTCCAGGTGTGAGGAGGCTGCACTGGGCAATTAGCTGGACCAAGCGCTGATACTGCCACCTGGGGTCCACCTTGATGCGTTTAATGAGCCCGGGCCTGCGTGCCCACAGTTCACCCAGGCTGTGGCACACCGGAGGAGCACGCTTCCACCGGCAGCCTGACAGCACAAACCTTTCCATATTACACAATGGCACACATACATCTTTATCCCCCAGAAGGGACTGGATAAAGCGAAAAACATGTTATCATCAGTTTTTTTCAGATGACTTTCAAAAAATGTTAATTTAACCCATACAAGACCTCTCCAATATCATTAAAGGACAGTTGTCTTGAACTCCTAAGGATATGACAGCTTTTTAACAATTCAGGTGACAGCCTATTAATTTTTCTTTACTAGTTAGGTACATTATATTTTCTGTTTCTGATCTGCTATATGTATTCTAAGCATAAGGCCTGTATGACTGAGAACCCTGTCCGGGCTGGGTTGCCAGGGACGAGGCTATGCTGAGGTTCCTGTCTGCCTTCTACAGCAGAGCCCTACAGCTCCCCCTGTCAGGACACTGCTGGTCTGCACTTGACAGAAGCGCATCTCCTTCCCGCTTGAGGGTGTCGTTGCAGCACGTCAACATGTTTAACCGCAGCTACCACTGTTTTCTGCTTTTGAAGTGATCACTGAACTCAAGATTAACATTTATTAACTGAATATTTAAAAAACTTAATTTGTCAACACGTCAGTTATATTCAAAGAAATACGATCGCAAATATCATAGAGCCCCTTTACAGTACATTAGGAAAAATACAATCTTGTCATTTTAATAAAATTATTTTATCTAACTTTTATTTTTCTTACAATTCCATTAAATTTTACTGGGATATTAAAAATTATGATAAGGTTTAATAGTTCACAAAAAGAAGTCATACTGCTGCCAGATGTGACTTAGTATAGTGTGAAAAATAGTGTGTAGTTAATTAGACGGCATGCTGGTCCTAATGATGCTTACCTTTCCTTAAAATCCCATTTCTACTGAATATATTCTTATACATCAGGAGGGATCCGGCACATCAATTTATGTGGGGCGACAGTGCTATCTTGTGTTGACTGTAAGTATCACGCCACGGAAGAATCACGCCATGAGACATATTAAGGCAAGCGCATTTTTAACAGATGAGTGTAGTCATCTCTGCTTCGTGGAAATGAGCCTGGTGCCATTCCAAAAGTAAACTGGAATCATGAAGCATAATATCAATATGAGCACATTTTGAAGCAACACTTGCAGAGCATACAAATTCTACATGACACAGCATTTTGAATTTAAACGGTTTGATCAGTTAAGATTTCAGGCTCATCTTCTATTTGCATTTGGGTGTTCATGTTTTCACGGTGCTGTTCACAAGGAATTCATATTTAAAGGTAAAATACGCATGCGCACATATTTCCTCAACTTCCACCCCTCACGATGAGAGTCGTGACATTTTGGTGCAAGTGAACTCCCAACTGCCAGTGAAATGAAAAGCACGTGAAAAATTCAAAAATGCAAGGCGTAACCTAACCCTGCACAAACGCGCAGGAATGTGGAACATGCTGGCAGCACTGTGCGCCTCGCTCCGGGGGAAAACATGCATTAAATAAGTGAGGAACTTTCCCTTTCATATTTCATTTTTGATAAGAATTTATTTATAAAAAAATAAAATCAAAATAAAAACATGGCCCAGGAGAAATGCTTCACGGTGAAGAAACATGTCTTCCACTATGTCAGCTGGTGTTAACTACAGTTCCACCCTGCCCTCCCCCCCCCATCACTGTGAGTGACAGACAGGGCTTACCTGACAGTTTCCACTCCTTCATCTGCTGCAGTCCTCAGCACCACCCACCCCCTCTCGTCTAATGCACAGCTGTGGACTCCCCCTGTGCCCCATCCTAACCAGGGTGGAGATTCACTAAGAACGCTGAATGGACACGCTGTGTGGTACATCAAACCCCCTTAATGAACTGTCCCCTTCCCCAAATTAAGCATTTATTTTAAAGAGTCAACGACATAACGGCGGTGTTAAAAACTTATTTCCTGCTATTGAAGAGTCGGCACAAACAAACATTCCCGCCCCAGTGTTATAATCTGGGGAGCGTACCGGTCTCGCACCCACGGAAACAAATCCGTTTCCTTTTAAAGCGTTTGTGCATCGGAGCGGCTGGCCTCATCGCCAATCAGTATTCACGCGACGTCCGCGATTCTTTACCGTTTAAAAGCTGAGAGCAAGCGGCTTCCGAGCAGCAGGGCTAAACCAGCGCGGAGTGTCTCAGGGCACCAGCTCCTTCTGTGTGTTTCGTGAAAGAGAATTAACCTTGAAAATCAAAGCTTTTTTAAAATTTTTATTGTGGACCTACCGTTCCGTTCCCTACGACCGACACTGAACCTATACAGCGGGACACCCTTTCAACCGTCAGCAACGGCTGTAAACAGAACACAGCTCTTTGAAGCGCAACCCTCCACAACCCTCAAAAGGTGCATTTCCACTAATGAAAATTCTGGACCGAGAGCCAAAGTAAGCAAAACTCCCCCACCCCCACCCTCCCCACTACCCTCTCTCTTCTCTCTCAGGCTGAAAGACCAGTTCAGAAAGAAAGGTAAAGTAAACAGTTTGAGTAAGAGCTCCATTGAAAGTGAGAGGGGTCAGGCTCAGGAGACAGCCTGCTTTTAGCATCATGCACAGGCCTGGCTTCAAAACCTCCTTCCTCCCTTCTCTCTCTCTCACATCATTTTTAGAAGTATGCTAAGTCCCCTTCTCTCCAGAGACAGTACGGGCACTTCACTAAGCCCACTAGCCTGACCAAAACTGCAGGCTAGGTTTGAAATGCATACCCCCCCCAACTCACACACACACACACACACACACACACACACACACCTCGGCCAACTTCATCTTCCATTCCGAACCACGCCAGTTAACCGAAAGAAGTCATTTCTGTTCACAGTCTCATGCAAATCAGCTTCCTTGACCACAACAAATTCTGTTTTTAAACATGAATCCCTTATGGAAATTAGAGCCAAACAAAGCTGGCCCTTAAACAGGGGGAAAATATTCCGTTAAAAGTTTGGACATTGTGCATAATTCATACCTCAGCTCTGCTTTTCTCAGAGAACTGCGTGGATGAGGACGGCTTCAGCCATCTTAAGGAGAGCCTCCCACCTAAAAATCTGCATCTGTCTGATGTTTCTAAAAACACAGAAACAACTTGACACCCGTGACACCCTTAAACTACATTTCTATAGCATAAGACAGGATACACTTTCATGTTTAAACAGTCTAGCTAGGCACTATAAAAAAAGCAAAAGCCTTTATGAAGTCGCTGCAGGAGTTATGCAACTTTCCCACATTTCTCAGACCTATAACATATAAACAGACCTGCAAATTGTTTGCCAAAAGGAAGACAACAGCCTTGTACAGAAATAATAATAATAATAATATAGGCTGCAACGCTGGTTAATGTGCTGATGTTACATTTTTAAAAACATTTTCAGGAAGATTAGGTCAGCTCAAAATGGTCGCCTTCTGTCAAGTAAGAACCAAGCAACTGATGTTGAAATTCTGAATCAGGAAAATCTTTCTTTGCTGAATCTCCACAAATCTGAGTATAAGCCAAAATTAGTTTGTATGGTTCAACTTTGATTCGTCAAAGGTATTACAAGACTCTGTAACCACTTCTCTTTTAATAAGATAAATGGGAGGAAAAAAATAATAAAAAATCAGCACATTTTATGAATAATTTATTGCCAGTAGGAAAGAGTGAGCTAGTGGCAGTATCCAGTAGAATCCACATCAAGACCATCTTGCACACAGACACTTGGAAAAATCATGTGCCCATTAATTATTTTGCACTATAAATATAATGGTTCTCATGTTTGCGGTGAAAAAATAAAAGTCGCTATTTACATACGAACAAAATTTATGGATGTACACACACTTGTTTAAGACCCCGCAAAACAGCACATTTTACTGGTACTCTGAGACCGTAAGTTTGACACACATTTCTTCTTTTCTGATTCTGTAATAAGTACAGTATTTTTTGGAAATAAAAAACATAAAATATCTACAAACTCCAGTAAACTCTGAGATCAAAGCAGTACAGTACAGTTTACATGAAATGGCCGAGGACTTGCTTTAAAAAAAAAAAAAAGAAGTGTCTTGCATCGTTGGAACAATGTGTTTGAACAGACAGGCAGGTTGTACATTTGTTTTTGAGTTCCTGCATTGTACATTTGTTTTTGATTTTATTATGCATGACGGTTGTTTTAAGCGCAGCCATTTGTGACAGTGTGTCTGCAGTGCGATGGGATCCAGTGCGTTCCTGTGGCAGGCAAAGAGCAGCCGTCCCACGGTGTATCAGGGCGGGGCACATTTGCCCCCCCCCCCAGCGGGGGAAACGGTGTGCGTTTTTAGCGGACGTAGCGCCGGTGCAGTCGAGGCACTTGAAAAGTTTGGTGTCGGCGTCAGACTTGGGTGTGCTGCGTCGTGGAGTTTTTCGGCGTGAGAGAAGGTGCGGAGCTTGGTGTGGCGACATGACCCCGCTCCTCTTCCTCCTCCTCCTCCTCCTCCACGCTTTCGCGATCGCTCGCCGTGATGTCCGACGCGTCCGAGCTACAGGCCGCCGAGGCGCAGACATCCGCATCGGGCGCCCCCAAACCTCGCCCTCCGCCCAGGGGGTAAGTGAGGAAGCTAACACCGTGACCTTTGACCCCTGCGGAGGGGTGACGAGTCTGCGGGGGGTCAGTGGGGTACTGGTACTGGGGCAGATACTGGTGGAGGCTGTACAGCTGCTGGCTGTGGAGGGGGGAGGAGCACGGACTTGGGGGGGAGGACACTTCCCTGGGGGGCGGCAGTGGCCCGTACTGGGCACCCCGCTCCGGGAGTGAGGGCAACTCATCGCGGGCGGGGAAGTCTTTCGGCGGGGGCAGGACGTCACTCTCAAAGTCATAGCCTCCCGGATAGTAATCTGTGTCCAGATTGGTGGGATCACTGTACAAAGGGGTGGGGCTTCCCACAGGACCGTACTGTGGAAACTCCTGGATTCCAGGAAGATGAACACTAGGCATCCAATCAGACGTATCCCAAAGGTAACCTATTGGACGTAACGTATGCTGTTAGATAAAATTCTATTCATCAGTTTGTGCTTCTTGTCGTGTACAACGGCATTAAATCAAGCAGCACAATGACAAAATAAATGACTTAAAGTATTAATGCAAACATGCAAAGCAATATCAACACAATGGGTTGCATTAATTCAAGCTTATTAGCTTCACATCAGCGCGCACACACACACCCACAGACACACAGTGATTAGAAGAGCCTAAATAAAGCTACAATCTAAAGCTGCATTTCAAAGTACTCCTTCCAGACTACTTTCAGGGGAATACTCGAAGTTGGGAGACTAGTTGTGAACACGGCTAATTAGCGAACTTTCAGCAATAGTTGCTAAAGATGCATTCAAATGTCCACATTAAATACCATTAATCACTCCCGCGCCACTGAGAAATCCAATTATAAAAGGATGTGAGAATGTTATTGTGGGGTTTGTATCGCATAAAAAAGTTGCAGGGCTTGCTAGGTCTTTAGCTTTAGCGCGAATGGGGGGGGAGAGTCAACTGCATGTACCAACGGCAAAAACTCACGCACTTCTTGGATTCTTTAGTGACTAAACTTTGGTCCATGAGCTGTATACAATATACACTTCAAGGCAAAAAAGGTGGGGAATGACGATGTCAAGTTTAGAGTACGGGAGAAAAGGGCAGAAAAGAACATCGGTCTGTGAGCTGTACCAGGCACTTATTTACTCAACCCCGCTTCACACCTAGAGCCAAGGAACTGGCTCTAGCCTGACTTTCCACATGCAAAATTATTGTCAAACTACATGAATACACAGAGCTGGATGTCAGCAGTTGACCTAACCTGGTCACACACTTTGTAAGTAGGGAAAATAGCATTTCCAAAGCAAACCAGAATAGCCATTTTTAAGAAGCGTATATCCAAGCATTCTTGGGACGCATTCTATGAATCAGATCTAAAGACCGTACTGAACACAGAAGACCACAGACGCCTTAAAATTAGGTTTAAAATACCTCATGTTCCCCACCAAGTCGACAGAAATATATGGGTGTGAGACAGTTACTGCGGAGCCTTGTGAAAAGAGAAAATACAAAATACAACCAGTCGTGCTAACAGGGGAATAAGACATATTGGGGAATAACAGTTACAGGGTAAACATGAAACCCACATCATTTTCCCACAATTGTCTTTGCTTCACACATGCAAGACATCTTTGCGGGAGAGGATGCGAGAAAAAAAAAAAAAAACATCTATAGTACAATATGTCAGGACACATGCAATGCAGAGTGGGCTTTCGTGCAAGATACTGTAGCGCACAATGTGAGAGACAATAAAATGATACCGAGATGATCACGCTGGCACCGACATCACCGCAAAAACCAAAAAATAAGTCAATCCCAACCAATATTTTAGTCTTATATTTAGAGTTAAAATCTTGTTTTCTTCTTTTTTTGACAAGCAAGACAAAAATATTGCCAATGAGGTGAGACAATTCGACTCATGATTTCGATTTCAAGATTTGCCAATGAGGTAAGAAAATTTCACTTGTCAGGCGAACGGTAACTTAAAACAAGCTTGTACTTTTTACTTGAGAGAAAACAAAAAGATTCCAAGTCCCATTACAAGACTAAAATACTTGTTAAGACAGAAGTTTTTTTTTTTACTGTGCTTGTGGAAGAAAGGAGCAGTGACACTCTTGGTGATAAAAGACGCCTTTCCAGCCCCGAAGCTACGTTACAGGAGAACGCAAAGTGCTCAGCTCCATGTTTTAAGTTTCAGTTTCTCAGAGGAAAACTCATGCATTTAACACCTGCACTTCAGGAAAGCCAACATAGCTCAAATGTGGCACATTTTGCGAAAGTTTTCAGGGAAGATAAGGTGAAAACGAAATCTCACAAAATATTTTATGTGTTATTCCCCGAGGCCAAACTATCTAGCACAGTTAATGTAAAGTGAGACAGAACCATCGCGTGAAAGTTGGACCCTTTGAAGTTCCATGAGCTTTTATTTTTTTAAGGTCTGTTGGCAGCTTTAATTTATTACAAAAAAAAAAAAACTTAAAAAGACAGGTATCACTGTTTACAGGCTCAATAAATGCGTGAAAATACGCGAAGGTAAGAGAAAAAAATGAGTGAGGTTAATTAAATGTTTTCCTGTTACAGTGCAGAGATTTTCCACAGTAATTCAGCAGCCATATGAAAACAGTGTGTGAGTGAGCTGAGGTCAGATCTTTTATTTCCGCTGGGGGGGGCGAGGGGGGGGCTGTGGAATTGCGGGGCTGGAAAAGCCTGTTTTATCACCCCAGGATCTCAAAGCCTCTTTAAACCACTTCCTTCTTTACTGATTTAAATCAGACTTACAAGCTGGCCCTAGTTAAACCCTGCCCTGGTACTGAGGGCGGATTTGATCCATATGGGAGCTGAGGTCGCGGCAGAGGGGAAGAAGAGAACAAATGACCCGTATCCACCTTTTCTCACACAATTACACCATTTCACAGCATAATAGAGGAGAGCCGTAGCAGAAAAAGGTTAACATGCACCTAGCTCTCTGGCAGGCTGCTCCTCCTGGATTTACTGAATTCCTATTAAAACTGACAAAAAACTTTGGCAAATGCTATTATGGCAAATCCTTTCAATTTATTTAAGCTGGGATACTGTGATATTTCATAAAAAAGGATTTACTTATCTACAGGTACTTGGCACCTTTGCTAATGCTGGCTTTCATCTAAAGGTCCCACTTGTGCTATATGATTCCTCTTAACCCTTTGAAGAGTATGTTTTTGTAATGTTATTTTAAAAAGTCAGTGTTCTAGAACTCCACTGCTTTCAGTCAGCCAGTCGCGACTGTGACATCAGCATTAGAATGTTCAGTTAATAGCATTCCAATCACGTAGTTGTGATGCCGCACTTGAAAGGGTTAACGGCACACCCACCATTATCATCGTAGGCCTCAGACTGGAAGGAGCCGAGCGAATGGACATCAGAGATTCTCTGACAGGTGTTGTTGTCCTTGCTTGGCTTTTTCTTCGGGCAAGGATCTAATTCCACAACGTTAGCTGGAGAAAAAAAACACACGCACACAACAAGCATCCGACATTTGAAAGCCGCTTAAGTGGAATTCTTTCGTCTCACATCAACCGAAAATAAAATTGTCCTCAAGACATCCTGGACTGGAGCCTCGAGTTTGGCAACCACTCTGAAATTCAGACGGAACTCTCTGTGAATCTAAATGAATCTGTCATTCAGCCCACAGTCACGCTGCGGCTGGAATGGATTTGACAACCATGATGTGATTTTTTTCTGAGCCTCTGAGTGATAACTGTGGCGAGGGAAGCCAGCTCAGTCGCGCAGTAAAACCGCGGGGAGATAACCTTTCCAAAGCCACGCATAATCTGATGAGCACAAACGAACGAGCCCCAATTAAGGCGTCGGGAATAAGAAGCATTCTCCCTGACCCGCGACGGTCGCTTTTTTTTCCTACGGGATTAACCGCGCGGCGAAAGTCGACGGAAAAGCGAAACGCTCACCGTCGTACTCGTAGTCCCACGCGGGCTTCCGTACGGAGTCGCTGTCGGAGGCGGGGAAGGAGGGCGGGGGCAGATTGGGGGCCACGCTGCACACGATCACGGGCTTGCGGTGGGAGCGGGCGGGGTCCCGGCTGAAGGTGCTGAACTCCGGGTGCTCGGGGATCACCGACCCCTCGAAGGAGTTGCGGTCCAGGTTGTTCCGCGAGTCGCTGGGCACGCTGGGGGTGTAGGACGCGGGCCGGACGGGGACCTGGGGCGGGACGTCCGAGTAGATGTTCCGGCTGACTCTGGGGTCCAGGTAAGGCCCGCGCAGGAAGGCGTTCCCCAGCCGGTGCTTGTCCTCCTCCGGCTCGGGCTTGCCGCCGGGCCGCGAGCACCTCCTGCGCGCGACCACGAAGAGCAGCGCCAGGACGAAGACGCTCAGCACGAAGACGACGATCCCGACGACCTCCTCCGCGCCGATGTTCCAGGGGGTGGACACCAGCTGGTTCCCGACGGCGGACTCGAGCTGGCAGAGCTTCCCGCCGAAGCCGCGGGAGCAGTTGCAGCGGTAGGAGCCGTAGGTGTTCTCGCAGCGCCCGCCGTTGGCGCACGGGCCCCCCAGGCACTCGTCCACGTCGCCGAGGCACCTGATCGAAGGCAGGCGGACAGCGGACAGCAACAGCAGCTCATTAACGGAACAC
This sequence comes from Anguilla rostrata, assembly GCF_018555375.3. NCBI lineage: Eukaryota > Metazoa > Chordata > Actinopteri > Anguilliformes > Anguillidae > Anguilla > Anguilla rostrata. Next base: position 52,586,114 of record NC_057939.1, on the reverse strand, counting down.
GGGCCACAGAAGGTTCTAACGAAGGCAAATCTCGCAACGCGCACATCGGATTGACCTTTACCTGTCGCCTTGGAAACCCTGCTCGCACTCGCAGACAGGTCCGTCCAAGCTCTCGATGCACTTCCCGCTGTTCTTGCAGGGGCTGTCTTTACAGTACGGTCCCAGCTGACACCTGGGGATGAAGATAATTCAGTCATCTGAGACAGGTAAAGGTACAGAAACATTATTTACAGTACAGGCTCTCTCTGTTCTGTTGCCATATTTTTTAACGCCATGCTTCTCCAGTGCTTTTTTTGTTGTACCACAGCTGTACTGTAAACATCTCACCAGAAATGTGTTATTACTGCACAGCTACGACTATTATTACCACTTCCAGCAGTAGTAGTTCAGGAACACAATGTTTCTGAACGGCCATTTTCACGAGCTGCTGGTAGCGGTGCATATATTCGAGCTTTGTGAAACCAGGAACAAGAATGTGTAAGCAAGACCTCAGACCTCAGAACAACTATTATTTTACCTTACATGCTCCTGGGATGCTATGTGATCTACTCACTTAATTCAATGTGCAATTCGTATATGTACTACATAATGGCCAGGGCAGAGAGGTTGCAGGTTCGATTCCCAGATAGAGGCTCTGGAGTTGTTCCATGAACTGCTACGGTAAACACCCAGCTGTGCAGTATGTAAAGATGTAAGCCGTGCAAGTTACTCTGGATGACAACATTTGCTAATTGGCCAAATCGACTGTACCAAAATATATCTTAATCAAACTCAAAAAGACCCACGGCCAGGGCTTAAATCACAGGCTGTGTGTCGTCAGCACAATAAACAACCCTCTCAGTCCACCCTACAGTTCGCTGGTGGCAGGTGTTGTAAAAACATGAGTGGAACCCCTCAGAGACAAATAAAAATTCTGAGTTCATAAAATGTTTGGGCACCGCGCACCTCTGTCCGGAGTACTGCCCCCTGCACTGGCAGTAAAAGTCTCCACCGCGTGGAACACAGGTCCCGCCGTACAGACAGGGGTTCGAGGCGCAAGGGGTTTTGCCAATTTCACAGCGAGGTCCCATGAATAAGGCACTGCAGGCACAGAAATAACCTGCAAAGAGAATCGATCCCATTTTTAAAAATCTAACAGAAACAAACTGTCACAAACAAAGTGGCTCAGCACAACTTCCTGGGCCCAGCACTTTCGGTACCTCCGTCGGGCAGCGACGAGCAGGTCCCGCCATTGGTGCAGGGGTTGCCATGGCAACCCAGGGGCGGGGCCATGGCGCAGCCAGGGGACACGCCCACCGCGTCCGCCAGCGCGGCGTGGGCGTGGCTGTGGGCGTGGCTCTTGGCGCTGAGGGGGAGCTCCTGCCCGTTGAGCACCAGGGCCCGCATGCAGCCGCGGAAACCGCCGGCGACGGGGGGGCTGCGTCCGCGCCTGCCCCCCTGCCCCAGGGCGAGCTGGCGGACGTGCCCGCCGCCGAAGAAGATGGCGTCGTCCAGGTTGAGGGTGCGGAGGGTGCCCGGGGCGGTGCCCGAGGCCGCGTGGAGCCCGTCCAGCGCCAGCCTGGCGTAGTTCCCGCTGACCTCCAGGGAGACGGAGTGCCAGGCCCCGTCGTTAAGCTGGACGCTGTGCACGGAGACCAGCCCGGGCCCGCTGCCGCAGTCAAACCGGTACTGGAGCCTACCATTCTGCACCTGCGGGGGGGCGGAGAGAGCGCAGCATTAACGGGAGACTCCACCCCCCCGCCCCAAAAACAAAAACATCAGGTTTGTTCCTCGGTACACAGTGAAATGCTCAGTGTTAAATCAACTGTTACAGAGTACACATAGTCCCTGTTGGACTCAAATGTACTGTTAGATTTGGATTTACACTGGACAGTGAACGTTTGACCAGCTGACCATCAAAGGGATGCAACACCTCTTCTTATCGTTTAAATGAATGGAGGTGTCTTTTGAGTCAGAGAAAAGTGTTCAATGGCAAAAAAACATTTTCTCTAGTCACAATCACAATATTTAAGACATCATGGAAGGTTCGCATTTGAACTGATTTTATCTGCAGCCTCCAATACATTTTCTGAATCCTTTCCCTTTCTGTTTTTGGCTAAAATATTCTGGTACACGTTAGCAATGAGACAGACAAATTATTCTTAAGGCGAGAGCCAGCATATTATATAATTTTCAGCTTGAGCTTCCCTCTGAACGCAGGCCAGCTCGAGAAACCTTCTGAATGAGCACGTTCAGAGAAACTCGTTTCGCTCACACGGCTGTTCAAATAACAGAAGGGCCCTTGAGAGAGGGTGAAAGAATGCAACCCTGATTTCTATCCAAGTCTGAAATGAACTCGGTCCGTGCTTGTGCTGACAGCCTGCATGTGGACCGGATGGGAAGGTGTGAGGCTAATCCAGTACGGGCTGGTTAACCCTTTGAAGAGCAGTTTTTTTTTGATTTTTTCTTTTCTTTTTCAAAAGTGTCCAGTGTTCTAGAACACCGTTGCTTACAATTACCAGCAGTGATGTTACATCAGCATTAGAATGTTCAGTTAAGAACATTCTAATCACAAAATGTTTTTAATTACTTGTATTTAAACTCTTTTTATTCTATTCTATTCTATTCTATTGTTTTTTTATTTTTTTTAACTGCTTTCCTTCTGTTTGCTGAATGCCTTTTGTGCTTTGTCTACATCACCTTGAATTGCACTTGGGTGTGTATCGCACCCCGTGCTATATAAATAAATCTGCCTTTCACTGCCTAATGGAGATCTAGCACCTTACAAGTGTTTAACACGGTTATCAGCCTCAGCAACAGCAGACACAAACCTCGAGAATGCTGCAGTGCATTGCCTAATGGAGATCTTACACCTTGTAAGTGGCTAATATAATTATCAGCGGCAGCAATAACAAACACAAACCTTGAAAATTCTGTATTGCATTGCCTAATGGAGATCTTACACCTTATAAGTGTTTAACACGGTAATCAGCTGCAGCAATAGCAGACACAAACCTCCAGAATGCTGTAGTCGGTTCCCCGGGCGTACATCAGCGTAGCGTGGCTGGAGAAGGTCCTCAGCCGCAGGGACAGCTTCAGCTCCTCCTTGTTGTCGTTCTCCGTCAGCCGGTACTTGACATAGCCCTCCCCGCCAAACGTCAGCGAGGGCCCCGCTGAAGAGCAAAAAACACGACGGGGGAAGGGGGTGGGGGGTGGGGGTTAAGTGGGGGGCCAGAGAAGATGAGGCCCTGTCTGCTTCAGTCCGCGCGAGAGATGTTAACAGCGACGTTTAAAAAATGAACGTAACGAAAACTCTCCGTCCGTTAAGAGCTGAGCTAAGCGGCGGTGAAGTGGGCAAACGCAGCGTTCGCAGAAAGCAGGCGAGCGGCGGATTATACGAAGGCAGCCGAGAGTAGAGCAGCTTGACTGCCTGACGTCTAATCCCACAATGCACTGTGACATTTCTGACAAATTTAGGCGGGGGGAAAGTTAAAATTCTGCTTGGCGAAGGCTCTACCTGCTGTCACACAACTGCAGTCTGCATCTGGGGATGGAGGACTTACCTGAGCACTTCCCAGGTTTACCATCTGGACACGCACAGGTGTAGGTTGCTTCCTGCTGATTGGGTATGCACACACTCTCCTCAGGACATGGGTGACCCTCGCACAGCGTGTCCAACACAGGACATTTACCACCTTAAACAGAAGAGGCCCACAGGGCATTTAAACAACAAACACAAAACAACCAGGGACAAAAGGGAAAAAAACACAGTATACAGGAACACAAACACACCAGCACTGTATTTAATTACATACGCACACATCCTGAGTTTAGAAGTATAGGGGTCCGTCTGACATTTTAGTCCAAAAAAGAGATATCATCACGGGAATGCTCTTTGTTGTGTCTGCTGTACAGCAGATCAAACACTAGAAACGATGTGAACAGCAGCACAGAGGAAATAAAAAGCAGTGTTATGACTCTCATAACAGTATTATCTGCAGACATGGCCCCTATATTTCCGAGCTCTCGATATGTAAGTACGCAGCAGTCATGCCTGCCTTGCCGTTCCTCAGCCCCGCCCGCAGCGTACCTTTGCAGAGGCACACGGCGGACCTGCGGTGGCGGGGGGTGACGAAGCTCAGCCTGGCCGCGCTGTGCGTCGCCATGGCGCCCGTGTCCAGGGCGATGACCTCGTCGCAGAAGCGGCGCGGGCAGTCCAGGCCGGCGCACAGCTTGTCGACGACGCGGACGACGCGCAGCCCCGTCATCTCCTCGACGACACCCGCCGAGGCGTTCAGCTTCCGGAACACGGCCGCCGCGCCCGAGTGGGCGGGGCCTCCCGACAGGGCGAGGAGGACGTCGAGGGCCGCGGGCGGGCCGACCGGCTGCAGGCTGACCACCAGGACGTCGGCCCGCCGCAGGCCCGCCGCGCCGCGCAGCGCCCGCAGGAAGTCGCGCCAGTGGTCGCCCACGAACTCCTCGGGGGTGACGCCGGCGAGCCGCACGCCCACCGAGCCGTCCAGCGCCCGCCGCGTCACCCGCCGCACGTGCACGCTCACGGGGGCCCACGCGGCGAAGCGCCCGTCCGTGACCGTCACGTTGAGCGCGTAGCGGCCCTCGTCCAGCGGCCCGGCCGCCACCAGCCTGCCGTCGCCGGGGGAGACGGCGAAGGGCCCGCGGGACCCGGGCGCCAGGCTGTACGTCAGCGTGTCGTAGACGTCCTGGTCCGTGGCGTGGATCTTCCCCAGGACCCCGCCCGCGTACCCCTCCCCCTGCGTGGTCACGAACACGTCCAGCGGGAGCACGGCAGGGGGGTACACGCTCTCCTCGATGACCCGGACGCTGACGGGCGCCGACGAGACCAGCGGCGGCTTGCCGCTGTCCGCCACCTGAGGAAACAGCGGCGGCGGGAGGCTGAGCAGCGGCGACAGCAACGGTTTCCGTTAAAAACACGATGCCCCCCTCACCCCTCCCCTGCCCCCCTCCGACTCCCAGGCCAACGAAGACCAAATAAACAAATGTGTCAAAGGCTGCAAATCTCTGACTTTCTGATCAATATTTCATTTGAGTTCGGCGATCTGCGGCGTATGAAAAAGTGATGGGTTTCTTTTGTTGGGGGAAAAATCTAATTCTGAGAAACTCGGTGCGTGAAATCCACTCAAAATCAATGGCTGCTGGTGACTGCTTCCAAAAAGAAGCGGGGGGGGGGGGGGGGGGGGGGGGGGGGGGCATAGACGGTGGTGTCACGCGCCACGCAGTCTTGCTTTTAAATCAAAACTCCAGTCCAGTAAACTCGCTGTTGAAAACATCGGTGAGTTCACAATTTGGTATCAAGAATCGTAATGTTGCGTAGCGCTCCAATTGGAAGCGGTGACTCATGCCACATCGGCTAAAATCTGCTAGAACCAATCACATCGCAGGAAACCAATCCCACACACCGAGGTCAAGACTAGAGATCACCACCACTACTTCTTATTCTAGAATCATATTTTAACTCCAGGCCTAGGTCACATAACTAATACTTCAGAAATACTTTTCAAAAATACTTAAAAAAAACTGTTAGCAGGCCGGGGAAAGAGAACTCTGGGTAAACACACTGTCTAGACGAACTTTAGTCACTTCTTTATGCATTAGATTTTTTGTGAGATAAATATTTAGGTCTGAGTGAAGAGTCATAAACGTTTCAGCGACAGGAAATGCAGATCATGGGCGAGGTCTTTAACTGGAAACGGAAGAGGCCATTGATCCCGCACTTGTAAGTCTGGCCAAAATAATAGTAATTAATCCCGGCCATTATCTCGCAACTAGAAATCGTTTCACCTCCACAAGCACACTGAACAAGTGCTTAACAGCCAGACAACCAAGCCTGTAATTGAACCCACCAGACACAAGAGGCAAGGGCACATCCGTTAAACAGATGAAGCATATCCAAATAACCCTCCCCCGCCCCCTCCCCCACCCCAGTCTCACTCCCTGATTAGTTTCCTTTGTGGTACACAATATGACCCATTGCAAAAGCCTACTAAATACTACATAAAATAATAGACACATGTATATCTTCATATGTACTGTATAATGTGTACTATGTAGGATGATTTTGAGGCATTATTTTGTGACAGACCCCCGCCCCACCTCCACCCGCAGCGAGTAGTGCTCCGTCCTCTTCCGGTCGAGCCGCGCCGCGGTGAGCAGCGCCCCCTCCTGGTCGATCTGGAAGGCGTTTCCCTCGTTGCCCCCGACGATGGTGAAGGAGAAAGGGGGCCCGTTGTGGGAGGCGTCCCTGTCCGTCACGGCGAGCTGGAGCACGACGGTCCCCACAGGGCGGGTCTCCTGGGCCAATGAGAAATGAGGGGGGGGAGCAAGGGAGGGGGGGACGACGACATTGCACAACCCGTCAGCAACTCCGCACACATCCGCCTTGCTCAGCATTCAGTAATGGAGAAACCGCTCATCCATTAGGAATTCATCAGGAGGCGGAGCGTGGAGGCGGTGAACTGAACTCCGCCCTCCTCCGAGCCGGTCGCCTGTCACTCCCTCACCTGGACGACGAGGCTGTAGTTGGCCTGGGAGAAGACCGGGGGATTATCGTTCACGTCGGACACGTCGATGTTGACCGTGGCGCTGCTGGATTTGGGAGGGCTTCCGCTGTCCGAGGCCTGCACGGTCAGGGTGTACCCCGATATCTAATTCAAACAGCGGGGGGGAAGAAAGAAGAAGAGAGACTCCTGAACCTCATCTGCACCTTTCACGAGCAAATTAACACAGCGGCGTAGAAACGCAGCTTCCATTTTAGCCCTCTTCCAACGATCATCCAAGCCGCGATGAAACCATCTCAGAAGAACAGAAGGCTACCGCCATTTTTGTTTCACGGGGGGAAAAAAGCAAAAAAACGTACCTTCTCTCTGTCTAGTTGCCGAGCGACCTTGACCTCGCCTTTGACCGCGTCGATGGTGAAGGGGCCGCCCTGGTTGCCGCCGACGATGGAGTAACGGACGCGGTTGCCGGGCGGCCCGTCGGCGTCCTCGGCCACGACCTGACGAGACGACGGATTTTACGATCGGCCCGGCGGACGTCACAAACGCTCGCTTCAATCACGCACCCCTCAAAAATCGGTAAACACGCTCCGGGATCCGCGGGGAAATTAGGCAGATTGAGAACAGTTTTCGCAGACAGGTATTAACACGCAGTCTTTAGTTCCGCCGCGGCTGGATCAGGAACAGCTCGGGTGACAAACGCTCTCCAACAGGAGACAATCAATTTACATCTTTTACACCTACGCCTCCATCATGGCTAATTGTGAAGCTGTGCGGGCTCTGATTAGTCCTCATTGACATCGCCAATATCAGGTAATTTAATGGGGTGGGGGTGGGGATGGGGGGGGGATAAACACTCACAGCGACGACGGTCTTCCCCGGATCGCAGTCTTCCCCGACGACGGCGGCGTACGCGGACTGGCTGAACGCGGGACTGTTGTCGTTGACGTCGGTCACGTTGATGGTGACCGTGGCCGCGTCGCTGAGGGACGGCGTGCGTGCGTCCGTGGCCTCCACGGTCAGATAGTACTCCCGCGTGCTTTCGTAATCCAGACTCCCGATCACAAAGATGTCGCCTGCACAGTCGGAGAGACAGACAAGGCCAATTCAGCGGCGGCTCAGAACACAGTGGGGGAAACCGCCGACCCTCGTGGCGTAGACACATGACGGAGACACGCCGCTGCGTTCAGGTCACCGCGGCCGGACATCGACACTCACCTGTGCGCGAGTCGACGCTGAAGGCCCCGCCCTCGTTGCCGGCGACGACGGCGTAGGAGACCTCGGCCTTGGGCTGGGCGTCCCTGGCGACGGCGAAGACGCGCAGCACCAGGGTCCCCGCCGCCACGTCCTCGGGCACCGCGGCGGCGTACTCCCGCCGCTCGAACGCCGGGGGGGCGTCGCCCACGTCCAGCACGGACACCGCCACCGCGCAGGCCGAGGACAGCCTGCGGGGGGCGCCCTGGTCCACGGCCTGGGCCCGGAGCGTGAAGGCGGCTCGCGCCCGCCGGTCCAGCGGCTTCTCCAGGCTGATGATCCCCGACCGCTCGTCGATGGAGAACCGCCCATCCGCCGAGTCCACAAACGAGTACAGGATATCGCCGTTCGAACCTGGGGAGGGAGGGAGGGAGGGGGGGGGGGGCAGACCAAGAAGAAAGCGAATCAAACAGCCGTGATAAATTTTCACCACCCCTGCACTGCGCAATATAAACGAGACAAAGACAGATCGTCCTAATTGTTTTAATGTGGTTTTTTTTTTTGCAGACGCTGCCATTTGTAATCTGTCATTAGAGTCACATTCATAAAGTAACAGATCTCCTTCAAACTCCCGTTGTACCGCGGCAGCCAGAGAGAGAGAGGAATGCATTTTTTTATTGCCAGTCTGTTGTCCGGATCAATTATATCTGACCAAATTACTCTGTCGAAATTGCTTAATGACCACCGAGGGAAGTGAGCCAAATCATTTAGCAATCTTTATTGCCATCAGCAAACATTCATAAACAAACCCTGTTGACTTTCATTCTTAGCAGCACCCGCATTGGTGTACATGTTCGGAGGGGGAACGTGTTTGGCTGAGATTATCAAGATGTCCGCTCGGGTGCGATTAGGAGGGTCTGTCTGTTTACTTTCCGTGATTAGAGGCACACAACGGTGTTTCTGCGATCGGGGCGATGTTCTCGACGACGGCAAACTATGCAAAGATAGCGCACAGGGAGGACGTGGAATGTTCCTCCGCAGCTTCCGTCCCACACAGAAAGCACGTGCGAGTCGACAGATAAGCTCCAGGACTCCTGAAAGGGGCTCGCAGAACGCCATGAAATATTACGCGAGAAACGAAGGCGCTCGTCTGTGGAGAAAAGGCACTCGTTCTCAGCGTCCGGCTGAACGAGCATAAAGACGAGCATTAATGCATTTTGCATGAGGGCACGTCGGAGAAAGGGTTGACCTGAAACGAACAGTGCGAAGACCCCCCTCCCTCTGGGGCCCAGCACAGAGATGCGGAGTCTACTCCGGTGGTTTTGGAAGGACGGGGAAAAAAAACAGGCCCAGCATGCAAGTGGGCTTTAATTGAACAGACAGCACTTGACAGCCAGCAGTGGAAATACAGCGAAGGCCCCGCCCGGCTCCACAGACGTTTCGCACACAACGCGAGAACAGCTGCGCTATTGTGTCCGCCGATCCGGTCGATATCCAGGCGACTGCCCGTCAGAATCGTTAAACCGACGTCAGTCCGTATACGCCGTCGGCACGGTAACAGCGGCGGAACGGTTTCGCGCACGTTCGACAACATTCTGCTTTCTCCGTCACGTTTCACGTTAGCGACTTCGTCTGAACGTTTAGGGTGGAACAGCAGTGGAACATATAGGCCTCACAAGACCTGGGGTGGCTGGTAAGCTATAGGATAGAGAGAACCAGCTTTCCCCTCGAAAGAGCTTGTTGATTAATGATTTAGCGTGATTAACTTTAAGCTTATTAAAATTAATCTTTAATAAGCAAGGATCGCCTGTTACCTGCCAACTCATTTTTTTACATGACTGCATCTAATGTGGTAGCTCCGCCTCGACACACTCCAAATAATTTGAGTCAAAAACAAACCAAATAAATAAACAAACTTTCATTAAAACCTATCACTGGCGTCTTATCTATTAAACTGTTCAGTGAAACCCAATCTAATTGGACCACACTAGACAGAACTAAGTAAACTGTATTTAAATTAAAATCCTTGTTGAACAAGGCTACGGACCGTTCTCAGATTAAAGGTTAACTCTCTCTGTTCTGTCTCCCTGGGTACCACTGCATAAAGACCCACTTCATCAAATAACACACGATAATGAGGCTTCATATTCTTAACAAAATGTAAGACACAGCACACCGGTTCTTAGAATATATCCCCATAAGGTCTAATCTAATTTTCAGATACTCTTGCATTTGAATGCGTTAAATATTTATATTCCATTTACCAGAAAACACCAGTCTACACAGACCATTTAAAGAAAATGAGGATTTGCAACCATATTACATACTAACCTGCAGGAGCCCCACAGTGATTTAGAAACCTTAACGCTGAAGGAGAGGAGCGCTGCAGGAAAGTTATTTTCTGGCTGTTTGGATCTCTCAGAATTTTTCAGTCGGCTGTTTGCGATCTCGGGAGCGTGTAATGAATCGCAATTCTTTTTGTTTTTCTGTTTCCACGCTTTTTTTTTTTTTTTTTAGCTGACGCTGTCATTTAATTGGATTTCGGTTTTCAGTTGTACACATTCACTGTTTCTCAATTAAAAAGAGATTACCTTTTTTAAAGTGTTGAAAGTAAGAAAAGGCATCAGTGAGAAATACTTTAAGGCGGTCTGTCATCAAAAAAAGGTTTGCGTTGCGTCTGCACTGGTGCAGCTGCCGATGTTCTCTGATTATGAACTCAGAATTCATAAAAGGGGATTCAGAGAGAACCGACTTTGAACACCGTGTTCCACTTTGTGCTGTCTGGCTCACGCAACCCAACATATCTGAGGATATTATAAATAACGATAACACCGCGTAACCTTTCACAAAAGCATTTATGAGATGACATTATTAAGAATATCTAAAAAAAACAAAAACCGAGCACATCAGGGACAAAGTTCAGAAGCCATCGAACGTGACTGGAAAATGAATTAACAGGCAACAGCTGTGGATGCAAAATGTATTAGCGTCATGGTATGGAACTGGCAATCATAACAGCTCATCAGGATGGTGATTATATAGCAAGCCTGGATTGACCAAATGGCCCTTTCTCATATGTTCTAGACTTACGCTTACTGTGTGAACTGGACTGGAAATGTGTACATGGCTATGGATAACTGTCACATAATGAGTATTGTACCTTATCGGACCGGTGTTTTGTAGCAGTTCCAGTGACATTCAGTATGCACTTATTGTACATTAAAATGCCTGCCAAATAAATGTAATGAAATGTAATGCTCCTCAATTCTTATGAGGTTGAGTCAGAAAGTTTAATTTACATTTTGCTATGATTCATAACGGTGTTGTAGCGATTGGACAGGATCGTTTCCCTTTGAACCAGCAGAACAATCCGGTCCAACGTAACGTCACCCCCCCCCCCCTCCCCCACTGCTTACCCAAATCGGCATCGCTGGCCTGCAGCCGAGCTACGAAGGTGTGAACCTCGGTGTCCTGGAAGACGGAGACGGCGAAGGTTTCGGACGCAAACCGCGGCGCGTTGTCGTTGACGTCGCCCACGGCGATCCTGACGCGGGACTCGCAGTGGCGCCCGCCCCCGTCCAGCGCTCGCGCCCGCAGCTCGTACGCGTCCCGCTCCTCCCGGTCCAGCGGCAGGAGCGTTCTCAGCTCGCCTTGCGTACGGACAGACCAATCAGAGCGCAGAATAAAACACGCAGAGCGAGCAGCCAGGCTGACCTTCCGCCCAGGAGCCCGTGATGCTTCGTTTCATTAGAAGACGACTTTGCTTATTTAAATTCTATAATAAACAAACCACACTGGAGAGAGAGATACAGCACTTAATCAGTTCCCTCACTTAATACTAATGATTCCTGTCACTCAAAGCACAAATAGTTTGCACAGCACTGGTGCGATTACACCCACATCGCATTTTTCCCGCTAGATTTAATTTATTAACGGCTCGTCCAGCAGGCTCATGTTTGGACAAACACAATTAAGCATTGCTAACTTAATTGGGTTTGTAATATTAGGGACAAACATGCCAGTAAAATAAGCATTTTGATTTAGCATTTTTTTTTTTACATTAATTCATAATTTAAATGCATTTGCATATTTACCTTTCACATTAAGTCACCGTAACCTTTGCGAGCAGCCATATGCACAGCATTAAGCCACTTACCTGTATGGGAGTCGAGGCTGAACAGTTCCGCTCCTGCACCGAAGAGCTTGTAAGAGATTTCCGCATTGGAACGTATGTCTGCATCAGTGGCCGAGATTTCCAAGATCAGCTGTCCAGGGGGGGCATCCTCGGGTACGGTTTCAGCGTAGAGGGTCTGCAAAGGAGGGCGGTCACATCGCCACAAAAAATTATACACAGCCACAGAGCCTAACTCATGCTATAGAAATGCAGGGGACGCAAAGCATTATGGAATACATTATTGACTCGCCAGCAATGCGCTTTATTAATGCACTGAAGCATTCCACTGACCTTCCTCTTCACCTCCCCCCCCAATAGTTTTTTTTTGTGTTTTTTTTATGCTCCAGAATTGAATATGCATGGATGTGTTGTGATTGGCAGAACGCCGCGGGTAGCATGACATTTGGGGAAGCGCACCTTCCCGCAAACGGGGCTGTTGTCGTTCGCGTCCAGGACCTTCACCTCCACGGCGCCCCTGGCCACAAAGGTTCCGTCGGTGGCCGTGATATTTAGGAGATAATTGTCCCTCTCCTCCCGGTCCAGGGGCTTCCTCACTGAGACCTTCCAGTCTTTCTGTACGTGCTCAATGCCAAACTGTCCCAGTGGGTCCCCGTCTGCAAAAAAAAAGAAGAAAAAAAAAAAATTTCAGCGGGAGGGTGACATTTCAAGCTAATGAACAATAACGGAAGTTTTAGAGGAAAAAGCTTGAACAGAGGAGCCAGCAGGGGGGAGGGGGAGGGAGGGGGAGAGAGGGGGGGAGAGGGGGGGAGAGGAACACCTCAGTAAGCTGAAAGTCGGAGAGCTGCAGGAATACACTCGGTAACGTGCGGCGACTGAACAGTGAGCACAGAGGAACCGGGCTGCCGCGGCAACAGAAAACGCCTGTAAGTCCCTTCCATTTCCTGCCTGTTCCACGGAGCACAAAGCAGCCCCCTCAACTACAGGGCTATGTTTTCGCTCTCAGTTCTAAAAAAAAAAAGCCACATTTATTCTTTATCGAGGATTCAGCTTTCTGTAGGTGCTCCGGCTCACTATCGAACGACCGAAGCAAGTACGGAAAAGAAAAACTAAATAAAATCTGCAATGGGCATCAAACAAAGCAATTCTCTCATTTCCAAGACTCCCAGATATTGTGAGTGCAGTGGCTCACGCCACCAGCTGAATGGGTAATACGATTACGGGATTGAACAGTTTTTCACAATTCGATGCACCTGACATTCTGGGTCTTACAGTATAGTGTTATTAGAGACATCTGAGCAGCAGGATAAAATATTTAGTAAAACTATAAGGAGGCTGTTTGTTCTATGTGCCATGTACAGAATCAGCACTTAAAAAAAATAAGCTCACTAATTTAGCATATCTCCTGATAATAAATCTGACATTGTTATTCACACAAGTTAATTAGCCCTAGTAGTCGAGTCTCCCTGGTCAATTTAACACGGGGATAATTATGCATTTTCCTTTTTCCTCAGTGACCTAATTACAAAATGCATGATTTCCCAATGCCAAATGTTTACAGTTTAAAAAGTTTCATGACAGTATATATAAAGTTAAATATATATTATATATATATTAAATATAAGTGTAGTAAAACATTCCCTGATATGCTTCATTTTTTTCAAAATGGCGATCGGAGCTGAAAGCTGACCTGTGATGTAGTAGCTGACTTGTCTGTTGACTTCGTCGGAGTCGGCGTCCGTGGTGCTCAGGATGGCGACCACCCCGCTGGGGAGAGGGTCGTCCTCGCTCACCGTCCCCCTGTAGAGTTCGGCCGTGAAGCGCGGCGGGCAGTCGTTCGCGTCCGCCACCGTGACCCGCACCGTCGCGGAGGCCGACAGCCGCCCCTCCTCCCCCAGGTCGGTGGCGACCACGGCCACGGCGTACGCGGACCGCGTCTCGCGGTCCAGCGGCCTCAGCGTCGTGACCCGGCCCGTTTCGCTGTCGACGGCGAAGAGCTCGGCGATGTCCTCGGTCTCCTGGTTCTGATCGAGGCTGTACGAGACCAGGCCATTGCTGCCGGCGTCGAGGTCGACGGCTTTCACCGGGATCACCAAAGTCCCCTCCGGCAGGTTCTCTGCAACAAAGGCCTCGTACGGGTCGGACTCAAACTGAGGCCTGTTGTCGTTGACGTCCTTTATCAGGATGTTTATATCCATGGCGGTTGTGATGTCATCTCCTTCATAGCTTATTTGGGCCAGCAGTGTCAGCTGGTACCATTTGGTTGTCTCATAGTCAAGTCCTTTCTCCAGTTTTAGCGTCCCCGTGTCTCTGTCAATGACAAACACCTCATCCCGGTTGCCCTCCAGAGTATTTCCCTTGACAAGAGAATAAACCACAGCATGCTCGCTCTCAGCCTGGATAACACCTATCTCTGATCCAATAGGGAGATCTTCAGCAACCGTAAACCTGTAATGTGGTTCCACAAACTTTAGCACAGGCACTTCGGGGGGTAGTACTTTAACAGAAACAGGCACAACAGAGTGCCTAGCTGGATTTCCAGCATCTTTGGCCCTCACATAGAAAACACACAGGTCATTTTCCAGGCCAGTTAGGCTTTCTTTAGTTATGACCACGCCGCTGAACGGGTGTATTTCAAAGTTTTCCTCAATGTTGCCACCATCGTCTGCCTGGATGGAGTAGGTAACGTCAGCGTTCGATCCTTCGTCCATGTCCGTGGCTGTAATTTTGACGACTATGGTTCCCCGCGGGACGTCCGATGCCACGCTCGCCCTGTATTCGACAGCCAGGAACTCCGGAGCGTTGTCGTTGACGTCAGTCAGGACCACACTGACGGTGCAAAAGGCAACCTTTCCACCGCCATCTTTGGCCATCAAGCTTATGGGAATAATTTTCTCGGTAGGCCTTTCCCGATCGACTCTCTCCACAGTGAAAATCTGCCCAGCTTCATTAACGGAAAATTTCTCTTTGGCGAAGCCGCTGACGATGTAGTACGCCACTCGGCCGAAAGTTCCGGCATCCTCGTCCGTGGCTTTGATTTCTGCGACCAGCGTGCCCGCGGGCGCGCTCTCGGAAAGCTCGACCACGTAGTCCGTCTGAGGGAAGGCGGGGCCGTGCGAGTTTGCGCCGACGACCCTAAGCCTGACGGCGGCCGAGCTCCGGAAGACTCCGTCGGACACGGAGACGTTCAGGTTGTACAGCGGCAGCATCGGCGTTCTGCGGTGGGTCGAAACGGTAATCAGCCCGCTCTTTCCGTCGATGGCGAAGCTGCCGTCCTCGTTTCCGGAGAGCAGGGAGTACTCCAGTTTGCCGGCGTCCGAGCTGTCCGCGTCGGAGGCCTGCACGCGCGTGACGAAGTGCCCGCCCGGGGCGAGCTCGCTGACGCTGGCCTCGTACGCACGGTGAGTGAAGACCGGCGCGTTGTCGTTCAGGTCGGTCACGTCGATCAGCACGGCCGCGTCGCTGGACAGGGCGGGCACGCCGTCGTCGACGGCTCTCACCACCAACTTGTGCCGCGCAGTTTCCTCGCGGTCCAACGCGCAGGCCGTCCAGATGACCCCGCTGTCGCGATCGATGCCGAAGCAGTCGAAATTCTCACCGCCGTCTTCGACGAGCTGATAGAAGAGCGCTCCGGTGCCGCCGGAATCAGCGTCGGAGGCCGTTACCCGCAGCACTGACGTGCCGATCACAGAGGCTTCGGACAGACTGGCAGCGTAGACCTCCGCTCCAAACACCGGGGGGTTGTCGTTGACATCCTCCAGTATGATGTCCACAAAAACCTCGGCGTGCGCGCCCGTCAGCAAGTCCGTCGCTCTCACGCTCAGCTTATAGGCAGGATGGGTCTCGTAGTCCAGCGGCTGAACGACATGCAGGACCCCTGTGCTGAAGTCGATGGAAAACTGCCGGAACGGGTCCCCTTCGCTGATGCTGTACCCTACGTGAGGACCCTCGGAGCCACTGGCTTGGACATGCACCACTGGAGCACGTAACTGTACGTTCTCTGGGATTTCAATGCTATAAAACGGCTTTTCGAACACCGGCACGGCCTTGTCCACCACGGCGACCTTCACTTCCACCGTAGACGAAAGCGACGGTTCTCCGCCGTCTTCGGCCTCTACGTTAATCACAAACTCGGAGCTCAGCACATCCAGCTCGAACGGCTTTTTTAGATAAATTTCACCCGATGAGCTTATATTAAAATACTCCTGGTGATCCCGCAAGCTGTAGTGTACCTCGCCGTTAGTGCCGGTATCTCTGTCCACAGCGGTGACCTGTCTGATGACATGACCCACCGCGGCCTCCCTCTGCACCTGAGACACTGGATAGGGCAGGTTAACAAACACGGGCCTGTTGTCATTCACGTCCTCCACGGTCACTTTCACCAAGACGTGAGCGAACCCGGACGACTGCTGTTCCTTCGCCGCTTCCACGACCACGTCAAACTCGTCCTGCTCCTCGCGGTCGAAGGGCACGCCCGTGGTGGACAGCACCCCCGAAGTGCGCCCGATCGCAAACCGCCGGTCCGGATTCAGAATGGCGTAAAACAGGGGTTCGTTGATGGGGCTCCCCAGAACGGCGACCACGGCGAGCGTTCTCTTTTCGGACGAGTGTTCCGGAACGCGGGCGGCATACGAGTCCTGGGTGAACCTCACAGTGCCGTTTTTGTTCTCCCTCACGGTAATCCTCACCGTCGCAGTGCCGACGAACCGCCCATCGGAGACCCTCAGGGTCAGCTCATACCCGCCCCGCAGCTGCGTGGCGTTCTCCACCAAGATGGCGCCCGAGACGGGATCCATCCGAAACCTGGCTCCCTCGTTGCCCTTCGAAATGGAGAAAAGCAGCTCGGAACGTCCGCCGCTGTCCGCGTCTGTGGCGTTTACCGTAATTACTTTCACCCCTCGGTACGTGGGCGCCAGGATCGATGCCTCGTACAGGTCCCGGCCGAACCGCGGGGGGCAGTCGTTAACGTCCAGAACTCGGACCGTGACGTTGGCGGCCGTCTCGGCAAACAGGCGTGGCGTTCCCAAATCGTGGACCTGCACGGCGAACCGGAAACCGTTCCTCTGTTCATAGTCCAGGCCGGCGACTGTCCGCACGGCTCCGGTGCCGGAATCGACCGCGAAGTACCGGCGGGCGGACGGCTCGACGATTTCGTAAACCAGCCGGGCGTTCAGATCTTGGTCGGCGTCCGAGGCCCGTACGACCAGCGGGGTTTGGTCCCGGGTCAAAACCACGCTGTTCGGAGGAGCCGATTCGCTGACCACGCCCGCGAACTCCGCCCGGGCGAAGACGGGGGCGTTGTCGTTCTCGTCCACCAGGCGCACGAGCAGCGTGGCGTTGCTCGCCATCCCCGCCATGTCGGTGCCCTGCACGGTCAGCCTGTACTGAGGCCGAGTCTCGTAGTCCAGGGCCCCTCGAGTCACGACCACGCCGGAGGCGGGGTTGATGTCGAAAGCGCCGTTCGCGTTCCCCTCTCTGATTCGGTAGGAGACGGACGACCGGCTGGCGGCGGCGACCACGCTCACGAAGCTCCCCGCGGCCGCCGCCTCGCTGACCTCGGCCCAGAGCTCGCGCTCGGCGAACTCGGGCCTGGCGTTATCGGAGGCGGCGACGGCGACGCGGGCCGTCGTCAGGGCGCTGAGGGGGGGCAGGCCTTTGTCCGACGCCCTCACGACCAGCTCGAACTCGCTGTCGCCATCCAGCTCCTTCGCCACAGTCACGGTGCCCAAAACGGGATCGATGGCGAAGGAATTCCCCACATTTCCTGCACAAAACAAAAGGACAGGGAAAACAATGCATCACCACATTAGGGCAAACATTGATTCTCATCCATCTAGAAAATTAAGAGAATAAGAGCTCTAGCATTAGCAAAAATGAGAGGTTTAGCATTAGCAAAAGTGTAGATCATTTATGTATCATTATGCTTACCAATTAAAACAAAAAATTGAAATCATGGTGAGGTAAAGAGTAAAGTCAAAACAGAGTAAAAAGTAGCAGGATTATAAGTTTTCAAAGGGGCATTATACATTAAGATCTTTGGTCCACTATAAGTGCTCAAACCCTCTCTTTTCTCTCTTTTCCCTCAGAGTTAAAGATACCCCTTTTAGAGTCACTGTTTCAATTAGCTGAGACCTTTCAAATAGCTTAGACACGCACTTTCCAGGAAGACAGCATCCTCCCACAAGTCTCTTATTAAAGTCTCTTACAAAACACAAAATGGCGGTGAAAAGACCAATTAAATCCTACAAACAACTAAGTGGGTAAAAGGCCCAGTCTCGCTGCCCGCTCTGGCTCAGGTCAGATCTTCACAACCCTGTCAAACATGCCATTTCCTAGCAACAGGCAACAGTGTCAAGTGGGCTGAATTCACTGGTGCCCCCAAGGGCTTTGCTATGCGAGCAGCAGTGTAGTATAATGGGTAAGGAACTGGGCTTGTAACCTGCAGGTTATAGGTTAGCAAGGTATTCAACCTGCATTTCTTCAGTATATATCCAGCTGTATAATGCATGCAATGTAAATGCTATGTAAAAAAAAAAAAAAAAAGTTCCGGATAAGAGCGTCTGCCAAATGCCTAAATGTAATGTAAGGTGACGTGTGGGCGAGAGGACAGTACCGGACTCTATGGTGTAGAGTATCTCGGCGTTCTGGCCCTTGTCTTTGTCGCGAGCGGTGACCTGGAGCACGAGCGAGCCCGGCGCGGCGGACGCCAGCACGCGCGCGGAGTAGGACGTGCTGGTGAAGCGCGGCGCGTTGTCGTTGGCGTCCCCCACGTTAACGATCACCCTCGCCAGGTTGCGCTTCACGGGAACGTCCTGATCGCGCACCTGAAAAAAACAAAAAACGAAAAAAAAAAAAAGTGTTGTACAAGAAAAAAACAATTTTAAGAAGGTTTTACACCGTTCTCCGCATCTCGGTAAATATGACACAATCTTGCAAAGAAGCGAAGAAGGAGTAGAAAAAAGAAAACATATTTCCCTCCCCATCCGTCACCGTCAGCTGTCACTGCCCAGGACAGATGCAGTAAATCAACAGAGAGCGCAACGCAGGAGGAGCAGAGTCAGATGTGAACAGCATGGCAGCTGTTGGATCTTAAACAAGAGGATCAAAACGCTCACGGAATCGTAGCAGCTCAATGAGATCTACAGCTGCTGAATGAGGTGTGGTTCGCTAGGTATGGAGAGACAGTAGATCTCCAGGAACGGGGTTGGACAGACCAGGGTTAGGTGATGCATTTGGGTACCATGAGTGAGAGTGTGCCTGCATACACACAAAACACACCTCATACACCAGCTAGAGTTTTCACAGAGCAGCTAATTAGTAGAGCCAAGTGTGCCAGATTAGGGATGGAGTGAAAACCTACAGGACAGTAGAACTCCAGGAACAGGGTTGGGCAGCCCTGCTCTAGCTGCTGAATGAGGTGTGCTCCATTAGGGTTGGAGTGACAGCAGACCTCCAGGAGCAGGGTTGGGTAGCCCAGCTGAATGAGGCGTGCTCTGTCAGGGTTGGAGTGGCAGTAGATCTGGGCAGCCCTGCTCTAGCTGCTGAATGAGGTGAGGTTTGTTAGGGTTGGAGTGGCAGTAGATCTGGGCAGCCCTGGGTCATGTGACGCGGCGTCTGCGTTTACCATGACGGTGAGCGTGTGGCGCCGCATGGTCTCGTGGTCCAGGCTCTCGGCGGTGTAGAGCCGGCCCGTCCCCGGGTCCAGCCGGAACTTGCGCAGGCTGAACGGGTCGGTGCTGCTCAGCAGCGTGTACGCCATCTTGTCCTTCTCGTCCCCGTCGCTGGCGTCGAGCCGCAGGATCTCTGTTCCGGGCGGCGTGTCCTCCGGGACGCCGATCTGGTACTTGGGCTGGGAGAACAGCGGTCGGTGGTTGTTCGTATCGATCACTCGGACGGACACCTTAAGCGACAAAGACAGGGAAGCGGAGGCTTATTTTTGATTCGGCGCCAAGGCGGCCCCCGCCGCGCGTCTCTCACACAATTCGGCGATGTTCATCACATATATTGGCAGTGAAGTGTGAGCCCCTTAAGGGAGAGAGATAGAGAAAGAAAGAGAGAGAGAGAGAGAGAGAGAGAGAGAGGAATGGAACCTGCTCCTCCTAAATAAATGCTGCCTTTAAAATGGTCCCACGACAAGGGGCTGCGTTTTTGGTATGTGTGGGGCGCCACCAGGTTCGAAGGCGCCCACACACCACAGTGCTGCCCCCTGGAGGCCGATCCTGTAATGACACCATCCAGTCGTCAGGGGGGCGATTCGGTCTTTTCGAACGCGCCATCGCGAGCGTTCTCACACTGCAATGGCACGGCACGTCAACCCCCGTTCACATCAAGCCACGCACCCTCAGGCAGGGGACCTGCATACTGAAACAGGAGTCGCTCACAGCGACGGTCTCCGGGCAACGGTCCTGAGAGTAGTCTTAGCATGCGCCCGCATAGAAGAGTCGTCTGTCACTGCTCTTTTTTTATAAAAAAAAAAAAATCACTTTTTTATGCCTTTTTGAGTTTTATTGGACAGGACGGAGCAGAGACAGGAAGAATGGGGAGCGAGAGAGAGAGAGAGAGGTGGAGACGCACGACAAGGGTTGCACGGCCGGATTCGAACCGCCGACATCGGAGCTTGTAATGAGCATGTGGACAGTGCACTACAGGCTACGCCATTATATCCCCCCCCCCCCCTTAATACGAAGGGGGGGGATTCACAGTAATGGAAAGACCTCAACTGACCAGCGATGCTCCTGCTGAGCTTTAACATTTTATGACCCACAGAAATAAGAGGTTTCTCAAGATCTTCTCTTTCTATTTTTTATTTTTTGCAATGCAATATATTTATAGGCATTCCTACCTGTCAAAAGTATCTGTCAAGGAAAATCTGACAAAAGTAGAATGTTAGACAGAAGGAACAACTAAATGTATTCAGACTTCTGCAGTGAAGGAAACAAAAAGATAAAACTTGTTTCACCAACCATCTTGAAGTCTAACACAAAAATGCGTTTCATAACACTTAAGCTACAACAGATATTACATTTCAGGTATAAAACTGATCTTGATTAAGCATTCATTTCAATACCCATATGTTGTAGAATTTGTAAAAAAAAATTGAAAAAAGGATATTTCTGCTGCTAATTATCAAGGCTGAAGGACCATCAGTCATTCACCATTTACCATGTACGTGAGGGCTACCTAGTTTGTTTTTAACATTTTATAAAGCTTTCTCCATCCATCCATCCATCCATTATCTATACCTGCTTATTCCTGGTTAGGGTCATGAGAGGCCTATCCCAGCATGCATTGGGCGAGAGGCAGGAATACATCCTGGATAGTTCACTTGTGCATCGCAGAGCACACACACCATTCACTCACACACTCATACCTAGGGGCAATTTGGACTCTCCAGTTAACCTAATCTGCATGTCTTTAGTCTGTGGGAGGAAACCACATTACCAGATGGAAACCCACACGGACAAGAGGAGAACAAGCAAATCACCACAGAGCAAGGCCCCCATACCGCTCATCTGGCTCGTGTAAGCTTATTATTCTCAGCTCAGTGAGAGAAAGAGAAAGTTCCTTTCGGATCAGAGTACATTTTTGCTACGCGAAGGAATAAATAAAACATAAATCATTATGCAAAATGCCTCGGCAACCAACGCTGAAATGCTACGACCTTTAACTAATGCCTCTGTTCAAAGAGCGCAAGCAAGTTATGTCCCACCATAGGCAGTACATGAGCGTGCGTGCTGCGTGTTCATCTATGGGTATATGCTACAACTCAATAGGTCACTGTCAGTCATTTTGAAAAAATATTATACAAATCCTCAAAGCGGTATCTGCAATAAAGGTCATAGATTTACACAGTTGTTTGGTGGGCTTTGCATCTCCCACAAACAAAGGCAAATCTTCATATAAATTGAAAAAGGAAAGAAAAGATCTTAATGATATTTGTGCAGCATGTACATGTGCACTGAAAGATGTGTCCAGCGATGGAGCATCCAGTAAGCTAAAGGTTCTGCTTTTCAGAAAAATAAAATAAAAAAATTTAAATCACAGCCTCTGACAGCTCAATTGAGCCGTCAGCATTTGGCCTGACAGCGCGGCTTGAACTAAAGAAAGAAAGCTCATTCTTTCATCCCGTCTGAAACGGATTATCTTGTGAAACTTACGAGATGCCAGCTCAACACCAGCTCTTACACGTTCCGTAAAGTTCATATTGCCGAGCTCCTCTTTCATCTGAAACCAATGGTTCAGAGCTTGTGAAATCGAGGCTTTTTTTCCCCCCACCCCCATAACTGGCCTCTTCTGGCCTGAGCTAAATGCCTGCAGCACAAATCCATCTGGTGACACAGCAACTCAATCAGACTTTAAAGAGTTTGCATTCCAGTCAAGTCCCACAGGGGAAAAGGGGGGAAAAAAACCCAAACTTGTTTATATGAGTCCACTACTTTAATACGTGATAGACAGACGCTCCAATCGAAAGCGAAATAACTCAGGACATGTCGTCGTGTGCGCGCTGCAGCAATGACAGAATTAATCTGATGGAAACGAGGCCCCACAGAAGCCATCAATGTAATTAGCACTGACTCAAAAATACATAGCATTGCTGAACCGTGTGCACCCTGACTAACTGAATTAAAGCACCCTTTTGTACGCGGTTCCTCGAGAGAGAAAGACAGGGGGGAAAAAACTGTCAGTTATTTCCAATTTGTGTTAGATCATGTCCATTTAGGGCTTGTATTCATCATCATTATCAGCGGGACTTACTGCAGACCAGCTGCCCAAAAGGGAAGGGGCCTTAAATCTTTGAAGAGTAGGTTTTTTGGAATGTTTTTTTTTCCTTCAACATTTTAAGTCTCTAGTCTCTAATTTTAAGTGCTCTAGAACTCACTCCATTGCTTTCAGTTACCGGAAGTGATTGCATCAGCATTAGAATGTAATGTCAGGCAAATACTATATCTGTATGTTTTATGACTGTTGGTGATATGAGTGTGAGACCACGTGGGGTAACACAGGGTCAGTCAAACCCAGTTCACTTTGGGGGCTTGAAGGCTTTGTAGTTTACACATCAATGTGCTGCACTTGAGCATAAAATAAATTTCAAAACAAGTTTAATTCAGCAAATCATTTTTGACATTCCGCTGACAGGGATGTACACATGAAAAATAACAAAAGAAATAAATGTCAGCAAAGTAAAGAAAGGATGTCCAAATAATTCCAGTGTGAGCTGTCTTTCCAAGGGTTTATTTTTGACTGCTAAGGTAGGGCAACAGTCACGAAGCCTCGTGACGCTCGTTAGATATCTTCCTGTCATAAGGTGTTCACGCGGTGCTGCCAAACAGTCAAAACTTTTCTTTCCTTTTTTTTTTTTTAAACTTCTTAAACAACACTCTCGCGGCAAATCTACCGTAGATTGCCATAATGAGACCGTCCTCTGACGGGTGCGAACGCGAAAGTTCCGCGACAAACTCCACTCCGTATAAATATTAATTAGCGATTCAATTACCTGGGTGCTGACAGAGTTTGTCCCATCTGTTGCCTCCACTGTCAGGTTGTAATTTGATTTCTGTTCTGCATCGAGGGGTCTGGCCACAATGATCGTTCCGCTGCCCTTGTCCACATCAAAACGGCTGTCAAAATTACCACCTGTTTTTTTTAAACACAAGGGGTATATTGACACAGCTGGGATACTTCAACACCTATACATTAAATATGCCCCGCATGCACACACACACACACACACACACACACACACAGACACACACATCCACACACACACACCCACGCGCGCGAAAATTCACTCTCTGTCAAAAATGCAAAAACAAATTGAGCACAAACCAGATCAAACATGGACACTATGGCACCTTCGGACAAGCAAAACACACTGACACCCACATCACAGCACAGATCGCTGAACACACCAGGAGGTAAATTATCAGATCCCAGCAGATACCTTCTGCTGTACAGTTCAGGTCACAAGCCATCTGAACGATGTGAAACATTTCTTTAGCCTGCGTGTCTCCTTGCAAAATAAAAAAAAATAAAAAAAGTAAAATAGAAAAGCAACGTGGAAAAGCGGAGAAACAGAAAAGAGAGAAAGTTGTTAGTCGGAGACTGGTTAGGAAGAAAGCAGCAGAGAACAGACAAGAGGAAACTTCAGCTCAACGACATAGTCTACACTATAAAGAAACATTCACTATGTGCAGATTAATAGGATCCTATTTCCTCCGGCCATAAAGAAATGATATTTACCATATTCCAAGACAATGTGATAAATGTATGCTATAGAATACCCCACCCACCAGCCAAATGCTCATAAATTTTATATGTGGCTGTCTACTCTATCAGGCACTTCGGCAGGTAACCACCCAGCACTTGAAGGTCAAATTCTATTCTTAATAAGTTGTTATGTACTTAATAACATAGTTACTTGTTATAACTATGCTATAACATTGTTATAACTATGCTATAACACCAGCCACTGTGGTCAGTGGATGAAAAAGTTAGTGTCCTGCCTTACACGCCACCCTACAGGTGTTGCCCACCTGTGATCTCGAACCAGACGGGCGTGTCCGTCGGCTCGGTGGTGACGACCCCCACCATGTGCGACACGGGGTCGCTCTCCATGACGGAGAAGCTGAAGGACGACTCGTCGAAGTTCAGTGGCCTGGCGGACGGCGTCGGCCGCGGGATCCACTCGATGTGAAGCCGGCAGGAGGCGGACTTCTGAGGGTAGCCGTTGTCCACGGCTTTTATCTACGACAGCGCGGTAGGATTACACAAAGAGCGGGAAAAAAAAAAAACATGACAGAAAGATCCAGGTCTACGTGCATTTTTTTAGACTACACATTTAAGATTGTCGCTATATATGGGTACTACTACCAGAAATGTATTGTCAATATGCTCCCTTATTTACATAAGGGTTAAGACTTTTAAAAAAACCTATAACCTACCGAGAGAATGTCATACTCTCCAGCAGAGGAGAACTTATTGGTAGACACCAGCCCCGTCTCGGGTTCGATGAGGAACTTTCCGCGCTCGTCCCCCGCCTCCAGGCTGTAGGATATTTCGGCGTTGGGACCCTTGTCCCGGTCCGAAGCCACGACCCTGTAAACGGGCCCTCCCGCGGCGACTCCGGCCGCCGTCCCGCCCTCCCCCTCTCGCTCGCCCTCCCGCTCGCCCGCGCCTCTCTCCGGGAGCTTGATTTTGTAGACCTTCTCCAGGAACCGAGGCTCGTTGTCGTTCTCGTCCAGCACCGCGACGATCACTCGCACCGCGGCGGACTTCGGGGGGACGCCGTCGTCCGTCACCGTGATCTGCGGACGGAAAAAAAAACGGAGGAAAATGAAGAGAGAAGAGCAGAAAACCGATAAGAAGCTCAAACACGCATTCGCATTGTAGCTGCCACTCAAGGGGCTCGGAGGGTACGGCGTGCTGCCTGGGTAAACAGTCCCCCTCTCCTTCTTAATGATGAAAACTCTCAGTGGGCCCGCCGGTAAATACATCTACTCAGAAAAAAAACAAACAAATACCAGAGTTTGCACGAGGCACGAAAATGCCAAGTGATATTGCGTGATAATCCGTAGAATTATTCACTACTGAAAATGAAACGTAACACACAGAACATGCATTCTAGCAATCAGCGCTGCAGAAATTAAATACAAAGGGCCAAATATCATAAGAAAACGAAAATTCTACAAATGCTCACGTAAAATATGCACCATGAAACGACGGGGGCCTTTAAAATGCTGAGCACGTTTACACAATGTTCAGGACATTTATTATATACTCCAAGGCCAGAAAGTAAGGCATATGAAGTGTGTGCAGGGACTAACCATTTAGTAAAATGAGTAAATGAGTACACGATGTCATATATTTAAATGAGGATATTTGACAAAAAACAAAAAAGGAGCTGACAGCTGTTTCAGTCACCTCAGGCCTAAGCCCATAGATTATAATTTTAGCTCTGGCTCAGCTGCTTTAGTATCTGTTGTGCATTTGCCTCAGCGGTAGGAAATCTGGCACTTGCCTGTCAGGGCTGTGATTCAGAGGAACACCTCAGATCACCTGGTGTGCCGGGGTGACTAAGTGCCGACGATCGCGCCTTTCCCGAAATATTTCGACTTTTTAAAATTGTGGATCCCTGCTCGGTGTTGGGTCTCGGGAGCCTCAAATGACCTCCAATCAGGGGCAACAAAAGACACTCGCCCGGCAGCAAGTAATGAGGCCCACGCTGTCTTGTCGAAGAGCAATGACACCAAGTAAGCGGAAAATAAACAATAAAAAAATAGACAAATTCTAAAATGTGGGGTAGTCCACGAGGCCCATGTCTGCACAGGGGCCGACTCTCGACCCATACACCAACCCCCATGGGGTGGGTGGGGGGGGGCAGGTTCAGTTCTCCACCGTGGAATTTTTTGCTACCGTGATCCCATATACTATCAGCAACCCTCTCTGCTTCCCCCCCCTGTCGGAACACACTGTGTAGTGTGGTGTGTGTGTGTGTGGGGGGGAGCAATCAGTGGGAAGTGGATGAGTGTTTATTTGATCGCCCCAACAGATAGCTTGCAGTGCCGTGACAAACAAGCGCGGTGACTGCAGAGAAATAGCCGAGCAGCGTGAGATCGAAACGGCTCCTGACCTCGCAGGCCCTGGAGTCACTGTCTCCGCCTTCATAACCGTATTACAGGGCAGAGCCACTGACCACCGGGCCGCACCTTACGGCTCAGAAACCGTGGCCGAGTCCTGGAGGTGCTGACACAGTATAACCTCCGGTCTTAAAAGAAAGACAGACAAAAAAAAACAGAAAGCAAAGAATGTGGTGTGTAGGCTTTACAGAACCTACATGTCTATTATCAGTGTTTAACAGTCTGATGGAGAACTGAGGCAGTAAAGCATGAAATTACCTGCGGCTGGAGCACATGCC
This sequence comes from Anguilla rostrata, assembly GCF_018555375.3. NCBI lineage: Eukaryota > Metazoa > Chordata > Actinopteri > Anguilliformes > Anguillidae > Anguilla > Anguilla rostrata. Next base: position 52,559,362 of record NC_057939.1, on the reverse strand, counting down.
AGCCCTGCCCCGTGGTCTTATTAGGAGCGAGGCCTGGCCAGATCGAGAGGCAGATCTGTTTTCTTTTTTTTTTTACGGTTTTAATCCCACAGTAGAAGAGCAGCCTGTCGCTGCTGAGCGTCGTCCAGGACGCTCCAAACACGACACTCGCACGCCAGCCCTTTCAGAAACCGGGCCTCGGAGGTGAAACAAGATCCTCGCAGGCTCTAGTGAGGCAGCGAGCTGGGCCAGAGGAGGCTCTAAGTGCCCCCTACATCAGCTAAGAGCCTCGCACCGGACTCCCGCTGGTAATGACCAACCCGAAGAGTTCTACAGTCTCCACGGTTACCATTCGGCCAGAACAAAGAACGGGAGCCCTTTTTTTTTTTACTCTGCCCATAGGTGGAAATACGGACTGAATTTTTTTTTTTCTTTGTTGCAACTAACAGGACAGCACATCTAATACACGGGGGTGCTCTATAATGCATGACAGCATGCTAACCTCACGCTCAAAGTACAGACTTTCAAACACAGGGAACCCCGACAGGATGCCAGGCATGTTCAATGCATACAGCCGACACAGCGGTCACAAATGGAAGTGGATTATTAACACTTCAGTCTGCAGAGTGTTCAGTCTGTACGCAGTACATTGGTTTACCCCTGAATTAAAACGGCTCATTAGTACAGCTACTGTTGCACATAAAAGGACATTTCATCTTTGGAATCTGAATAAGTAAGCATCTCCAAATCTACTGGTTGCATTTTTTACAGCAGAGCTTGCGGCCAAACTCTAGTCTAGCACAGGTAAACAGCCCATTGTAGGAAACAAAATTAATATTTATATGAATATTAATATTCAATATATCATATTTAAAGAGTGTGTCTACCTCCAGAATATGTTCCTCCTGCTGTTCTCTGTCCAGTCTTCTTGAAGTAGTTGTGACCAAACCTGTCAATAAACACAAAAACAAAAAATCTGAAACATAATAAATGTATATGGTAAGTGTGTGCAAACAAGCTATTCCATATGTGTGAGCAGTTTTCAGGTACATGTAATGTTTCTGCTTTGGTAAATATTTAAAGAACATTTGTCTACAGAACATGAAGTGCAGTGGCATCAACCCAAAGAGAATGTACACTATAGACAGATTGTCTTCTCTTATGGTATTCATTAATTTCTGTACTAAGTAAAACTCTACACTAATATAAATATCTTTAAAATTGTGGAAAAACTAAGTCAAGACTGTGAATTCCATAGTACAAATGCTAAAAAACATATTTGAGGCCTTAAAAAAAAATGTTTTCCCTGAAAAAATATGTATATATTCCATATCATGTTATGGCCATAGGTACCTATACTAGTATATACAAAATTTTTGGCTCGTCCAAAATCAAAAAAGAACCAATGCCCTAACCTTTCTTTAACCTGCTGAACACAGCCGTAAACTTGCCTCGACCCTCAGACTTATCGTTTTCATAACCCTAACCCTAAGTTGAGCCCTAAAACGTAATTGAAGCCATAGGAACTTTTGAAAACATGTGATTACTCATTTAAAATTGTTGAAAAACTAAGTCAAGACTGCGAAATCCATAGTACAAAAGCTAAAAAACATATTTGAGGCCTTAAAAAAAAATGTTTTCCCTGAAAAAATATGTATATATTCCATATCATGTTATGGCCATAGGTACCTATACTAGTATATACAAAATTTTTGGCTCGTCCAAAATCAAAAAAGAACCAATGTCCTAACCTTTCTTTAACCTGCTGAACACAGCCGTAAACTTGCCTCGACCCTCAGACTTATCGTTTTCATAACCCTAACCCTAAGTTGAGCCCTAAAACGTAATTGAAGCCATAGGAACTTTTGAAAACATGTGATTACTCATTTAAAATTGTGGAAAAACTAAGTCAAGACTGTGAATTCCATAGTACAAATGCTAAAAAACATATTTGAGGCCTTAAAAAAAAATGTTTTCCCTGAAAAAATATGTATATATTCCATATCATGTTATGGCCATAGGTACCTATACTAGTATATACAAAATTTTTGGCTCGTCCAAGCGTAAACTTGCCTCGACCTCAGACTTATCGTTTTCTAACCTAACCTAAGTGAGCCAAAACGTAATTGAAGCCATAGGAACTTTGAAAGTGATTACTCATTTAAAATTGTGGAAAAACAAGTCAGACTGTGAATTCATAGTACAATGCTAAAAAATATTTGAGCCTAAAAAAATGTTTCCCTGAAAAAATATGTATAATTCATATTTGTTATGGTCATAGGTACCTATACTAGTATATAAAAATTTTGGCTGTCCAAAATCAAAAGAACAATGTCCTAACCTTTCTTTAACCTGCTGAACCAGCCGTAAACTTGCCCGACCCTCAGATTATCGTTTCAAACCCTAACCTAAGTTGAGCCTAAACGTAATTGAAGCCTAGGACTTTTGAAAACATGTGATACTCTTAAAATGTGGAAAACTAAGTCAAGACTGTGAATTCCATAGTACAAATGCTAAAAAAATATTGAGGCCTTAAAAAAAAAATGTTTTCCCTGAAAAAATATGTATATATTCCATATCATGTTATGGCCTAGTACCTATACTAGTATATACAAAATTTTGGCTCGTCCAAAATAAAAAAGAACCAATGTCTAACTTCTTTAACTGCTGAACACAGCGTAATTGCCTCGACCCTCAGACTTACGTTTCATAACCCTAACCCTAAGTGAGCCCTAAAACGTAATGAAGCCATAGGAACTTTTGAAAACATGTGATTACTCATTTAAAATTGTGGAAAAACTAAGTCAAGACTGTGAATTCCATAGTACAAATGCTAAAAAATATATTTGAGGCCTTAAAAAAATATTTTCCCTGAAAAAATATGTATATATTCCATATCATGTTATGGTCATAGGTACCTATACTAGTATATACAAAATTTTTGGCTCGTCCAAAATCAAAAAAGAACCAATGTCCTAACCTGTCTTTAACCTGCTGAACACAGCCGTAAACTTGCCTCGACCGTCAGACTTATCGTTTTCCTAACCCTAACCCTAAGTTGAGCCCTAAAACGTAATTGAAGCCATAGGAACTTTTGAAAACATGTGATTACTCATTTAAAATTGTGGAAAAACTAAGTCAAGACTGTGAATTCCATAGTACAAATGCTAAAAAATATATTTGAGGCTTAAAAAAAATGTTTTCCCTGAAAAAATATGTATATATTCCATATCTTGTTATGGTCATAGGTACCTATACTAGTATATACAAAATTTTTGGCTCGTCCAAAATCAAAAAAGAACCAATGTCCTAACCTTTCTTTAACCTGCTGAACACAGCCGTAAACTTGCCTCGACCCTCAGACTTATCGTTTTCCTAACCCTAACCCTAAGTTGAGCCCTAAAACGTAATTGAAGCCATAGGAACTTTTGAAAACATGTGATTACTCATTTAAAATTGTGGAAAAACTAAGTCAAGACTGTGAATTCCATAGTACAAATGCTAAAAAACATATTTGAGGCCTTAAAAAAAAATGTTTTCCCTGAAAAAATATGTATATATTCCATATCATGTTATGGCCATAGGTACCTATACTAGTATATACAAAATTTTTGGCTCGTCCAAAATCAAAAAAGAACCAATGTCCTAACCTTTCTTTAACCTGCTGAACACAACCGTAAACTTGCCTCGACCCTCAGACTTATCGTTTTCATAACCCTAACCCTAAGTTGAGCCCTAAAACGTAATTGAAGCCATAGGAACTTTTGAAAACATGTGATTACTCATTTAAAATTGTGGAAAAACTAAGTCAAGACTGTTAATTCCATAGTACAAATGCTAAAAAACATATTTGAGGCCTTAAAAAAAAAATGTTTTCCCCGAAAAAATATGTATATATTCCATATCTTGTTATGGTCATAGGTACCTATACTAGTATATACAAAATTTTTGGCTCGTCCAAAATCAAAAAAGAACCAATGTCCTAACCTTTCTTTAACCTGCTGAACACAGCCGTAAACTTGCCTCGACCCTCAGACTTATCGTTTTCATAACCCTAACCCTAAGTTGAGCCCTAAAACGTAATTGAAGCCATAGGAACTTTTGAAAACTTGTGATTACTCATTTAAAATCATTTTCAAAACATGCATATCTGTAGATTTGTTTTGGGGTCATATTTTTCCCTTGACTGAAAATCCGTCATCAAAGTGCATTTTAGAGACGAGAGAGGGAATCAATCCACTACAAGTTCAGCGGTACTATTTATACGCCTCGCTCAAGTGTCCATCACTCTTGCCATTTTTAACCATATGAAAGAAGCTTCGCAAACCACAGCACATCTGATAGGCATGAAAGAGATTTCCAAAATACCAATACCATTCTGAGGGCATATACTGCATATGCCAGTGCGAGAGAATCAAGCCTCAGCTTTTAAAAAAACATCACTACTGGCTAGGGAAGGGCTTGACTATGCCTGAAGCTTCATGCATCCTTCATGCAGGCCTGAAGAGAAGCCTAGAACCTGAAACTTAAAAATATCCATTGAACAGCAGAGAAAACATACAATGCATAATGATAGAAACTTAACTTGAGTGCACACCATTAAAACAACACAAAAACAACTGTAACTCGAGCCCCTCACCAGTAATGGTTTTGAAGAAGAGACGCATATGCTGATGTACATCACATTATCTGTATGCTCAAAGCTGTTTTAGATCTTTGATGAAGTTTTAAGTACAAGAAAAGAGAAAGAAAAAAAATAAATAAATAAAAATGATGAGATGACACCTAATTCTGTGTGAGACATACAAGACTCCTGGGGACTCATTAAAAAAAATAAAAAATAAAAAACGCAACACGGGTTTGCTAAACCTACACTTCAACCACTTTCCTGCTAGACTGTTCTAAATTGGTTCTTGAGGTGCCAGGTGTAGTTTGTCATCAGTAAGCTGAAATTCCAAAAATGAGCTTCTTACAGTGGCAGTGTTAAAGGCATGCCATTTTGCTTTTGCTCTATACTGCCTTTTCCCTCCCTTCAGTTTCATCCATTCTTTCACCCCATACAAGGCGAAAACAAGTTTTTATCTGCACAAATAAACGTGCGTCACTCATTGCAGAACGAACAGAAACGAGAAACTAACAGGTCTGATGTTGAATGTAGCTCAGGTAGGATAACTTCTTAGCCTTAAAATGTGTCTTCAGAGCCTGTTCTGCCTGCACATGCTGTGAGCCAAACTGCAATTGGCAGGACTGGCTCTATGGTGGTTTCAGTATGTTTAAACTAAATAACATGGTTAGTTATCACTGCAGACACCTTACCAAGAAACACACGAATCCCAGAATTATAGATGATTTTCCTCAAGCACACATAACTCCAAAAAAGATGTTTTTATTAAAACTGCAGATTATTCATAATTAATAAAACAGATGCAGACAAGCATAAGAGCTACATATTAATTACAATCTTCTGAGTATAGTAACTGGACGTGGTGCGAATAAGACAGATCATTAACAGGAAGAGGGCAAACCCAGGGTGAAAAATCACACTCAAAAATGCATTTGCCTTCACACACACACACACATACATGCACACACACACACACACATACACATGCATACACACCCACACACACGCACATAAACACACGGCCACAGACACGCACAAAAACCTACATCCACTATCTCTATCTAATCACTGCATATCAAGTCAGGCCAGGGACCCTTCCACAGTGCATTCAAGGACCCACAGGGGTCCATGGACCCCCTGCTGAAAACGCAAGCATCATTTATAACATTCGTAAAACATTTCTGTCTCTAAAAAGAAAAGTGTCAGGGTAACTGTGACACCCAGGCAAGTCAGGCGCCAGCAGTACCCCGACCAACACTTCTCACCATTGGCCCACCCTCTGTAGGGAGCCAAACCATCGCCCTTCTCTGCCAATAGCTGTGCTTGTTCAATAGCGGAAAATGGAAGATTTCTGCTGTAAACCCAATAGAAAAGCACTGCGTGTAATATAAGAAGCACCAGCAACCATTTGTGTGTAAGTAGGATCATGACAGTTCCTTGCCCAATAAACCTGAAAAGGCTTAGCAATCTGAAATGCTCTTGGCCAGTATGCGAACCAACATGCATTTGGCTTAACACCTCGACTGGTGTGGCGTGATTTCATCTGCGTGTACCTGAAGCAGCACGCTAGCAAAAAACAGATCAGCGCCCTCAAGGACTGATGCCCATCAAGTGAGCTTACAAATGACTAATGCAAAGCAGACAAGCAGCACTTTCATCAAATGTGACTCAAACCAGCTCTACTAGTCCATGTAACCCGGTCTTCAATATGCCAAATGCTTTGATTTACACACATAAATGATTTTTTTTTTTTTTTTACATAAATCTTTTGTGTGAGCTGCTGAAATGATGGAGCAGTGAAACAGCACGCTGTGTCAGGAACCTGACTAAAGCCGTATCCATTTCCTATTTGTCTTGGCTCCTGCTCCCCACGGGGTCTTTCAAACGAGAGAGAGAGAGAGAGAGAGAGAGAGGGAGAAGGAGAGGAAGAGAGAGAGAGAGAGAGAGAGAGAGAGAAAAAAACAAAAACTGACATAGTTACGAGCAAAGGTGATGCTGCTGAAAGCTGATAGCAGAATGTGGATGGGGGTGATTTGCGGCTTAGCCCACCGGCTACGCGCGCTACGCGGTTTTTCACGTAACTCAGGGGGATTAGCGGCGCACACAAACTCGACAGGAGCAACCCGACGGTAAAGAATCGCTCCGACGGCGCCTTCAAAAAAAAACTCAGACGAGGACCGCTTCTCTACTTTCAGCATAACGGCAGGTCTGACTTCATTTCAGCCGTCGGTAAATTGTCTGGATACGGCCAAGCAAGCCAGCCTTTCAAAAACTTGCTGTCAGTTTTGAAAACGGTCGCCGGTATTACACACAGAACTGCCACAGAGCAACGTGCCACTTCGGACAGTTACTGTGACAGGTACGCGCAGGTATCTTTGGATAAAAGGAGACAAGAAACCACAAAGAGCAGCTCAGATAACAGCAACTAGTCAGGAATGTTACGCTATGTTATGTTATGTTAACTATACATTTTCACAATGAAAAAAGCCCTGGTTCTCAAAACGCGCTGTATACAAACTTTCAAACAAGTCAGACACATCAGAACTACCAATAAATGCACAAAAGACCACTGAACTGCCAATAAACCACCAGTACGTTGGTTGTAAATTAGAAAGATCAGCACACAAGTGTTTCAAATGACACAAAAAGTTGTTCCGAGGAAACTGAAGCAACTTTTTTTTCCCCCGCCTCACTGAATACCTGCTCACTGTTATGTCTGATAACATTTCAGATCAGCTACTAGTCTGACATGGGGGGAAAAAAATATCCTGTATAAATGGCAGAAACCTCCCCGTGTAGCACCAATGAGTTCCTGAATTACTCAGAAAAAGGCGTCACACATGAAATATGTGGCACAAAGCAGTAATTTAGCAGCCTTTAGCAGCAATGTACGGCACGTAATTTACTGCCTTGCACCACATATTTCACGTGTGACACCAGTCCTGTGTTATTCCGAGACGTGTTTGAATGCAGACGCCCTTGGATTACATCTCCGCCTGAAAAAAAAGAGGGTTGGAAAATGTGACACCTTCAGGCTGAGCAAAGAAGAAAAAAAAAAAAAAGATTTATGGCACATAATGGGGGCGAAAGGGTCGGACGGAGCACGGCGAGCGCGCGTCAAATCAATTTCTGCGTTTGGACGGACCCGTTATCTGTCGTACGTCTTACTTCTGTCGCAGGCGCTTCTGCGTGAGCGGAATCGCGATGAGGCGCCGGGGCGCGTCGGGTAAATATTCATAAAGCTGAGCATGCTCTCATCGTTCAGCACGTGAAACAGGGGTCTTCAGAATTTCAAATATTTCAAAGGGCAATGCTCACGTCCCTCAGCAGGAGAAACTTTTCACTTAGAACTTTTTTTACAGCGTCATCGGGGACATTACATCTGCAATCCCTTTCAAGCTATGATTTATTTAAAATGCTCAATCAAGGCAAGGCTTTATTCACTGTTGTAGTTGCGGTCGTAGTTAGTCGCTAGAGTGCCTATTTCTGTGGTCGTTATGGTGACTATTGCTGTTGTTATTGTTGTTATTGCTGCTGTTGTTACAATACAAAGTGTTTCCCCTTTAATGTAGAACCATTGTCAAAGCTAAATTATTATTAAATGTCGATATTGCTTTCATTGTTATTGTGCCTAATTCGGTTGTTACTGTGGCTATAGCCGTTGTGGCTATTGTTGCAGCTGCCATGATCCAAAGTGTTCCCTCTTCAATGTAGAACCACTGTCGCAGCTAATGTAGTATTATTAAATGTTGAGGTTAACCTGAACATGACCTCACAGGAACACACACACATCTTCAGGTTCTTGTCCTCCTTTTCCCTCCATCATTACCAGCCCACCAGCCACACTTCTCCACGACAGTCGTCCTGCCGAAAATCAAAGATCTCCCCGGACAGACAGCTCGAGCTTCGTGCCTTGATTATCAGACCGCTCGTGTTGTGACTATTCCCGAAAACCACCAAATTTAAATTCAATTACGTTCGACTTTTCAGCAGCTCAGCGAGGGCCTCCTTGTGAGCACCTAATTAGGCAGATTTCTCAGTGCAGATTTGTGGAAACTGTGACCGCAGAGAGTCCGCAGACTGAATAACTGATTTTGCCATTATCATGTTCCAGTCACCAACGCTGTACCCCTTTATCCAATCTGACAGGGGTTTGTCTAATTTTTCTTTCTGTTTTACCCATGCTGCTATCAAAAGCACTGCCCACATTCAGTGATGTTGTTTAGCACACGGCTTTTTCAGAAAAACACAGGTTTTTTTGTTTGTTTTTTTTGGCTTCTTGCTTCTCTGAAGGGTTTTTTTTTCTTTCTTACTACGCAGTGAGAGATTAATTTCAATTTTATGTAGGGGAAAAAAATGTTTACAAAATAAAACTACTTACTGAACACTACTGCCTTGTTTCTCTGAGCAGTTCATGGTCAGGACACAATGCTAAACCTAAACTGGACATTACCATATTTAGTCAGCTAAAGATCATGAATAGTATCTGGACTTTGGACTGTCATTTCTCACATACCATTTATAAATATGAAGCATTGTTATGGAAGCCAATTTCCCCACAGTTGTGTGGTCAACAGTGCTAGAGTAATTAATATTTAAAGGACTGACCTGCAGTTACCTATTTGCTGGCAGGTAACATTTTTTGATATGCAGAAATTGGTTCTCGCAGTCCTACACATCCACATAACATGTGAAGAAAAGAGTTTGGCACTTATAATTCAGTTAAGTCAAAGGTGGATATGATAAACATCTTCACCTCTGATAATACTCTATAGGACATGCATATGCCCTTAATGAACGCTGTAAAAAAAAAATAATAATAATAAATAAATAAAAAAACTACACGGTCAACACATCAACTATAATTGCATCAACTCCGCACAATCAATCCTGGATATCGATAACACCATTTAGGGCTAATCCAATTCAGCCCACAAGTGAACACAGCGTGTCGATTGGAACCACAGCGCAATAACCGCCATCTCCGGCTATCGGCCATCTGCTTTATCGACGCCCGCCGCCCCCGCATCTCAGCAACGTTGTCGCGGCACACTCGGCGGCAGTGTAGTGTAATGGGTAAGGAGCTGCCCTCGTAACCAGATGGTAAGAGGTTCGAATCCCAGGGTGGACACTCGAGAGAGAGGTACTTAACCTGCAATGCTTCAGCGTATATCCAGCTGTATAAATGGATGCAGTGCAAATGCTGTGTAAAACGTTGTGTAAGAGCGTCAGCTAAATGCCAGTGATGAAATGTAATGGAGCTGCGGCAGCCAGCTTCAGACAACATTCGGCCAATGGGTGCCATCCCGCCGTGACCGCCAAGCTAAAACTGCAAACAGTTTTCAGACACCCTTCTGACAGACTGAAACAAGACTGAAACAAACTGAAACTGAAACAATCTCCGCGACTGAGACGCACCGCACCGAGCTCAGAGTTCTTCAGCGTGCGTTAACAGAAGCCCCACGACGCCCTCAAATTGAGAGCGCAAGTGCAGCAATCGCCTCTGAAAGCAGGTACATACGATCGCACGTGATGACTGGCTCGCTTGTTTCACCGACTGTTACAAAACGCTCGCACGGCACAGCATCAGTACGGACTGAGACCAGAAGAACTGGGCTCTACAATCACAAGCACGAAGTGCATGAAGTGGACACCGGACAGACACTGGAGAGGCGGTAAGGACGGCGAGAACTGAGAAGAAAATTGTCAGAATCCCCCACAGCAAACAGGGTAGCCAATACGAGCCAGCCAGGGAGCAGAAACAGGCACTCAAGCTACAGTAGGCGCTTTGCATATTCAAATGACTTTTTCTCCAGCGCGGTTGCCAGTTATGCAGCAGTATGCGCTGGGGAAGGCGATGATAAGTGTTGCGTTTCTCCTTTCGCTGAAGTCGTACGGCTCCTGCGATCTTGTGAGAGGGGGTGACATTCTGCAGCTTTCGCACAGCTTAATATGGGAGAGCTTTAATTAAGAAACTCAAAACCACGGGCTGATGTATTAACTCCACATGACAAAAGAATTAGGCCAACACCACAAAAAGATACCACTATTTCTTCTTCTTGAGATAAAAATAACAAGTGGTATTTGTCCACTGAATCAAACGGATGCTAATCTACCAATACATGAACGATACAAAACAAAACACATTACAGTTTACGCTTTATGGACAATTTTGGGATGTAATCATGAGCTTCCGCTACATGTCAACATTGAAAATTGGGTGCATGGGAACTATAGAAACAATCATTCTATCACCGCTTAAATCTGCAATAGAAATCCACGAAACTTCTACTGATTCACTAGCAAACAGCAGACATTCACTACATCCACTAAAAAAGACACACTGTTCTGGTATATATATTCTGCCTTAACATTGTGATTTCCCACACAAATGCAAAATGGCACAGATCAAAGCATCGTTTTAGCTCTGTTCATCAGCTGTCAGGACTGACATTTTAAGCTTCCGGTAAAACAGCGTAGTGGAGGAAACGCTGTCAATATCTCTGGCAGGAGAAAAACTGCAGTGATCCACAAAAAAATCTGAGCCGCATTTCTAGACATAGCGGCATCAGTTCTTCAGATGTGTTTGTGGTCCTGCAGGTTGGCCAAAGGGAAGCATTCTCTTTATACCGACATGTCAGTCAACCTACTAAGGTCATTTATATTTCATGTTTAAATTTTAGAATACAAATATCTTTCAGCAGTGGGAAAATACATTTGTTAAACCAATTCATCACTTTAACCTAATTTTCTGTCAGCCTTACATTTTTTTGCTTTATTTCCAGTTTCTGGTTATCATTACCTCATTTTGAAAAACATTTATCACACAGACACCTCATCCTGATAAAATGTTCAAACCCCCAGCTATTTGCTGTTGGCTCCTTTTCCCCAAAGGTTTAAGTGTTGCGTCATGAATACAAGAGACAGCAGCTCGTATTCCGTATGTATTTCACCAGACAGTAGACCAGAAGCCGTGCTATGTCAATTTGCACAGCGATGTTTAAACAAAGTCCTCATTTGTCATCGTTTATTCTCAGGGCATCCACAAGATCACTTTGATAAATGGTGCCTCTGATCAGCTCAAACATGCATGAATTAGCATGGATTTCTAATCTCCATGCAGTCCACAATACAACATTCGGTTGCTATTATCCAAAGAATACTGGAAACAGTCCCACACAAGTTAAACACACCTTTGAAAAGCAATTACGGCAAAACAGATTAAAAGGGTCTAAGTGAGCTATTTATTTCCCAAACAGCCCTTCGGCTGCAAGGTATCTCTCTCAGTGCTATGCTAAACCTCGCTGCCGTAACATAATCTTATTTATGTAATACAAATAAGATTTGTCAAAATACAGGTGTCTCATTTGGGCCCTGTAGCCGAGATAGTTATTTCACGCCCATTAGCCTGTGCAAACTTAATTTCCTTCGCTACAAGCTAAGTGTAGGTCAATTCATGTGGGCCACCACTCTGGAAAGTGTGTAACGCGATGGAGCCTTATCGCTGAAGCCAAACTCAGAACTTTGCCTGCAAATGCACATTGACTGCGCATTAAATTATCAACCGCACACATTTCCACAAGGCTGAAGGTCAACGAGTGAAGCAGAAATTGAAACGGACACTTTCCACCCCACTTCAGTTACAAATCCAGCGCAGCCACAGCATAAAAAAAAAGTTTTCATTTGAAAAAAAGAATGACCACCTGTCACTGTTTTTACATTGCACATCCTTAGAAAATTATTTATGAAAAGCCAGTTCTCTCCAGAGTGAGGCCTGTGCAGTTTTCAGAGCATCAGAACAGGTGTTATTATGTAGTTCATGGCTAAATGCAACAAAAAATGGCCTCTTAAATTTTTCTTTGCAGAGAATTAAACCAAATCATTCTACAATGACAACAACCTGTCCTATCAATTATAATAAGCCATTGAGCCTTGCTGAAGAGACAGAGATGTGCTTTGGCCTGCACGAATCCCTAATGTTCATACTTTTCACTTACCGAGACACTGAATCATTTTTCTATAACAGGCTTGCCGAGACAGATTTTCTGGAACTAGACTCCATGTTAGAAAAATACAGTTATCAAACCTAAAGCAATGCAATGTTTGCAATCATTTAAATGCAAGAGGAAACAGGTTTTCACATGAAACATATTATTGTATACATTTTATGTTCCTACAGACATATGTACGTTATGTGCCAGTCTTTACAACCTCCACCCCTACAGACAGTTAATGATATTCACTGACAGCTAAGATTAGGATCTATCTGATTCAACACACATGAGCCAGAGAAGCAGTACATTCAATGAGCCCCTGGTTCTGTAAGTTATAATAACATGCTCGAGAACTAGCCCACTAATAGTCTAAGACTTATTACTTATTTGAATTTATTATTTTCACCATCTGAACTCACAAGCAAGGCTATACAGAGACCTGGCGGCTCGCCAGACACATGGTCTCGGCTTAATAATAAAGTAAGCAGTTATAAACATTAATTGTGGTAAATTCAGCCTTCATACATAGACATCTATGCACATCAACTTCCTCCATGAATTTGGGATCTGTTCTGCCCCAAAAAACACACTCGCACACAGTGCAAAATATGAAAACCACAGCCACCATCAAAAGAGAACAAAGACAAACAAGTAAGATCTTCATGGGGAAGACGAGTCTGGCGGCTACGCAGTTCACAGCAGTAGCACACAACACAGGACACAACAGGAGCGCCGAAACAGAACCACAAGGACCGAGCAGCGCAGTCTCACCCGTCTTGGGATTGATGGCGAAGAACCCCTGCGGATTCCCGCTGGTGATCCTGTAGGAGAGCCTGTCGCCGGACCTGGTGTCCGGGTCGAAGGCCTCGACGCGGATGACGGACACGTCCTTCGGCGAGTTCTCCGCGACGGACGGGTAGTAGACCGGCTCCGAGGTCTGCGGGGCGTTGTCGTTGACGTCCTCCACCTCGACGAAGACCTCGACGAAGGACGAGAGGGGCACCGCGCCTCTGTCGGTGGCGTAGACGGTCAGCCAATAATGCGGGGCGGTCTCGTGGTCCAAGAGCTCCTCTGTTCGTATGACGCCTAGGGCAAAGAATAGCAGAAACATTGCTTTTATGTATATATAAATATTATTATTATTCCACTTGCTGTCAGGGTCTAAGCAAATGAACGTTGCGCAGAGCACGAATGTGACAGCTTTATCCGCCTGCCAGTTGAGAAATATCACGTCCAGGCACCAGGCTATGTAAAATAGCCACGATAGGAAGAGATATTCAAACGACATTAGAACTGAGCACAGTAACTTTTTATGGACCGTGTTCTCTGCCACGTGCGTGGCCTGGCCGCGCTAAGTAAAAGCTGAGGACCAGGAGAGGGTGTAACTAAAAGGGGGAAAAAGTGCGTTTAACAGACCTGCAACACCCAGCTGTCTGTCAGTACAAAGCACGTTTCCATTTGCACCCTGAGAGACAGACAAAAGATAAGGCCACTCCACTTGCTCCAGTATAGCGCGCCCCTGTGCATTTCTACACTACAGCGTACACTTTCGTTTTTTTGTGCAACCTTATCACTCATATTGCTGGTCTTTGTGTAAAACATTGCATTTCCTTTTATGGAGACTGGCCTGTTTCTTGCCATTACTTGAGAGAGTCACTACAGGTAGATATGGAAAATGAAGCAAGCTGGGTAGTAAACTGAAAATAAAGTAGTTCAATCCAATTTCCTGTAAGTACAGAAAAGGACATATCTGTGTTCCCTAAAAAGCAGATTAATTTTAGAAATAAACATGACAGTTGAACTGAAAGCACACTGTTATCGCAGTGCATGCAGAGACAGCTTACAGTATCTGCATTATAGCTTTCAAATGAAGATCCACACAGAGTGTTCGCAGCACAAACTGGGCATTGTGAGTGTGGGGCATAAATAAAACATTTCAGCGGAAAATTCAGCAAAAAAGAAAAAAAAAAACACAAAAAAAGACGACGTGTTCCAGGTTCCAAGAGCCATTCCTCCTGAGCAGTATTCCAAATCGGAGGGAGGAGGTGGTCCTGCCAAAGCACCCCCCCCCCCCCTCATATATGACCCTGCAGGCTCCTATTTAGCATGAACCGCACAGTGAGATGTGGTGCTCTGTTTTACGGCTGATGTCCACGCAATGTTGGCACACCCTCAGGGCCAGTGTAAATTATGCAAATTTGCCATTTAACTGGTCCTGTTTCTGCATGACTGTGCTGTCAGAAAACAGATACAAAACTCAGAAATGTTCTGAACTTTTTCACAAAAAAAGCCAAAAAATAAAAAATCAACCAACGTGAGTTTGGAAACTGTACTTTGGCACATGAGGCCACTTGGCGCATTAACTGTAATAACTGCCGTCAATCCATTTCCTGTTTTTTTTTCATAACAGCAGGAACCTTATGCCGCCAAGTAAGATTTTCTACACTTTCCCACTGGAAATAAATGAAAGATGACAGTAAGTAGGGAGAAAAATAACCGTTTTAAATCCAAGGAGTGAGAATTCTCAAACTGCAAGCTTGGGTAAATTGCTAATTCCCAATGTCACAGAAGGATAGCACAGTTTTCCCTTCAAGAGCTTTTCAACAAAAAATTTGCATATAATTTTCAATCAAAGAAAAATGTTGAAAGAAAACCAGAGAAAATCTGAGAAAGATTGAAATTAGTAAAACCCAGTTTGTCATCTGTATGACAAATTGTTACATGTAACCATTATACTCCAAAATTGAGTCAATATATAATTTCTGAAAAATATACAAGAAGTCCAGAGAAGTATAAACGGGCCAACTAACCTCCCCAGCCCTATACTTAAATTGAACATGTTCCCTCAGTCTCTCAAACAAAGCACTCACAGAAACACAAAGCGTGAAAAGCAACTAGTACGTCAGACCTACGGCTAAATCACTCAGTCATGCACACAAAATGGCAACATAAATCCATCATTAAACTGTTTAACATGATTAGGAAGGCTTTGGTCCTAATGCTGGAAGTACACTGGAAGTAAAGGATAACACGTTTCTTACATTCAAGTACAAAGGCCAGTTCATTCCAGGTGCATGATAACATTCACACTCTCCTCCAAAGTCTTTTTTTCAGTCTACTTCCTGCCCAATTCCTAACAGCATAGCAGCAATTTATTTATCAAAAAATATGCAAATTACTACCTAAAAATGATGAAGAAGGGAGGAGGAAGAGGAGAATGAGGAGGAGGAGAAGAGAAAGAAGAACTAGAAGAAGAAGAAGACGCAGCAGCAGTAGCATGTTAAGATGTTTTAATAAACCTGTTGGTGTGGACAATAAGACGTGCTGCACTGGATGTTACAGGTGTTCAATGACTCTTATCATTGCTCAGGTGCACTGCCCTGTCACTGCATCCACTAAAATAAAGTTTTATGTAATAAATTCTCCTTTTATGGTGCTTGTAGGCAGCACAGCTTCAAAGAACCCAGTTCAGTTACAAAAAAGTTACTTTAAAAAGGGTAGTCTGCTTCAAAGTTCTCATATATATGGTGGAATTAACTTTGAAAAGCTGTCTTCATTTATTATCTAACAAGCATCCTTGGCTAAAGGGGGCAACCTAGAAAGGCACTGTATTCTGTTGAATAATCAAATTTGAGGCAAATGGCGTGTTTCTGTATATACAGTAGCTGCCCCCAATAGTGTGGCAGCAGATGGCAGAGAAAAATTTACTCATGCATATTCATCAATCAGCATCAGCAAACCAGCATCCTTCCATCCTCGTTAGACATACATCATGTTTTCTTACAAAAAAAAAATCTCAAAAATAATCCACATTTTTTTCAGATATATTCAAGACTGATGTACCACCAAACATAAATCAATTAGATAAATAGTCAAATATGTCGAAGGACAAAAGCTATCAAAGCAGTGATACAATTAGTTAATTAGTATATGGCTGACAGAATTTTTGCTGAATGCAGCCCATTACTTCCAGTTTAGGAACTCCTTTAGGACAAGTTCATACAGCTTCCATTGTTATCTCACTGGATGTCATTTCAAAAGCTTCTGTGTGTGTCCATCAGCCAGACCACTGCACATGGCCCTGCCTTGAGTTTAATTACACTTTATTATTCAAGAGTATTTACCTCTGGCCCCAGGGGCTCTTTCTGGTAGTCTGATAATAAAAGGTAGTTGTTGTTACTGCATTACAGTATACACTACAGCTGTGGGGGAAAAAATGAACAGTACACATCAAATTTGTAGTTTCACAGTTTATGGGTGTGCGTCTGTGTAAAATCTTGGCTTGTACATGGTGAGGCTGGAATTTTGCAGGTTAGAGTTAAATTCAGTTTAAAAGTTTAAAAATGACTTAATGGCTTCGAGAAAGCATCAAATTTAAACGGCGAAATCGAAAGCGCGCTTTTAATTTTGTGCCCTGCAATCAACCACGACTCAACCTTCTTGCGTTATTGCAGTGGTTGCCAGGGCAACACTTCTCAAGCACAGGCCGGGATTCGCTCTTCAAAGAAAGTCGCACTTTGGGTTTTGAGTGCGGCACATGAAAGGGGCGCTAAGAGGCGGATAGCTTAATGCCGTCAATCTCGCTCAAATCCATCGCGATATCTTTCCTACATCTGGATTCCGAAGCCAAGCGCGTTAAAAAGAGAGCAGCGCGAAATTGCCCCCGGAGCATTAAAACGCACTATTTAAACGGGGCTGTTTTAAGATCATAAACGTCCCACTGATGTGCAAATGTTAGCGCGCGACCCCTGGACAGGACTACAGATCCGATCGCTTTTTAATCTAAATGCAGACACGAGCGTGATGGGTAACGTAGTTTGCCGATGTTATCAAAGAAAGCTGCTTCCCGCCTGAAGGAAGGCCAGATTCTGAATGATAAACGATCTTTTAAAATAAAGCAGCCCAAATCTCCCCGTTACTCTAGGCTGGGAACCAAAGTTGGATATTCAAGTAAATCACAGAATCAAAGATGGAAGCACAGAATCAAAGATGCTCCCTTCAAATTCAAGGAGCAAAAGAGCCCAGGCTCCAGGACACAGCTCTACTCCAACTCAAAACTAGAAAACTAGAAGGGTATTCTGTCAAGCACAGGTAGGAAGAAGAAAGCGTACTGACGCAACCATATTGCCCATCCAACTCAGGGGCCTTTGTGAAAACCTCTTTCAATACAACATGTAGGATGGCACTGAGTGCTTGCAGGATGGCTGATTCACATACACGTCGTTCACTGATGTGTGCACGCGATGTTGCAGGGTCTCAACTATCAGCGTGTGGTGCACTGTTCAGCATGAATAAAATTGTCAAGCTTATTGGATATTTGCAATAGTCTAGACAGTCAAAGGTGGTATATTCCTTCAACTGCAATCCTGTGTTTTCAGCACTGATTGCTTTTAATGAAGTTGTTTCTTACGTTTAAATAAACCCACGTTTAGTCTGCTCAACATTATCACATATTAGATTAACATAAATGCCTTTTTTTTCTCCTTCCACACAAGTGGGAAAATAGCAAAGACAGGGACAAAATACAATGTATGTAATGGATCCTCGGGAGATACAATCACGATAAACAGCTGTGGTTAGTTCTTCAATCAAAGAACCTGCAGAAAAAAGTAAGACTGGTGTATGCTTCATTCAACACAAAGTTCTGAATCTGACCTAACCTGAAAAGGACACTGATTTAACATATGGACCTACAGTAGTTGCATACTGACCATGCAACAAAATATGGTGCCTTTTTACACAAAGTGAACTAAAATGTGTTTGCACCAAATCTGCCCTCAGATAGTGCAAGGTTGACACAGCCTGCTCTGGTTCCCCAAACCTGTTCAATCAAACAAGGCTGCGTGACACCAAATGTGGCTCCAAGGGCGTCAATCAAATCGCCATCATAGGCTGAACAGAGTCAGGACTACACAAGAGTCGGTTTCTCCACGGACAAAATTAGCCAGCCCCGAGCCGCATCGAGCACACACTCCACACTCCTGAAAGCTGTTCATCACACCAGTAATTCAACGTGACGGAGAAGAGACACGTGTGTACGACTCGCTGTGCGAGAGCTAAACTTGTGAGGGGTGTAAGATTAAACACCCCCGGGGCTCTGCTGCCTTCAGAGCGCGGAAATAAAACTCAGGTCTTTTGTGTAAAGCAAACTGACCCCAAAAAAGCGTAAACGGTATGTTGATGACTGCATCTGAAAATAAATAAATAAATAAATGATTTCATGGAGTGCAACTTTTCAGGCATGCACACATACATGCGCACGCACACACAAACACCCCCACACCCACACACACACACACAAACAGACATAAACACACACAGACTTGCATGCACACACGCACGCATGTACACACACATGCACACAAACACACACACGCATCTGCACATTCAAAAATACTCATGCATGATGGCTTTTGTTTTTTTTTTTTTTTACATACTAATTATTCTAGAAAAGATTTCAAAGCCACTTTCAGAAAGAAAAAAAATTGCTATAACTGTGATAAATGAATAAAAAGGCGTTCTCCCTTACCACTCTCTTCATCAATAGTGAATATTCCAAGGCCTGACCCATCCCGGATGGAGTACCTGATTTCTCCATCTCGCCCTTTGTCTTCATCCTTCGCGGTGACTCTCATAACCGACGCGCCAATGGCGGCATCCTCCTTCACAGAGCCCTTAACCGCAAAGGAAGGGAACCAAGGGCGATACAGGTTCTCGTTCACATCCACAACCTCCAGCTCCACGCAAGCGGTGGAGGACAAAGAGACCGGCCTCCCTTTGTCCTTCGCCCTCGCCGTCAAATTGTAAACCTGCTTGGTCTCGTAATCCAGGCTCCGCGCGATCCGCACGGCGCCGCTCAGCTTGTCCACGACGAAGTCGCCGTCCCCGCCGTCCGCCAGGCCGTAGCGCACCTGCCCCGAGTGGCCGTCGTCGGGATCGTGGGCCTCCAGCCAGGCGACCACCGTGCCCACCGGGAGATCTTCCCGCACCCTCACGCGGTACTTCGGGGGGAAAAACCGCGGCGGGTTGTCGTTGACGTCCTCCAACGTGACCCTCAGCGACACGGTCGACACGAGCTGGGGTTCGTCCGCGGCCTGATCGCGGGCCGCGACCTTCAGGACGAGCACGGGGTGCGCCTCGCGGTCCAACGGACTTTTCACCTTCACGACGCCAGTCTCCTTGTCGATGGAGAACATGTCCGTGTTGGCCACGAGAGAGTATCGCACCTTCCCGTTGACGCCCAAGTCTTTATCTGTGGCCTCGACCTGGATTATGTCAGTACCCACCGCCGCGTCTTCACTAATTGTCACAGAGTAACTATCCTGCAGGAACTCCGGGCTGTTATCGTTCGAGTCGATTATATTAACGTCCAGGAGACGCGATATTGACTTCTGAGGTATTCCCAGATCGTACACCGTGATGTTCAAAGTATAATGACTGGTTGTTTCTCTGTCGAGCGGCGCATGGACCTTCAGCCAACCCGTGTCCATTTCAATGACAAATCGGCTCTCTGTATCTCCTCCAGAAATCACAAAAACCAATTTTCCATTAAAGCCGCTATCAGGATCTGTGGCATCTATGAGAGCAACCCTGGCACCGACGGGAAGGTCTTCTTTCACATCAATTACCCCGGGAAAAGTGTCCTTTAACTGTGGCGCGTGCCGGTTAACCGAATGAACGTCTATGAAGTTATTTTCAGGTTCCATGTGACTGTGAATATTAGTGCCCTGAAGCAACTTTTTGGCTAGCATTTTAGCCACCCCTGTGTCAACACATTTCAAGTGCACACCAGTACCAGGAGCGCCGACCGTGATGTTCATAATCATTGGTGGAGTCACGTATTCTCCATCACTGGCAGTGATTTGTAAGGAATGGAAATAAAGTTGCGGTCCCTGGCCATCGCCTAAGGACCGCTGCAGTGACAGCACGCCGGAGTTCGGGTTCAAATCGAAGAGTCTGCGGTCGTTGCCAGACTTTATTTCGTACCGCACCAGCTGCAGCTCGTCGGCGTCGATGGCGGACACCGTCGCCACCGGCTTGTCGGCCGCGAGGTCCCTCGGCACGGCCGCCCTGCAGTCGACGCTCTCGAACAGCGGCTCGTTGTCGTTCAGGTTGTTGAGCGTGACGGTGACCGAGGCCTCCGCCTCCCGGCGAAACGGCGAGCCCCAGTCCGAGGCCCGGACCCGCAGGCTGTAGATCCGCGGCATGAGCTCGTAGTCCAGGTCCCGCGCGGTGCTGACGACGCCGGTGAAGTGGTCGACGGCGAAAGGGTGCGGGTTGCCGCTGGCGACGCTGTAGGTGACAAAGCCGTTCTCGCCGCCGTCCGCGTCCCTGGCGCTGACGGTCAGCACCTCCGTGCCGATCGGCACGTGCTCGTCCACGCTGGCCTTGTAGGACGCCTGGAGGAACTCGGGGGCGTTGTTGTTCGTGTCAATCACGTCAACGACGACCTTGGTCGCCGCGCTTCCATCGCTAGTGCCAACTTCCAACTCAAACTTGGAAGCGTCCTCCGCCTGGAGTCGCCCGGCTGTGGTAATCAGCCCTGTTTCTGGGTTCAGGGTGAACATGTTTTTCTCCGTTTTGTGTTTTAGAATGTACTTTATATGGGGGTGCTTTGGCACGGCCCTGACCATTACAACGGGCGTATGGGGAGGAGCAAATTCGCTCAGTTTTACCTGATAAAGACTCTTTTCAAATTCAGGAGGTGGCAGTTTTAACTGAGGGGGTGTCACGTGAATGACTTTGACAGCCGAAAACTGGGGCGGGCTTCCTTTATCTTTGGCTTGCAGTGTAAGATTGTACCCGTAAGGCTGACCGTCCCAGTCCACACCATGCGATGCTTTAATCTTATACTCCTTGCTGCCGGGACTGGTCCTTACGGTCTTAAACTGCTGCAGCGGATCTCCTGCCACAATACTCAACGAGGCTATTTCACCATTGGCCCCTTGGTCGCCATCGTCTACCGTCACAATGGCGTAAGTGGGATCTCGGTCAGTCGGCGCAGGGCCTGACGCTACCGCCGCGATGACGGGCGCGTGTTCGTTAGCCTGCTCCACCCTGACCGTCAGCTTAGCCGTGCTGCTGACGCCGCTGCTCCCGTACAGCTTCAAGCCCCGGTCGACCGCCAGGACCTCCAGCTCGTAGAGCCGCGTCTCGGAATAATCCAGCCTGCTCGCCAGAGTCACGACGCCGCTGGTCGGGTGGACGGCGAACACGTCGGTCCAGTCCCGAAAGCTGTAATAGTACTCCCCGTTCGTGCCGACGTCGGCGTCCGTGGCGGTGACCCTGGCGACGCTGCTCCTCACGGCCGTGTTTTCGGGGAGGTGGACGCTGTAGGAGGTCGGCGAGAACAGCGGCCTCAGGTCGTTCGTGTCGAGAACTTGCACCCTGACCCTCGCCCGGGCTTCTGCACCGGAGCCCCTCTCCAGCGCCTTTACTGTGAGCAGGTAGCGATCCTTTACTTCCCTGTTGAGGATGGCCGAACTGCCTCCTTTTGTCCTTATCCGCAAGAAACAGAAATCTCCCAAAACGTGCTCTTCGGCCTTGAACAAGCTCTCTGTATCTCCAGAAATGATTTTGTACCGCACTTCCGAGGCCGGGTCCCTGACGTGGACGCCCATTTTGACCCGGCTCTCCAAGTAGGTCTTTGCGGCAGAGTTTTCGTATATAGTGGTGTTATACAGGAAGTGCGTGAACCGTATTGCCGGCACCCTCCTTTGGTTTCCTCTGCAGCTGCATAAGGACTGCAGCAGTATCAAAAGCAGCGCTGTCAAGCGTTTCCCCATGATGGCAGGCTACACTTGTCATCAAACCTGGAAAAAAAGAAAGAAGAAAAAAAAACAGTTATTCCTCTTATTTTGAAATTTGCCAGTAATTCACGATGCGGGAAATTAATCTGGATCAATCCAATCTTCAAGCATACAGCTTTTTATTTAAAGTGAGATTAGGCACACAGCTCTCCAAACAAGATGAGGAAACTCGGTTCTGATACGGAAAGAGGAGTCACAGGTATAATTTGGGACAATGAGACAATACTGCATGAAAGAAAAAATGTAAAGACACAAAAGAAAATAGAAAAGTAAGGCAAGATTTTACCATTTGTACTATACAGGGTAATTCAAGCATACATGCCCACTGGAGGGAATGACTTGGCAATTGTTTAGGATTATTATTCCAATGTGCTACTCCGTGTTTAGGATGTACAAAGAGCAAAGACAATTCAAAAAAACATGAACATTTTGAAAATGTTACCCTATTCATAGATTATTTATTTCTACGTTAATTCTCATAAGATACATCACTGCATACGAGATCTATTTCCAACAATGTTTGAAACATAACCACTTTCTTGAGTAGCCTACTAATGCTGCAGTAAATAACAATTCTATATTCATGACTGAGTAATACAATCTTTTGACTGGCAAATGTTTCACACACACAAGCATGCACGCACACACACACGTATACACATAGAAGAGCAGGAGTAGACTAACAAAACGAGAACAAGTAATTGTACGCACAACGGCAAAATACTGCTTAGGTTATGGGCATGCATTAATCCTACTCGGTTTGCTTTACTGCAGTAAAAGTGAACAGAAAACTGGAGAAAACATAGTTCACTGCAAATGGAGGTCGTTTATATTAAAGAAAAACTCTCTCACTGTCTTCCAAACGTATGAATGTAATCTCGGCAAAAAAAGTGATGGTTTGCGATACATATGCGGAAACCGTACCGCTTCAGTATGTGTTCAAGTAAGTTGAATACAATTCATTCAAAAGCCGAGTTTCAAACTGTTGGTGCCGTAACCATGCCTTTAGGACACAAAATACCACACTTCTCACGTTTTGATGGACTATACATACTCCTCATGATACCGCAATAAATAAATAAAAATAAAACGACCCGGAACACTGCGAATAAGATTCCACATTCCGCTCAGTATTTCAAATTCTGACTGACACAGACCGTGGAATCAGCTCCAAAGTTCCAGCAATACCGGGTAGCAAAAACACCCCCCCTCCACAAGAGGAACACAGAAACGCAAGCCGTGTGGTACGTAACCGAAAACAAACATTCAACTGTACATTAAATGTATTGCACGTACTACATTGGTTTAGTGTTTTCTAAACAACCCCTTTCTTTAACGCAATCTGATGTTTTTGTTTAGTTTCATCACCCCTCCCCCAGTCAGTCTATTCCGTTCAGTTAAACAATACTGCCACAAGTAAAGGCAGATGCAAATGCATGTTGTTAAAAATATCAACAGTCCACATTGCAGAGGAAAAATGAGCATACTGCAAAATTGGATGTTGTTGAGGACAACTGAAAATACTTTTGTCAGCATCACATGCTTCAGGTCCCCCTAAACTTTCCGGGTCTGTCCTCCACAGAGGGCATAAAACTAGCTAACTGCTTCAACAGCACGGTCTCAATAAGTCGCTGAAGTCAACACACCACTTTTTTTTCGAGGACTTCCACATAAAATAGCAGAACTAAAAATAAAATATGTAATTACCTACAGACCTTACACATCAAGGCTTTTGCTATGAAGGTTAGTGATGCAGTTCATAGGATTCCAAATCTGGCATGGTCACTACCTTCATGGTCCCCTCGCGTATCTTACCCTTTCTTCTACAGTCTGCGCTCTTTTAATTTATCACGTATCTTTCCGCGTCCTGATCGCCGGATCTACTTACAGTTGCCATGATCAGTAGTAAACTCTGCTCCTCATCTCTCTCTCACACCCTCTCTCTCTCTCTACCCCTCTCTCTCTCTTTCTTGCACACACGCGCGTTTAAGCATT
Organism: Anguilla rostrata; assembly: GCF_018555375.3. Classification (NCBI taxonomy): domain Eukaryota; kingdom Metazoa; phylum Chordata; class Actinopteri; order Anguilliformes; family Anguillidae; genus Anguilla; species Anguilla rostrata. The sequence goes on along the minus strand of NC_057939.1, from coordinate 52,534,961 downwards.
AGGGTATAATAATAATAATAATAATAATAATAGCGGTAGTTGTAGTAGGAGCAACGACCAGCTAGATAATAATAATAATAATAATAATAATAATAATAATAATAAGAAGAATTAGAATAATAATAAGTAAAATATTATTATTATTATTATTATTATTATTATTATTATTAAAAAGTGTACGTACACATTATCTCGCCGACATGAAACTGCATTTTTTAGTTTTTATAATTTGTTTTTAATTAACTTTACCCTGGGACATTCTCGTGCGGAAGAAAATGGTTACGATAAACGTAACTGAGCATTAGCGTGCACTCCCAAGTATAGCTGGTTTAAGGAAGGTTCACTCTTTAAAACCTCAGGTTTTCGAATCAATAAGGAAAAAGATCATGCAAAGCAACGGAATACTCACGTACTAAAAAGGATAAGGGATATAGTCCGACCATAGGTTAGGATGTACAATGGAATCTCGGAAGGTTTCCTTTTGCGTATGTTACCTTAAAAGTACATTTTGCTTATTTATAAAAAAGATATTATAATTGAGTCTCTTTAATAAATTATTATTTTAGTCTTGTTTTTAGACGTTAGAAGATCGCCTATAGAAATCAGTGAATTAGGAAAGTTTATTGCTGAAATGCACGACTTAATGTGAGACGATTAAAATTTAAACGCGACCAATTAAATCACAACCAAAAACGTTGTTCATCGTAGTTTATGTGAACACAGATGGCGCTCGCTCACTAGAATTTCCATGTGAACATTCACTAAACTATTCCGTTAATTTAAAACTACCCCTGATACGTAGAAGGAGAGGTGAGTTCAACTCATAGACATACATACATACATAGCCTACATGCATATTCTTATAATGCTTATATACATAGGCTTATAATCTGAAGGTTTTATTGTTATTATTATTATTATAATTAGTAGAAGTATTAGTATTATTATTGTTACTACTACTACTAATACCACGACAGCTGCTCCTGCTGCTATTACTACTACTACTATTAATGCTATGATAGGCTTGTAGTCAGTAGTATCGTCATATCAAGCATTCTTTGACGCAATGCAATTTTACCTCTTACCATGTCAGCTGGGTGGACGTCGCCGTTCAGAAGTTACAACAGTTTAGATGCAGCTATCCCATTGCATGTTGGCGAACGTTGTAATCAGACGTCCCATTAAAACATTCACTAATGTAGAGAGATCCAGCACCAGGGATTCCACGTTACTCTCAATGTCCTGTGTCTCAAAAATATCCCAAAAACAACGCATTTTAATCGAGCCCAGTTGTACGCATCAGAAACGGTTCGCTCCGCTGCGCGCCTCGCCAACTCTGGAGTACCACAGCAACACTGTTTCTCGCCGGGACGTCGGAGCCTCGGAAGCCGTGATGTCATCAATCTCTATTTCGAGTTAGTCAGATCAGAGTTGCTCACCCTCATAGACACCTTCATGTCAGGTGCCGTGTGCGGCTCGGAGGCATCATTTTAAAGTATTAATAAAAAATAACATCAAAAGCCATTTACGCCACGGATTTAAACAAATACTCCACGGCACCACATGGCTTAGCTAAGTGCAGGGAAGTTGGTAAACATAATTACAATTATTTACCAAAATAAACTGAATATGCCGGAGCTATACCGGGTTTCTACTTATGACACAAGTTTGACTAATAACAACTGAATATCAGAGCATGTAGATCAGGTGTAATTAACACCACCAGTTTCCACGGGCATACCGAAGACAGTTTCCCTGCTTCGCCTTAACATGTATCGTTACATAAGACGGAACGTGCATGCCAGCCTCCTCTCCGTGCCTTCTCGTTGCTACCTTGCCAAGTGCAGAAACTCTACGCTTTTATCCGAGGCTACCGTTCCTCTCTGATCCACCCATAAACGTTTAATTGTATTCCGGTCAGGTGATCCCCTAGGCTAGTGCGGCACTTTGATCGCAGCAGTGTTTAGACATTCCATTGTTGGGTTTGCGGCAAGTTCCAGTTCACTCTGCCGCTGCAAGAGGAAGCCACGTCTGACTGAATCCGTGAGAGTTAATTCAGTCGTACGGGAAGAACGCTTCGCCAACTTGCGCGACGAAAGCAGTTTGTTTCACACCCTTGCAGAACGAATCTTCTAATATCCGCTTATAAACTGTGAATAGCCTATTTCTTTTTGTGAAATAATCAAACATATCTGTCCCATCTATAGCTATAGGTAGCCTATACGCGTTCGGTTTTATTTTGTTATTACTGTAATGCACAAGAATATGATACACACCTTCATCACTGAACAAATCTTAATTAATATGGCTATTACTTCAGTTTTTTCAATTAACGTGAACGGAAGCCTACACGCATTATCTTTCACATCGTGCCGCTATAGGCTACTATTTCATTTAAAAGCTGGGAGCTTACTGAGCGCACATCAGACAAAGACCATCCGGCTACAGATACCAGTATTGATTATCACTATCAAAAAAACAAACAAAAAAACTGCATTGCTAAGTTGACTTATTTGCTGAAAGCATACATGCTTTGATGTTCAACTTCAAAGTACAGCATTCATGGGAAGTTTTTGTGAACAACTTCAAAATACAGCATGCATAGTAAGTTTTTGGCTGGACCGCAACAGTGGGGCCAGCCCTACAAACGCGAATGTCTGTGACTGAGTGACTGAGTGAGTGATGAAGTTACACCATTGGTTGGCCGGATCACGTGTGTTAGGTCCAGCCATATACTAGGTTTTGTCCTGGTCTTGTTTAACAGTCCCATGTAGTGAACATCTAGAAAATCCATTGCTATATTATTAAAAAAATGTTACACGCCCAAGTCCAGTGCTTATAAAAATATACAGAATCGGCCTACAACAGTGTAGAACAGTATGTATTACCGTCACCATTGGCTCATGTTTAAGTTTCTACGGAGAGTTACTTGATGCGGTACATGTTTTCCGTACGGGTCACGTGGGTGCTATTCCTGACATTTACAAGTTCTGTGCGCTACAATTTGCCAGCTGAAAATGTTGGAGGACGAAAGAATAACACAGTGACCGCAGGATCTTCCTTCTAGTAATTCCTCAAGGACACACTGAAAATGTTTTGGTGGTTTCAGTTAATAAATAAATAAATGCGTGTGTGAGTGAATGGTGTGTGTGCCCTGCGATAGATGGGCGACCTGTCCAGGGTGTATTTCTGCTTCTCGCCAAATGCACGCTGGGATAGGCTCCAGCACCCCCTTCGACCCTGTCCAGGATAAGAGTGTAAAGATAATGGATGGATGGATGGATAAATAAATAAATATACTGAAAGGTGAAAACGCAGGTGAAACAAATTGTTGGAAAAATAGTGAGTAAATTGTGCTCTTGTGTGCATTTGTGGGTTAGACATTCTTGACCAATTGACCATTTGAATGTGATTGGTCAAGTATTGTAAAAATTTTAGGTCAGAAAAAACTGGTAAATGATTTGTGAAGAGTTTTATAAGATTTACAACAATCTAATTGTAACAATGCTATGTTAATCTTTATCCTAATCAAAAAATGTTGCTATGGAACCAAACCATATTTATATCATTTTATGGCACACTGTCATTTTGAATGAGGAGCCTTTCTATAAGCAATGTATTATATTAATCTGAGCAAAAGGGATTAAGATATGGCACTTTCACTGAAGTGCAGTTTTATAGCATTTTTCTACTTCAAGGATGAAATGGATCTTTTTTATCCAAGGCCTCTGACATATTTTTTAAACACACTGTGCACTGACTGTCTTGTCTTTTGCTCATCCAAATACACTGTTAATTGTTTTGGGATTAAATGCATTAAAAAAGAAAACAGGATTAAAACAGGATATTTGACACGGATTTGCATGTTTGAATTTGTAAAACCATGTAATAGTTTGGTGTGTTTGCTCAAAGCCATTGTGTTGCTAGGACAGACATGAATTGAGAAGATCTCATTTTTCAGATGCATTGCAATAAATCTGTCTTCACATTCTAAGGTCTTTCTGCTCAGAAAATCTCTGTAGTTTCCACATCAGGAGAAAAGGGGGAGAGGGGAGTATTCTGGCACCATACTCATTGGCACATGGTGTGTTTTGCTTGAAGAACTCATTCAAAAGCAACAACGGTTTAATCCGGGTTTGCAAATGTTTTTCTGAAGGGTGTAAAACAAGAGAAGTGTCAAATTCCACGCTCTTTGTGCTCTTCTGGTTCTTTTGCCTCACACACATTTTTTGGCGTACGTAGGAAATACGCCTGCTTGTGTATTATATCCATCCGCATAAATGTACTCAAGCAACCAAAATATATTGTTTCTGAGATTTGCAAAGCATAGCCTGCAGTACGTTAAGGCCATATATAATTCACATCCTCTTCTCAGGATGAGTCATTATGCTTTACGGAGTCCACGACTTTTCTCAAAGTTCCCAGCAAAACCAGGCTGTATTTTAAGGCTCGTAAAGAGCTTTAAATTGCTTTTCCGATGCCTCTCAAGATTTTATCATGTGCATTTAAGACACAGGTTTATGTCTGTTAAAGATGTGTCTGAAAAACTGTTATTATAAAAAACTATTGTAGGATATTACCAGTAGCGATCAAATTAGCGAAGACATAGATTACACAACAAATGACACGGATGGATAAACCATGCAAAAATTAGGTGAGAAACCTGTATTGGGCAAATGGGCAGTTTGTTTATTGTTATTTTGCAGCTCTTGGCAAGACAGAGTGTGCGCTTAGACTTCAAACAGATGCCCAACAAACAATAACTCAATGGCTTTAACTACTTTATACACTCAACAAGGTATGCAGCAATATTTTATATTTTGGATACGGGACTGACCAAGCAAGAAGAGACACATCAGGTTTGAACCCACAGCCGCTGCTTGGATCCATCCTAGAAATCTCACACCCTGCATTGCCCTGCCAGTAAGCAGCCAGGTCTTAACCCTTTATGGTGTAGGATCTCAAATATGTGATTAGAACGATCTTGACTGAACATTCTAATGCTGATGTAACAATTGCTACTGGTAACTGAAAGCAATGTAGTTCTGGAACACTGACGTCCAAAACATTCCAAAATACATACTCTTCATAGGCTTAAATTGAATGCGCTGTGTGATTGGTAGCCAGTGGAGAGCAGGGACAGGGAGAGTGGGCAGTTGAGCTAATCTGGCAGTGCCAGAAACAAACAGAAATAGTTCAGATGTGATAAGGACTAGACCGGACTCAGAGATAGACGGAGAGACTCATAAAACAGCATGCAGTGATGGACGGCATCATGAACAGGATATATGGAGCTAAACCATTAGAAACAGCTCTTAGAATGTTTTGTCTTATCTTTAAAAGATTTAACATGCAGGGAGTAGCTTGTTAAAAGTAGCAACAAACCCATATTGAGTAAGCCATTAGTTAATGTCAATTACTAAACTAAACATGTACAGCAATTAAAGTATTTCAGCTGTGACTAAAATGTTCCATTCACTAATTAACGCTTGAAGTTCATGTTATAAATGTATGCATATTTATGCAATCAATTCCCTTTAAATAAAGGAAATTAATATGGTTCAAGCCTTGTACCATATTAATTCCCTTTATTAACGGGAATTGATTGCAGAATGTGCATAACTTATGCAACAAATAGGAATATAGCAACAGCAAATGCATTTCCCACTTTTTTAAATTACGTTTTTCAAATTGATTTTTGGAAGGCCCAAACAAAAGCCTAATCTTCCTGTGATTAACGCAAATGAAATTAAGGTAAACCCAAAAGGCCTAAGGTAGCTTTTCAACAAAATAAAAATCAATCAGGTATTTTTTCTGCAATAAGAGAACTCAGTATAAAGGGTGAAGGGCGTGTCGGCCTAGACCTCAGCCCAGTGGCTCTAGCTGACTCCAGGGACGAATGCACCCCAAACAATTACTTTGGATTTGATTATTCCACAATAGCACAAATTTCCTGAATTCCCGATTCAAGTAAAACGGATAAAACATTGCAATCACTGTGACCAATCATCGTTCTACATCAACTATATATTGTTTCTCTTGAATGATAATGTCCCTTGGGCTCTATATGAGATGGAGTGAAACCGAACAGTGTTTTAATCAGCTTTTCTCATTGGCTGCGGATGTCATGTGATTTACCATCTTCCCATAGATGTCCTTGTGGATTTATTTCTCTGGGTTCAACAGTCTGCTTTTTGTTATCTGAAAAGTGCTCACTCCCACACATAATTATAACATAAACAGAACCAATATTTCTGTTATGCTCCCTTGCCCTGGTATATTGAATTGCACACTCTTGTAAAATAAAGAGGCAGTACACAGTGAGAACCCATTGTCTCTTAAATACAACACAGCACACATAACTCTGACATCACACACGTACAGCATGTTGTTCATTGTCCCTGGGCCTCTAGAATGATGATATAACATGGTGATTCTCAATTACTCTCGTACTTAGTGTCTGTTTTACTAAGCATGGATGGGCCAGAGTGTGAAAATATATTTTCACTGTTTATGAAGGGCAACTCATTTGAGTTAACAGACTATTCACAGCCCAAGCCTAGTGGGGATAAACTTTTTTGGGAAAACACACATGCACACGCACACGCCCATGCGCACACACACACACACACACACACACTTATGAGATCAGTGTGTCAGGCTGCTGTCTGAGAAATACCTGCCCAGCTACTGCAGCTTGATCTGTTTCCCCTGAAATGCCTGCCCTCTCTGTAGCCGGAATTCCAGAATGGGTAAAAACCAAACCAGCTGGTAAAGAACAAAAGCAAATGGGAGTAAAATAATGGTTAAAAAAATGGTTAAAAAAATATCAGTATATATCTACAATTCTCTTCTATGTTTCTGCGTTAACCTTCGGCAGTCTTTAAATATTATGTTTTTTTTTAAGAATGTAATGTAGGTTGGTGTCATCTTCAACCTCTCTCTCTCTGTTGCATTTATATAACCTTTCAAGCATTTAACAGACAGTGTGACTTATACAGCTTAACACCTTTTACATACGATCCATTTATACAGCTGGGCATTTTACTGAAGCAATTCAGAGTAAGTGCTTTGCTCAAGGGGACAACGGAACCTGGAAACCAAGAAATCAAAACTTACAAGCACATTTCCCTAACCATCATGCTTCTCTCTCTCTCTCTCTCTCTCTCACACACACACACACACACTCTCCCTCTCTCTCTTTCTGTGGGGGCTGTTTGTGTGGTAAATGAAGAGGAGATTGCGATATGTTTGGGTAGACGATGGTGTTTGGCCATTATTTTTGGTTTTCTTTTTTCTGGTGATGGGTGAGCAGGGGTGGGTTTTGGGTTTGCAACGAGCGGGTTGGAGTAGGTCTTATTTTAAGGTAACTGATGTGGAAAGTTTTTGTGTTTCAATAAAGGAACATCAAAAGTCAAACTCTCCCTCCTCTTGCTCCCCCCACCTCTCTCTCTCTCTCTCTCTCTCTCTCAAACATCTGAGCACGACCTTTAGCAATGCAAATTGACGGTTAATTGACAGAGAGGAGTGCCAGTCGAGGATCTGTGGGGTAGCCCCTGGAGCCAGCGGGAATCCTGTGAAGAACCCCGTAGTTCAGCACTTCCCTGACGGAAAACGCACGACTCGGGAAAATAATGTATCTTTGCAATTCAAGAGCAATTCATATTGGACAGTAATGATCATGCCGGCATTCTGATTGATTCCGGCTGCCAGATCACACTTATTCAGTCAGAGTAATTAGAAAGTATAATTTAGCAATATGTTTCAATAAGTGGAGAAGAAAAGCCGGAATAAATAGTGGGTAGCACTGTCACCTCACAGCACGACTGCCGGGTTCGAATCCGACCTAGGCCTCTCTGTGTGGAGTCTGCATGTTCTCCCTGTGTCCGCGTGGGTTTCCGTCGGGTACTCCGGTACTTTCCGGGGTGTATTCCTGCCTCATGCCCAATGCATGCTGGGATTGGCTCCCCTGCCCAGGACAAGCGGGTACAGATGATGGATGGATTTGTAGGTATTATTGTTTCTTGAGAAAATACATGCTCATTTGTGAGTGGACGGTTACGGAAACCCTTCTTGCTCTCACTTCCGAGGGAATTAGCGTGCGTCTACATAACGTCATATTCCCTTTTTGGTTTCAAGACATGGAACTCGTGAAAAGGGAAAAGCAAAGCCCTCACGCCCTCGCGGCTTAAACCGCCTGATGTGTGGCGGCTTAAACGCTTTTCACACCTCCTCCCGTATTCCTCATCCCCCCATTAAACCGGCGGCAAGAGTCGGACACGACCCGCGTTGCCGTTGGAGTATTGTCGGGGCCGGCTCGTTTTTGCTGTCGGCAGAGGAGAGCGATCGCGCGGTTATCAATGGCCGCGCACTCCCCTAATCCTAATAGCCGTGCTTATGCAGGGACGATTCTCCGCAGCGCTGCCCTTCAGGGGTTTATTTTTGTGTGTGCGCAGAAATAAAGTACATAAGCTGACAGAACGTGCGCGGGAAACCGGTAATTAGACTTGCAGGAAAACCGATGGAGCAATCAAGCATGTCAGCCAGTACCGCACCAGGAAAGAGTCTTGTGCTTTTTTGAAAATGATTTGTTTTCTTTTAAAAAAAAATTGTGTATGTATACTCTCTTTCATTCCATCATTGTGAACTGGTGGTAAACGTACAGTACAGCACTATGGAAAACATATACATTTACCGTTTTAACCATCCCATAGGAGTTCATTTTTCATTTTATTTTAATTCAGCTATCCAATGTTGTTGGAAATGAAGAGCAGAGAAGTTTGACATTTATCATTAACCCTCAATAACAGTTTTTTTTTTAACAGAGCAAGCCTGCTTGACACACCGCACGGACAGTTCTCTTTCTGACAGCACGCTGTGCTCATTACTGCAGCTCTTACATTTTCTTTTGTAAACCGTCATTGCTGATGTCAGTCTGATTATTCAAGCCACAAGGAAATTCACCCACTGACACTGGGAAGGTGTATGTATATTACCCATATTTGTTCTGCGTTGAAATGTAATTTGTCTTTGTGGTTCCATTCCATCTACAAACACTATTTGAATTTCTGATACAGTGAATAAATGTCTTTTATTCTGTCAGCTTTTAAACTGTTACTTTGCTCTCATCTCTGTGGATTTTTCCACTCGTCTTGTTCGTATAAATAATATTATACACAAAATGAAGACCTCCCGCAGAGGTGAGGTTTGCTTAACACTATGACCTGATTTCTTCTTCACTTACCTCAGTCACGCACAGTTTTTTTTTTTCCTTCACAAACTAACTAGCTTGTGAACAAGGTTAGTGCTAGCTTACATCATGTTGAAACGAAAAAAGCTAAATGTGAAGACACAAATCATAAATTTTTATAAAGAAAAGGTTATGGCACTTGCTATGCTACCTGACTTTTAAGGAAAATGATTTTTTTTATTTTTAAAAAGTTTTTTCTGTATTTAAAGATGATACACCATGAAAATCCCAACAACAATAAAATCTGACACAAATTGTAATTTTATAAGTAAACGGGATACATTTTTGACTGTAAATGTAGTCCAGCTAATTCAGATGTCAGACTAGCCTTGTAGGCAAAAAATAAAACCAGATGTTAGACTAGCCTTGTAGGCAAAAACAAAACACTGTCCAGGTTTTAACAGTTTTAAACAGCTGCTCTTTCCTATGTGTGGTTGCCTGCAAGGGTACAGCAAGAAAAACAAGGTAATTATTCATTCTCTGTTCACTTTCTAGGCACCAACAGAAAACAACTGACAGAGCGATCTGTTGCCATGAGAAGGAGCATTCTGCTATTTCACTGCATGTGTGGGTGGCTCCTGTATCAAGTGCAACATCTCCAACTGCTCTGTCTCTGTCTCTGTCTCTGTCTCTGTCTCTCTCTCACACCCTCTCTTTCTCTCTCTCTCTCTCTCTCATACCCTCTCTTTCTCGTGCTCTCACTCCCTCTCTCTTTCTTGCTCTCTCTCTGTCTCTCTCTCACCCTCTGTCTCTCTCTCAATCTCTCTCTCTCTCTCTCTCTCACACACACACACATGAACAAAGCAAATTTTCCCCTGCACACACTGCATATTTTCACACAGACACCAGCATTTATTTTCTTTACAAAGTTTACTTTGAGGGAAAATGTAATTTAGCACAGTAATGCTAGGGTACAAATATATATATATATATATATATATATTAAATTATATATTTCCTTATAATCTTGAACTCCAGCTGCAGCATACACAGGCATGCGATTAAAACCATACATCACACAGAAGGAATGGATGCTTCTCAGTCATGAGACAACAGGACAACACGAAAGGGGCATTCTGCATGAGGAAAATTCAATAATAATTATTAACATTCCCTATTTCAAATTTAGACACACAGTCTTTTACAATTACAGATAAAGCACCCATGCAATAATAATTATTATTTTTATATATATATTTGTTTGAAACTGGATCTTTCTAAACTTTTTTCTAAACTACACTTTGTTTTGCGGATTGTTACACTGATGACATCAGATGACATCATGTTACACTATGTTACACTAATTTCACAGAATATAGTAATACATCACTCTTTTTCCTTCTGCTAGATCCTTACATTAAATTACAACACACACAAGTAACATGTCATGCACACACATTTAAGAAATTTGATGAATGCTAACTCAGCATTTTGTGTAAAAAAGAAGAACTGGTGCCTGGAGAATGTTGCCATTTTCGTCTTATAAAAGGATAAGTCCTAAAAGAAGGACTTCTAATGGACACCTGCACATGGTCTCAGACAGGTGAGCTCTGCCAGGTGAAGCCAAACTGAAAGGGATAGGATAGGTAGGCTGCACCAGGTACCACCTTTTGAGCTGGAGCCTGGCTAAGGTCATGACCTTTGCACAGCCATCTCCCTTTCAGGTCAAAGACAGGTCAAAGTTATTTACTCAATACTATTATTGGTGTGACAAAGCTTGACTGGTGAGAGAAGATTAGCTTGTGGCCATGACCTAATACTCCATTTACATCCTAGTACTTTTTCAAAATGATGTCATGACCACCAAAGGTGTCATTTGCTGTCTTTGAAGAATATGAATGCCATTTATATAGTATATGTAGTCATAATACACTCTTAGTGTAGTCACATTATACAATCATAATATATTATAATATATGAGTCACTTTATCTCACTTTGTGTATCCGATCACCTTCTAATAGTGTCTGAACATTCTTTCCGCAGCCATTTTTGTCAGAAAGCCACTGCTTTTGTGAGTTAACTTTTCCATTAACTTTAGAAAAAAAGAAGAAGAAGAAGAAGAAGAAGAAGAAGGAACCTGAAAGGTGATCTTAAAATCAGACAGCTGTGAAGCGGAAGAACGGACTCAAGTGCAGCGTAGCTTTGAGCTAACGTGAACGGTGTTATGAATAAGCAGCACAAAAGACAGGGATCTAAGTGTGCCTTTAAGAGGCATTGTGTCACGTCAAATTACAGAAGATGAGCTGATGTAGAGAAAGCGGAGTTAAAACACACAGGGCCTATTTTAAGGATGGAAATACACAGGGCCGGCCCGTGGCATAAACGGTCTATGCAGTTGTTTAGGGCCACAACCGCTGGGGGGGGGGCCCACACAATCCGATGTTTATCTAAGGTAAATAACGTTATTTTCGCAGTTACATTATTCATCCCCTATTGCGGAACTAGCGGTATAAATTTAAAATTTTATACCCCCCCCCCCGCTTAGGGCCACCAAAATCCTAGGGTCAGCCCTGAAAATACACACCCCCCCTCCCCTCCCCCCGAGCCCTCCCTGTCCACGATTGCATTTCGCATGTCATCTCTTAACAGGGAAACAGTGTCATAGGTCACTTCACAAGTATGCTTGTTTACTTCAAAACTCCCTCACTAATGAAACATGTTTAAGTGAGAAGATAAATCTTATAATGGAATTTCTCCTGGTTCCTGAACATACCAGCAAGTCGAGTGACTTAATTCAAAATACATCAGACAAGGATAATTCAGGAGCATACAATACGCAGCTTAATTCCAAGCTCCTATGGTTTGTGCCATGGTTTGATAATAATCTAAAAATACGACCACGTATTGTTGACCAGTTCTGAGAATGTGCTTCGAAAAATATGTGGTGTTGATTAAATTTAGAGCCACAGCATAAGACAACAGCTTCTACGTCCCTTAAAATAGACTCAGTGAAGCTACTGTCAAATCTGAAGAGCACGGCCAGATGGAAGACGATTTATTTATTTATTTATTTGTCAGATTCATGTTCACAAAACACGGAAGTAAAATTTAACACCGGTGTTAAGCACAAGTGGCAACTGGCACAGCAGTATTCTTATGCCACTGACTTTGATGAGGTTGTTCATTTAACTTAAATTAAAAAAAAAAAAAATTTGATTCCATCATGATTTTTGGTGCTGAAAATCTACCTGTGGCATTGAACATAAACATGGTGTATGATGCTAAAATAAATAATAAATAAATGAATATTAATTAATTAATTAACCACACCGATTTGACCAGAGAAAGGTTTGGTGTATCAGCTCCTGCACAGCTTCCATGGGAACATGCAAAGTAGGACTCTGCAAATACAGGTCCAGTCTATTTGTTCATACTGAATCTTTTCCATGTATCAGTCGAATCGTGAAGCAGGTGCTTAAAGCACACACACACACACACACACACACATGCACGCGCACACACACACACACACACACACACACACACACAGCATAATAAATCAATCTGACCTATCGCATTGTTTCAATAATTACGGCTTAATTAAACACATTTAAAGGAGTACATTTGACACTTTTGCCTTGCACATTTACTTATTGTTCACGGAGATTATAGTTCGATAACCTATAATCAACTTAATTAATTAAATTTTAGCATTGCAAATGATAAGATTATCCCCGTCCTCTTTATCAGGCTAATTAATGTGGGGCAACAGTCAAGGTTATGAGGTTTATCTTTTTAAGCACTCTGAAAAAACCATAGTAATTCTAGATAAGCACATTTAATGTAATTAACCTCACGCTTCATATTAATTTGCATCATTATGAAATTATTCAGATTTTTTTTTGTTTCATTTTTTCAAAACGGCAAATAATGACGGTATTACAGAAACCACATGCCTCCAATTAGAGTAGTTAACTTCCAAGTTAACACAAAAAGTCATATTAATGGTTTGGTGTTATGTCAAAGCATTTCCAAAGCTAGCTTTCATCTTTCCATCCACAATTTTACTCTATTTTTCCATCAGAGCTTACCACAGGTTCCTAGTAAAACTTTCACAACAAGCTAAACAAAATACCCGCTCAACAATAGAAAGATACATGCTCTCTCTCAGCAAAAAACACCCTCAGCAATGTATTGCTTTTTTCCTCATGAATTCTGTCTGCTGATTCACTGATGGGAGTCGACATCTTTGTTCTTTGTTTCCGAGCTGCTTTACTGGCATACTGAGGGAAAAGCAGTTCACTCATGTCACACAAAGAAAATGATGCGGGAGTGATGATTTAATGAATTAAAATTTAAAATAAAAGATTTAGAGAGCCTTATACCTCTGTCCAAGTGCCTTCTTGACAGTGGCATCCAGTGCATTAGCATGCTAACATGCTAACAGGGATGTGTTTTTCTGGTAAAATACCACCTGGGAAGTTTAGGTAAATTCATGCGATGTAAATTATTAAAACTGGCAATCATGTTCATTTGAGGCTTTGAGACTATGGTATTATACGCTTTATATTTGCTATATATGTTCCAATTATAGATAAGGCTCTTTAAAAAAAAAGAAAAAAAAAAGGTTGCAGGTAAACTTTAACCTCGTTATCAGTGTCAAGCTCATTTTAACTGTACAAATTAATTTCACTGACTGTAGCATAACATATTAAAAAAGTGTATTTTACCACCCAATGGAAAACAGTGTGTATTTGTTTCCTGTAGCATCAGATAATCTGCAAAAGCCTACTAGAGTTATAAGGGCCCAAGGGAGCAGGGGCATGACACTTAATATCTTTCTGTGATAAATGGGGGGACACAAATTCACACGCTCTTATCTGTCAGGAAAGGTAATAGGTTAAATTATGAAATAAGTGCTTATGGGGATTAAGGGGAAGATTTTGAGTTGTCAGGGTGCCCGGTGGGTGACCTTAAAAAACACATAAACATCCCCTTTTCTGCTTTTTCTGCTATCTGTTTATGTGGAGGCAATGCAGCACACACAGTACAGTATATCAGTGTAACTGTGAGCAATCCGTCCCATAGGGCTTGAAGTGCTTTTGGTTTAAAATGTCCGGTTTCACCAATCCCTTCTGTTCGTTAATTTCTGCAGTGTAGTATAATGGGTAAGGAACTGGCCTTGTGACCCGAAGGTCGCAGGTTTGATTGCCGGGTAGGACACTGCCGTTGTACCCTTGAGAGCGGCACTTAACCTGCATTGCTTCAGCATATATCCAGCTGTATAAATGGATACAATGTAAAAATGCTTTGTAAAGTTGTGTAAGTCGCTCTGGATAAGAGCGTCTGCTAAATGCCTGTAATGTAATGTAATGTAATGCCCTGCTTCAGGATAAATTCTGCTGTATAAATGGAAGCAATGTTAGTGCAATGTACTGTAAAAAAGGTATGTAAGTTGCTCTGGACGAGAGCCTCTGCTAAATGCCTGTAATGTAATGTTCTGTTGGGATTAAGCTGTTGTAACCCGCTGGGCCCTGGCTGACCAGTGGGGGGTTGCTAGTGAGCAATGAGACAATGACAACGAGTCTCCTCCATTGGCTGAATTCCACCCCCGCCCCCCTCCCTGGGTTTGTCTTCAGCCAATTAAATGTCACCCTGTGTGGCTGCTGGCCAAAGTTTGCACTGGCACAATCCGGTCTTCAAACCAGACCTCAGGCCCACACACATGGTTGAGCAGTGCCTTAACAGGACAAGCCACCCAGCAACCCCAGACACACTGCTTTAAGACACTTGCATTGTTCACCCTGAGAATGTGGGATGTGTTCAAGGACCAATGCAAAAGCAATAACAGTACAATGACGATAAGAATAAACATCGGGTGATTGTTGTTGTGTGTGTCTGAATGTGTCAACAAATCAGTCAGAGACGATTATGTGAATGAAATACACAAACATTCTCTCTTGATCGTTGTCATAAGCATGCAATCTCTGTCGGTGGTATCCACATGAATGGTAGGTGCCCAGATTCTCCGAGAAGAGCTGAGAAGAATGCAATTAAAAGATACCTCCATCTTGGAGAGGCACAGAGCAACGAATAATTTTTTCTCAAAACATTGAGAACCAGCTGAATACATGGGGAGCAGCAAAAGATGATCACTCCTAGAACCTGGCAACCACAGTCACTTTAACCTGCGAGGTTGCCAGATTCGAGCTGCCGATACGATAATCTAGATCCTTCATTTGATTCTTTGCGGCTGCTCAAACCCGCTATACTCGTGTGAACCCGTCACTTTTTTTTCCTTCCCTCTAATAGGGATCTAGGGAGACTAGGAAATGTCAGGTTCAGATACGTTTTCTCTCTTTTTTGTACACATTCCCTTTGAGTTTGTGCAAGAAAGTGACTTTTTTTTTTTCCTTTTGCAGAGGGAAAGTTTGTCGCTTTGAAACTAAACAAACTTTCAGACTTCCTGTGAAGTTGAAAATTGCGCTCGGGCCAAATAGAGCCGAGCGGCCGGTCGCCGATAGGACCCCGTTATTCCCGAAAATCAAAGGGCTGCCCCGCTTGGCCTTGTAATTTAGATGTTGTTTAAAGGGATAATGCGGTGAGATATTAACACAGGTGCAAGGAGACTCGGCAGCAAGGCTACTTTGAACACCGTGGCTCGACACGCCCCTCTTTGTGTCATCATTCATCATCCCCGGTGAAAAATGTGTGGGGAACAGCCGGGGTTTGCTGGCGTGTAAATATTGCCGTTCACTTACATGACACGCAATTCATTGTGTGGCCCGGATCTGTATGTTTTCGCATCTACACGCAGTTAACACTCCTCCAGTGGGGAACACAACAGAGGAGGCATCTGAAAAAAGACTGCATTAAAAAATATATGCTTTTCACTAATGGATATCGGGATGTGTGGAAAAAAAGAGCATCAGAACTGAACACAGAGCATTCAAAAACAATTTATATGTAAATGTGCTTAAATACAGCTGGAAAGATCTGGCTTGCAACTTTTTTTTTTTTCAATCAGCAACTGACATGTTGCCGTGCATTTTCACTTAGCAATCTGTCGAGCAACAACAACAGATTGCATTAAGAAATTATTTGAAATTGCTTACATATTTTTTTGTCCATAAATGTCATTCCAGCACAATGTAAAATATCATCACGTTTTCTTTGAGCAGTTATATTTGAATAACATGATTAGGGGCACAATTTCTGACTGTGTGGCATTTTAATCAGGATACTGATTAGGCAAGACCACAAAAGTCATTTCAAACTTTACCTTAATTTAGGCATCTTCGTCATACCTTTGCGCTGAAAGAAGAGGACCGTTGGGAAACACTTTTTTTTTCAAAACAGAGCATTTTGCTGAATTTTTTGGAAACTGAAGGAGTACGTGGGTGTGCCAACACAGCCATGTTTGTAGGGGTGGGGTCTATGTGTGTTAAATATTAAAATTCATTACATTCATGGTGCATGGTAGCATTCAAGTAACCCAAATCATGCAAGTAATTCACAAGGGTGTCATTTCGCAGTTTTCTTTTTCAGTCACCGCCATTGTTTTTCAGTATGAGACAACTTAATTTATTGGTAACATTATATATTACATAACAGACATTTATCAGACGCTCTTATCCAGGGCGACTTACACAACATTCTACATAGCATTCTACATTGCATCCATTTATAGAGCTGGATATATATATGTATACTGAAGCAACGCAGGTTAAGTACCTTGCTCAAGGGTGCAATGGCATTATTCTACCGCTGTATCCTTCAGCAATTCGGGTGACCCTATTAAAAATACTCTTCTCTGCTATTTGAGTAATGGAGACCCTCTTTGTGTTCATCTTTCTTCAGCTCGTATGTGCCTTCAATAGATATTCATACTCTACCTCATTGAGGGTCTGAGTTGCTCGATCACAATTAATTGCAGTTGACATTCGGGATGGTTGCTAGACTTATCTTCCATGGCTGTGTAACTTTACCCTGTTCCCATAGGTATTCAGAGCAGCAGATAATTACGTGGTCCGGCAATTATAGAGGCAAACTTTTCAGCTGAAATTGTACCAGTGCCAATTATGGTAACAAACCAGGAGAAGCTACTTATAATAAGAAGAAAAGAAAGAAAGAAAGAAAAAAATCACACAAGCCTTCATAAGGCAAGAGGTATACCACAGAAGCTCATACATACATTGATTATTGATTGAATCAAATAAAAATCCACTATCTCCAACCTCTAGATATGCCAAAGTTTAAGGCTTTCATTTACTAAAAGGAATCAGAAATAACAATTTTTCCAGAATCGGTAATTCTCTGAAATGTTTTAATTGAGTTTTTTTTTTCTCTCCATAAAAGTGTTTTACTCGGTATGGATTTCTTTACACGAGAACACTTTTTCATTACCGTCGTGCTCATTCGGGCCCTGGCAGAAAGTCTGGAATGTGACTGCGCGGAGAGATAGGTCGCCCTTCGGGAACAATAGCCGATATGCAGATTCGAGGATGTCTGACGGAAGGAGCACGAGAGAAAAATATATCTTGTGTGGCACATCTGGATTTTCGGTGCACGGTGCGCTGAACTCCTCTCCTCAGTGTCGCCGACTGCTTATCGGAGCCCGGAATGTTCCGTTTCCAGCGGGTGACCTTCAGACGCTATCTACCACCCTCTCTCATCAACCGAGAGAGCCAGATAAGAGTCGACGGTGGAGATATAACTTATGTGCGCAGAGCAAGGCTGTTGATTGCCTCCCAAGTGTTTCCAGTTTTTTTTTTTTTTTTTTTTTTTGTGTGGTATTATTTCATTATTTTTCTTTTTTTATTATTATTGCAATTCTACCGGCATAAGGACGAAGGCGTTTCTTGCCGTCATGGGAATCATTTTGTGCGGCGTTAGGAAAAAAAAAAATTAATTAATTTGCTGCACTTGAAGAGAAATAAATGTGACCTTGGTTCTTTTTTGCGAAAGGGAATTATGGTATGGTATGTTATATATTGTGATTGCAAAAGTTTTTTCTTGATTTTTATCTGTTATAGGTTTTTAACTATGGTTTATGGCAGCGGCTGACTGGGGCAATTTGATGGGTTGCTTTATCTCCTCAGAACACCTTGTACCCCAGAATATAATTAACTGCATTTTACTCCAGACCAACTGCAAAATAAATTTACCTCAAATTAATTGACACCAACCAATACAGCATTTTAATAATAACCTGGCATTGCCGCGGATAATAACCAAAGATGTGGTGTGAATTCCTGTGACACCTGTAGTGGCATATGGCAAATGAATGCATTATGTTTCAAAAACAGCATAACTTTTCATTTATCCTGTTCAGGCAAACCAGAAGATAAAGGCAACTGTATAGCCTCCTTACCACCCCTCAGTATAATATAGACTTAATGACGTACAGTAATTTTGAATTTTTATGTAGGCTATATATGTACACTGAGCCCTAATACACTAATA
Source organism: Anguilla rostrata (assembly GCF_018555375.3). Taxonomy (NCBI): domain Eukaryota; kingdom Metazoa; phylum Chordata; class Actinopteri; order Anguilliformes; family Anguillidae; genus Anguilla; species Anguilla rostrata. The sequence goes on along the minus strand of NC_057939.1, from coordinate 52,516,305 downwards.
CACAGCCCTAATAAGTTCCCACACAAATGTGTTGCAGGAAAACTTACGAATATCAAAACCATTGCAGTGTATACAAATATGAACATTAATAAGGCCTTCGCAGGACAATTTCATCACAAAAAAAAGTTTAAATATGCATGGTACGACAGACGTCTGACCTGAATGCCCCTGAAACACATTTTTAAAAGTCTCCGATAAGGGCATTTGTAAAACAGCTATCACGCGAATAGCAATGACTTAGTAAATTAAACCGGCTTTGTGTGTATGACACGGTAACATTTTAAAAGGAATTTTTTTTTTTTTTTTAAATAAAATGATCATTAAAGTCCTTAGTGAAATAGACACTTCCACAGCCATCCCTATAATTAAAAATGAGATCCATTAAAGGGCAGCTTAATTTGCTTCATATTAAAAGGACAGGATTTAATTAATGACTTAAAGGGAGAAGAGCAGGGGGTTAGGCACTGGTGCTGTGATTGGGTCTTAATTTATGTCTGAATGCTGGGTTTCCATTAACATTCTCCTCTGTAGACCTCCCAAGTTTAGGTTAAAGTCTCCAGAGGGAGACTTAATTAAGCTCCTTGGTGTTTGGACTGACAGTCAAGGTTGAAGATAGATAGTGACCTTTACTCTTTATGGATGCATGATATTGACACCCTATATCATTTTACCGTACAACGCAGATCTGTGTTTTGCCAAATTAAGTGTATAAGTTTCTCTGTCTTCATTAATTTATTTATTTTGTCATTTAAAAGGTTGCGGACTTTCACTTTTGATTTTATCTTGTGTTAAACCGATGATATTCTACAACTGAAGTCCACTGCAAATGATGTGTCCATTGCTACCCTGGAAACAGGTTTTTCCTTCTTAGCGACGCTACGAACATGGTCTCAGCTTAGCTGAACTGATTTCCTGTCTTGCTGTGCTTCTAAAGTCTTGTTTCACTCTATTATCCTGCCTCGCTCCAGAGGTGGTAAAGGTTTTCAGAGCTTGTTTTTCGGGTAGATGCTGGTGTCGGTGGTGTGTGTGCCTGCGCGTGCGTGTGCATGTGAGTGTGTGTGCGTGTGTGTGTCTGTGTGTGCGTGTGTGTAGGTGTGTGTGTGTGTGTGTGTGTGTGTGCATGTGAGTGTGTGGGAGTTTGTGTGCGTGTGTGTGTCTGTGTGTGCATCTGTGTAGGTGTGTGTGTGTGTGTGTGTGTGTAGGTGTGTGTGTGTGTGTGTGTGTGTGTGTGTGCATTGGTCGTATTTTTTGCTCCCGTTTTTAGCTGTGGATTCCAGGAAGTAGCTCAGTGTTTCCAACGGTTACAGGTGCATCGTCCTGCACCTCTTTGCCAGGTTCAGGTGTGTGTGGACAGTTGAGGGGACATTTTCTGAGGCCGAGTATTGAAGCGATATTGTGTTTTTTAACACTTGTTATACAAACTACGGCACACAATTTGTCCACTTCCTGAGCATCATTAGTATTACATCACAAAGGCAGCCGAGAAAGGTTCCATGTTCCATCACCAGGTTCAAGTACGACATCATTATCAGTGAATAGAGAGAAAGAGGGTACAGAAACAGGTGCGGGTGAGCTTAAGGGAAACGCATCCCATGCCAAGTCACACCAGAAGGTAATGTCAACAGCCATGTTAAATAAACAAATGAATGATGCGGAATATGTGTTGTTGCACTGATTTTAAAATACATAAATATATAATTATTATTATTATTATTATGAACACAACACAGTCTGCATCATATCTTCAGTTTTCTTATGCATAGCCATGGTGAACATGATCAGGATGATACCATTTGTCTCTGATTGCTCGACCGAAAGACCATTTCTCTGTTGCCCCGTTATAAGATGGGGAAACTATGACACTCCATTACACACAACTGCAAAGTTGCATAATTGCACATTCAAAGTGAAATGAAAAAAATGGCAGTTTTGAATGGAGTTAGTTGAGTGAAAAGCTAGAGTGAAACAACAGCAATCCCCCGATACAAGTCAAATAAGTTCATTATCCGGATTAGACTGAGGACCCCAATCTTCATCCATCAGTTTTCTGGCTCGAATCAGTCACAGAGCAATTTACCGTGGGCAGCGGCAATGAACATCGGTCCTGCAAAGGTTGTCATTAGAGATATTTTCGCCCCTCGTCCTATTTACCACCCCCAAAGCCTCATTTGCATTGAATTATTAGAGCTCCCGCATGCGAGGCAGTGCCTATAAAATGGCTAATGGGCTTGCATATATTCATGAGCTTCTCGGCGTTGCCTCGCATGAACCGTCCGAGCGAGAAGAAATGCAGGCTGCTGAACACCGATGAAGACATTCAGCACCGAGGTAAAGCTACCAGACACCTGAAAACCTGTACAGAGCGACCTCGAACCCTGTGCTTTCATCCCTGTCCTCACACATCTTCCCACGTGTTCTCTAAAGACCCTTCTGTTTGCTGTATCAACGCCCACCTCCTGAACAGCAAGGCTTTTACCAGCATGCGCATAGCATAGCACGACACGAAACAACACGAACTGACACAGCACAGCACAGCACAGCACAACATAGCATAGCACGAAACGACATGAAATGACACAGCACAGCACAGCACAGCACAGCACAACACAGCATAGCATAGCATAGCATAGCATAGCATGAAACGACATGAAATGACACAGCACAGCACAGCACAACACAGCATAGCACAGCATAGCATAGCATAGCATAGCATAGCACGGAACGACATGAAATGGCACAGCACAACACAACATAGTATAGCATAGCATAGCAAAGCAAAGCAAAGCATAGCATAGCATAGCATAGCATAAAACATAACATAACATAACATAACGAGGAGAAGAAGCAATTCAGCCCAACAACACTCGCCATTTTCCAAACTAAATTGTACCTAGCGCTCTGATTACCTACAGGTTAGATAGTATCAAGCTTGAGAGCCCCCAGAGTTTATGCCTCTACTGCACGACCTGGCACATAAACGAAGGTCACATACTACAGGTATTTCTGACACTGTGAACTGTCGCAGCACAAGCTGACGTTTTTAATGGATCCATTTCAACGCTGCTGTTTTGCTGAACACTTCCCGATTTTTGAAAGACGTTTAAATCCTCTGAATACTCAAACAGTAAGCACCTCCGCCTTCTCGTGAATATGCTCACACAAGCGAAGAGACTCAGAGGTGGGAACAATGCTCTGATTGACTGCTGAGTGCCCATTATGCTGGCTGAAAAGGCAAATTACTCAACGCAGCTCGTAGATGGCCGCTTTACATCGATTTTCGTAAACTCATAGTCCCGGACTCTGCGCTTATTGATGGTTCGGCTGGCCAGGGTCTGGCTGGTCGCAGACGAGACGTGTCAATTAGACTTTTACAGCCCTTGGCCGTTTGTCTTCGTGTCAGATGTGGTCCAGAACTGGAACGCCTCCTCGTTCAGTCTAATTCAGTCACATATTTTTCGAATGACATTAAACCCAAGATGTTCAAATACACTGAAAGAATTAATACCACTGGATTTATTTTCCAGCTTATTGAACACCACCTTAAAATGAATGAATGAAGAAATAAATTTATATTCTTCAGCTCATCAATATAAGTATATGGATGGAGAAAGGGCAGGGGTGAGGGTAAAGAGAAGGGGAGAGGAGGGATTGGGGGCTTAATTAAAATAAAATTTATTATATTAAAATTTTTTTACAGCATTTTTTAGGAAGCACATGCCTATATGCACAACACCTCTATGTACAGCACTAAAGATGTAATTATGATCCCAGGTTTCTGTTCCCCTTGATATAGTGAAGTGCTTTTATTGTCATTTATACTAATGTTCATTGCCATTATTGTCAAGAGGACATCTGAAACAGAGATTGTTTTCCATCTTGGCTCAAATAAATAACATTCTCATTGCTTTCAGTGTTTTTTTTTTACAGCCATTTCTATTGCTTTTTTATGTTCGCACAAATACGCTTGGAAATAAACACCAAATGCCTGTTTACAAAATTTAATCGCGAACCAGATTGCGACGCCGAAATGAACATGACCCGGAGCGCAGGAGAAAGCCGGGAGTGTGAATGGATCGCGGGTAATTCTGATTCTCGTTTGCCACGGAGTCCGGTGCCAAGCATCTGAATAGTGGCAAAGATTTCATTATCCCCCCCACCCCCCCTTCAACCCAGTGCCACAAATAGAACCTTGTCAAATCCTCCACTGCAGGAGTCTATAATCTATAACAATGATTCCTTTTTTTTTTTTTTCTTTCCCCCACAGTCTGTCAACATTTTGGCTGCGTCTCCACTTGGCCCTGCTCTCTGGCCCTTCCCCGGGCGAAGCTCATTTCGAATCTGTAGCAGGGGCCGCTACATTAATCCTGACAGGCCCTTCGGCCCGGCGGATATCGAGAGCCCGCGTGCGTGCGTGCGCGGGAAGTACCCTCCGAAGAATACCAGACGCGGCGCGGCTGGCGGCGAGGTCGGAGAGGCATCGCCCGGCTGCGGGTGCCAGGACAGCGATAACCAGCCGTTACTATGGGACGCTGGGGGCGCTTCCCCCATTCTGCTATCACGGAAGGATTTGAGGTCCGGTGGTGGTGGTGGTGGTGGGCATTGCTGAAGAAGCTCCCAGGAGTGGCTGTTCAGTTAATTTGCAGCTGGGCTCTTAGCGACATGAAACAAATTAGGGTCAGATTAGATTCGGCTCTATTGTCCATCGCTCATTGTATTGCTTCTTTTTTTAATTTTTCAAAGCATTCGTCTAATTATTATTATTCGATGAAAAAGAATAACAATGCGAACCAAGCTGAGCTGGCCAGTCAAAAGCAGGGGTTCTTGAGAATTAGCATCCAGCTCAATTAGCACAGGAGATGAGGAGGCTGACCGAGGAGGCGAGCCTCTCTTCGGCTTCATTCGATCCGTGCCGCAGAAACCCGGATGGGCCAGTAGGCTTGGGGAAAGGGTGCCGGACTCCCCACAGGCTGGATGAAGTCCTGCTGTCTCAATGTCTGACTCAAATCTGAGTAGCAGGACGAGCCTCAGCAGCAATGCTACTGTAAGTCCGTGCGTAAGCGCTCCGTCTCTGCAGTGCTTTCTTAGTGTGAGCAGATATCCCATAACAGCCAGCTGACACAAGGATTCAGCCTTTAACTTGTTTATTCCTTGGGTAAAGTACGGAAGGGGCTATTCTGTAACAGCACCACTTAGCTATTGCTTTTAAAACTCCCAATGAACCTTGCTATCTTCCCTCCAACAAAAATAACAGAACACCATGGCCTCTTCTCCACACTTTTTTTTTCCTTTTATTTTTTCTCTTCTTGACTTTGCACCACTCCCTCTCTTCCAAAACTTGGGGAGGCCTTCTAAATACACAATATTTAAATCCAGCAAGACGGACCTTGGTTCAAAGCATGTTCTCCCCATGTCTGTGAGGGTTTCCTCTGGGAACTCCAGTTTCCTTCCACAGTCCAAAGATATGCAGGTTAGGTTAATTAAACACTCATACCCCTGGATATGAACGAATGGTGCGAACTGACCTAAATGTTCATGAGTACAATGCATGTACACACACGTTAGTATGCAGTGCTCTGTTCTGCTGTGGCTCGAATTAGGCAAGTTCGTCTTCTTATTAAATATATTGCTGCCTCTTGTGCCCTCAGTGCCGATAAACATTAATTTCCATTTGTCTGTATTGCAGTAGATTAATATTTTAACAGCATATTTCTGAGTGCTCATTATGTACCAGAGGCCTGCATAATGTTAATATTACAGTCTGACTGCCCATTGTGCTTCGCATCTAAAATAAAACGAGAGCCAAGCCAATGAAGGATTAAGCTTTGATAATTTTTAACACTCTCCCCGCACACTCAAACAAAATCCCTCCGTTTACAAAATGATACATTTTCTTTACAAAGAGCCTTAGGGCCAGCTTTATTAAACATTTTCCCAAAACCGGCAGCTTGCGCACTAACGAACATAATCACATTTGTTACACACACACACACTGATACTAAAATGTGTTGAGCATAATAAATCTCAAAATCCGTACTGTCCCGTGTGTGCCCGCTTGTACTGTATATGCGTTATGACAAAAATACAAAAAACAAAAAAGAACAACAACAACAAAAAAAAAGCATTTGCAAAACCAAGGATTTTAAACTCATCATTCAAAACATGGATTTTATGGCATTACAGGCTTCCCTCATATTCCTGGTGCAACTTAATGAACATAAAAGATACAGACAGTGAAAACATACTCATTATGCAAATCCACAGGTTCTGTGCAAAGACGCTCGCCGTCACAGGGTAAACACGACATTTTTAATGTCTGTCCGCTAATCTCCAACTCACACCGAGACACAGACTTAACATCAGAGGCGTTGTTAATAACTTTACTGACGTAGCCCATGCTTGCTGCAGGAACTAGATTTGATGTGCATGGCTATGGACAACTGATTCTTAATGAGAATTCTACCTTACTGGCCCTGTGTTCTGTAGTTGTTCCAATGACCTTCGGTACGCACTTATTGTACGTCGCTTTGCGTAGAAGTGCCTGCCAAATAGAATGTAACGTAATAAACGGTATAATCACGTCTGAACCAACTTGCGATATTCAAAGTGATACTTTGCGGCTGTCTTCCTCGACATAATTGAGTTTAATACGCATCCATCTGACCCGAGAACAAGAGCGCACGGCAATTCATCACGAGAAGCCCAGTTATCTGCCACCGCTGCTGCCAAACTTTCCCGCTAATTTGCCCAAACCCCCCAGTTTTTACACTAATTACAAGGTTGAAGCAGAGTACGTTCCTCGAGATTGGACGGGACGTCAGACAAACGGCATGCTTTGATCTTAAGCGGGCCTGTGTGGAGGATGGTGCTTCACTTTGTCTTCATTTCCTTTTATGGGTCCTTTAACCTATTAGCTGAAGGCACACGGCATTAGTTAAATGCGGCGGACATGTTTTAATGTCACATGAAAGCAGGCTTGTGTTGAGGCCTATGAACTGACAGACCACCCCACACAAAGATAACAGTATCTGCCGCTCTGACGAACTCAGTGCAGACTCAGGGTCTGGGGTCCGGACACGCTGTAATAGATCGAGACGTCCCGGTTTCCCCCTGGAATAATTTTAACGGTTTACAGGGCAAGGGCAGATCTGAGGGAACAGAAGGACCTCCGTGTCAGTTAACCAAGAGAGACTCACATGGGCACACCTCCCCTCTTCAGACTCAATCACGGTTCAGAGCTCCAGTCGCTGAAAACGAAACAGCACGCATTCGACAGAACTTCAGCAGCAAACCGCTCTTTTCGGACTACCTTTTTTTTTCCTTTTTTTTTTTTTTTACACAAAAAACTTGAAGTTTCAATTTCAAACGGCTTTCTGAGCACAGTATCTAGTTCAAGCTGTGAAGCGATTGAAATAAGATTTCTTTCTCAAGTGATCCTCAGTCTCCTTCGGATCCCATATTTCTTATGATTGTTGGGGCTCAACAACACTAATGCCTCAGCACTGTCCTGGACTTGACTGCATATTTTGCGGCTTGCTTTTTCCCAATCAGGCAATGCCAAACTGCAGGACGGGTTGTACTTACATGCAAAGTAGGCATGTAGGAAAGAGAAAGAATGTCACTGGGAGCAGTCACAGGGGACTAAGCATGTTGGTCATCTTATATGCTTTAAAAATTATAATAATAATAATAATAATAATAATAATTGCAGTGACAAGGCAGCATTGTACTGTCAAACGGCTGAGGCTGCTGTATGAGCAGAACAGGTGAGGGTTGCTTTGTAGCAGTTATGGCGACTGTATGCAGCACTTTATGCAGTACAATGGATGGGGTAAATGAGTCACTCATGAATAGAACATGTGACTTTGCTGCTCAAATGGAATACACAAGAACCATTAGAAATGTCGTTTTTTTTAATGTTCTCTGCCTGTTCCTTGAGCCGTTGTGTCCGTTTCTTTCTTTTACTGTTTGTCCATTCCATGCTGTCTGTGTGTACGGCTGGTATGTTGAATCTTTATCTCAGCACAGGGTGGGTGGGAATCAATCTAGGGGTGGTTCAGCGTGGGGGGTGGGGGGGCGGGACAGGCAGGAGGAGGATGGACACCCAGGGAGGCATGGCATGTCAATGCACCATCATATCCGTAATGATTAAATAATTGATATGTCACCATACTGGAATTAACTGCTCTCTTAAGAGGGGGGGGGGGTGAACCAACTATAGAAAAAATTATATTCTGTGTGTGTGCATGTGTGTGTGTGTGTGTGTGTAGCTTCTTACAGTGGCTGAATAAGACATGAGGATAAATTATGTGGCGTACACAACCCTAGACTACAGGTGTGCATGTAGGCTTTGCAATCAGTATTCTCAGTACCTAGTGTTTTAGCACCAGTGAAAAACATACATTCTGCACTAGAGAGCATTTGTAAAACCTCTCTATTCCACAACAAATCATGCTGTGCTTTGTTGTCATTCACTTGCCGCATATCAATTGCATTTTTAGGGAAAATGACTACAATTGTGCGATATTTCACATAATAAAACTGAGCTCACAGCATTTGATTTGTATTCGCCTTTTTCAAATGAGTTGAATCCCGGGGTGTGAAACAGAAACGGAAATTATCATTTTATAGAAACAACAGCTTCTCACAACCAGCATACCTCATTCAAACATGAAGATAATAAATCTAAATCCTTTTTATCAGTTTTATAGCACATGTTTGTGTTGGCATGGAGCGCTGCTTTTGTATATGGGGACTGAGGGGTTTGATCCAACAAGGTCTGATTACAGTTAGGCACGTGACCACACTTTGAAGTCCATGATAAAACATTGGCCTTATCCAGGTGTACTTCCTGGGCCATATAAGGAGATGGATCATAAATAAAAATATGACATTCCACGTCCAATAATCCTGCCCCCCATTTGGCATCTAGAGACACTCGTCTTTTCGTTTTCAGCATGGACAAACACATTTACAACATTCACCAGTGCCATTATGTAAACCATTTTAATTAAACTAGTCAAGTTTGAAAGCACTCAAAGTCTGGGAACATTTTAAATACTGATCATAGCTAACCATGGTCTAGCTAAACCAAGCTATCTTTTAGGGATTATCAATTAAAATCCCAAAAAAAAATGTAATTACATTTCTGAAATGCCTCACTGTCATACACAGCAGTCTTTGCTGCAATGTCTTTAGACAATTTGGTCTTTTTCAGGGATCGACCTTCTTCAGTTAAATACAGCTAGTAGTTATTTCATTTTATTTTTTCAACAACTTGTAGAAACACTACATTGGGATGTCCCCTAATGGCAAAATATATGTTTTCCAGTGGCTTTATTTGGTGAACTTCACTATAATAAAAGCATCTGAAATTAATTAAATCCAAAACTAAAAAGTGGGCCTTTGGGATCTGGCACCGTTCACCGAGCTGTAGCACGTTATTAATGGCCCTCATTGCAGAGAAGCAGCACAATCAAGTCAGTCAATTACGAATTGTGAATAATTAAAGCATTTACACTCAGAAAACACATTTTGTCTCCTTTTCTCAGGAACGTCCAAGTCTGCACTGCCTCCGTATATTTCTGTTCACTTATTGCCTTTTCGCACCACATTTATGCCTTGAGCATGCATTTCCTTTGATACATGTTGTTTTTTATGACAATTCAGGTAATGGTTGAAAGCCAGCTTCTGAGACAATATGAAGGTGCCGTATTATGGTACAGGGGAAAAGAGAGGTAAAAAGTCAATGATAATGAATCAGGTTGTGCCAGCAACAAATCCTCATGTTTTCATTTAAAATAACCTCCAGGCATTTTTCCCAGACAGATTTATGTTAAGCTCCTCAAATGAAAATATTGTTCATCCAAAAAAATATCTTTCCTGACCTTTATTATTGATGTGCTGTTTGGCAGTAGCAAAGATGTGCTACAAACAAACAAACAAACTGATGTCAATGCAATTTCACTACAGCTTGAAATACTGCACATCCTGTATGTACAGCTATATATACTGTGTAGATGGCAGTACATTACAGCTGCTGCACCAGAGAAAACAGTAGTTTCCACTCTGAACAAGCCTAATTATAGCTTTCAATCAAGCTGCCATTGCACTGTTGCAGATCAGTTTCATACATAGTGAATGATTATGTCTGAGTATAAGTACTACATTGTTTGGTTGTTCTTGTTCATTTAGTGAATGAAGAAAAGGATCTTGTTTTAATAAGAATACGTTTCTTGCTATAATGAAACCCTGAGCAAAAGAAATTCATATTTTATATTCCTGGTAAGATATAAAGCAATAATGGCTGGAAATTGTGATGAGGTAAATGGGTAAATGGGACCACTGGGATTGTGAGAGCAGAAGGTCTGATCACAGAATTATGTTCACAGACTCAACAGCATTAACCCTGTGCAGCTGTAAGTTCAGAAATATGTGAGTAGAATGTTCTTAACTGAACATTCTGATGCTGATGTAACAATCCCTATTGGTAACTGAAAGCAATGGTTGCTCTAGGACGCTGTCTTAGAATTTTGAAAAAAGTTCCACGAAACTTTCAAAAAAAAAAGGTTCAAAGGGTTAAACCCTTTTTACAGGTCTCTGTTAGCACAAGTGCACAGAACCACGCCCATGTGCAAGAGCGGTGTTCGACACATCTCTTCGCAATCTAAATATTCCTGCATCAAAACTGTCAAAAGGCCTGGTCCTCTGTCCCTTCTGAGGCAGCGATGTGGATTTAAATTTAGGAACAATAAAAGCAGAAAGGCTCATCGCTAGCAAAGGTCGGCGTGAGGACTGATTGATTTATATCTGGGTGATTTATGTCCGCAGTTAAATGCGACATTACTTATGACAGCTTTATTTGGAGAAGTTGGTTCACTTTTCTGGTGAAGTCGTAAGCTTTTAGATGAAGTGTCTGAATGCCCTATGGAAACAGATGACACAGCAAAGCCAGAGGCGATACAATTCAAACTGAGCCGCTTGTTATTATAGCAATGACAGCCATCAGAAACGAGCGTGACCTGTGGTTTTTTTAAATATGTGGCACGAGGAAGTTCATTTTTCAAACCTATTGAGCACCAAAAAGTTGTAGGTGAGTGTAAATATCACACTCACCTACAATGCCATGGCTGCCCATACAGGGCTTGTACTTGGGGCACTGTTTCTCCTGAACTTTGACCTGACCAGCTAGCTGGCTTTGTGGTAATGTCCAGGTCTCTGCCAAACTACTTCCTGTCTTCTCACACGTGTTGTAGGTAAACCTGTTTTTCCATCATTTTTTCCTTCTTTTACCTTGTGCCCTGCCTCTGAGGACACAGTTTTTATTTCAGATGATTGGGTTGTAGGTCACATTACTCAGCTTGACTCCGTACTGTTTTCCACGAGTCTGTGTATGATGCAATGTAATTTAATTAGAAGCCAATGGTGACAGTGCGTGAGCGAGTTAAAGTAAGGTGAAAGGATGTGTCATCGCAACATAAATAGCTTTATTTAAAAACACGTCTCAGAGAGAGAATGAGAACGGAATAAGAGCTGTATTCCGTGAGAATCAGAAGCTGTCATTCAAATGTTCATGACAGACTGGGTTTAAGTAAACACTGCTGCAAATATTATTCCTTTAGTGCTCCTTCCCTCTGATGAAAATTGTAGCCCGACAAGGAAGCCATTCCTGTCAGTCTGTTCCTTTTCATCAGTATGCATTGTCTGATTGCGAACCAGAAGACTGTGTGATTCAAATCCAGCACCATCAACCCATCCCCATGAAAAAGAAAAAGGACTCATTTAAAATCCTGTACATTCTGATGTATATATATATATATATATATATATATATATATATATATATATTCATGAAAAAACATAATATTTAGTTACAAGTTGCAATGAAATATTTTCAGTTTTCTTTTTTTAGTTTGAAGCATGAGAGATAAAAAAATTCAGTATTTTTGTTTCTGCAACGTTAGCCACAGGCAAGCTTTTAAAAAAAAAAGAAACAAAAAAAAAACAAAAAAAAAAACAGTATAAATGTCAAATTATTAGTTGTAAATTATTTTCATTCCTTTGACTTTGCTACATTTTAAATGATATATCGATTTAAGTTCTCGGTTTCTGTGAACTCCTCTTTTAAAAGCTGTGTGTGAGGGGAGAATTCAGCACGGTTAACTTTAACACCCTGCCGTTGCAGGCTTAGTGAGAAATACGACAATAAACCGCCGGTTTTAGGGCTTTAATTACATACGTTTACCAGCCTATAAACTGTATTAACCTTCCCGTGATATAAAAGGCTTATCGCGCTGGCTCAGAAACTGTGGAGCACCTGCACCTCTTAGATTAAAGCGAGAAAAAAAAAAGAAATTCTCCCGGATGCAACAGCGTGCCATTGATTTGCAGTCAATCTATGCCTTAATCCTACAAACTGCAGTTGTTACTGTCATTTCCCCAAAGATGGCGGCGCCTCATCCGTGCGCTGCCAAAAAACTCCAGTCCTGGATGACCGAGCAAGCTTCTGAAAGCACCTCAGATGTAGACAGCATGCCAGTCACCCCCACAGGCGTTAGGGAGGACTAGTGTGATTTTTTTCCCCTCTCCCCCCAGAATCAGACAAGATAATAGCCTTTTAAATCATTGTTAGGAGCCATCCCTGTGGAATGTTGGCTGTAGATCCCTTTACGAAAAAAAAAAATCACGTGTTCACAAACCACACGGGGGACCCGGCCTGTGAAGAGTACATGTGTAAACTATAAAAATAATCTCACTTGCTTTCAAATTTTTCTTTGGTTTTCACAGGTGAAAATTGCAGTTCACATTTGCAAAAGGCAGTCCCGTCTGAAAAGGCGAAAGTTCCCGTGTTCTCATGTCACAAGTTTTGTTAATGAAGGTGTAAATATTTATTCACGATAACATGAAAATTTCCGATTCATATATATTTTAATTCACATGTGAAATTAAATGTTTCTGTGTTTCGTAACACAGCCATGATACTTTGTTTGCTATTTTTTTAAAAAGAAGATAATTATGCTACTGTGGCAGCGCTTGTGCCCTCTTGAAACTGCATGATTGAAAAGCAGAACTTAATTTACAGTCGTAAAAGTTTGTTGCCTCTTCAAAGCCTTTTTTGAGGATTTGCAATCTTCAGCAAAACAGCAGCATTGGCACTGATGTTATTCTCAGGCAGAATTAGTGGAGAAACATCAGTGAGCCTTAGAGAATTATTCTCTTAGTTCTTGGTCCCAAGAAATGCTTGAAAATCAGCCTTCTGGTAAATATGGTATGATGTTCATGTCAAGTGGTTAAAAAAAACACAGACACATTTCAAACAGAAAATAAAAATACATTTAACAGGAAAATTGAATTTAACAGAAAGATGTTAAGCCGTGTTTGCATCGCTTTAAAAGATTAAACACATTCTTTTGATGTAATTTATGAAACAGAGTACATAAGGGAGGGTCTCCACAAACCCAGCGGAGGTGATTGTTATTCTTTACACAGCCGTTGCTTGCTGGGAGCCGCTCCTTTATCAACAAAAGATCTAAAACATCCCATTGTGTGACTATGAATGTAAATTCGGCATTCAAAAACACCGACCCCTGGTTTGCATACATACAATACAAAATATGAGAGTGCAATGGTCGAGGCAACATACATGAATGCGACGTGAAAGGATTTGCATATAATTCGCGCGACGGCAAAAGCTCCTCAAGAGTCCTTCGGATTGAATTATATCAGAAGTAACAACAAAGAAGGAATTTCACATATCTGGTGCTTCAAAGTAATCAATCTGTATTTAGTGTTTGTGTGTTGATGGGATGGCGCCTTGAATGGATTCTAATGGTTCCCCGCATGACTCATTATGTTTACTTGAAGTTCCAAGTGTGCTTTAAGATTTTACATTACAATGTGCTCAGTAAAATGCTATTGTGAAGAACTGTTTCCAGTTGATAACAGCTACAGTACAACAGGAAATTGGACAATACAGTGAATGTTCATCAAATGACAGAAACGTGTTTTTGAGAAAACATTATTTTGTGGACCGTTTGCAGCACGCAGGGGAAGATCTGCAGCACATTTGACTAGAGCATTACAGAGTCCGGTCCCTGTCGCTTTGAGATCTAAAACAATATCACACATTTAAATGAGGTGTTACTGGCGCAAAAATACACTTCCCGAAAATGTCTGACTGAAGGTCACCCCTCTGCCGAAAAGCTCGTTCCACACCCGTGAGGAGGGACACTGTGGCAGTGGGAAAGCAACAGTGGGTGCTTTAAATAGCTCACACTGCAAAATGGATCACCTGGCTGCACCACAACACTTTGTGCTGTCTTTGGGATTGAACTCTGAGGGTCACACGAGGTCAAGGGTCAAGGCATCTGCTCCTACAGGAAGTGACACGTCTTTAATATCCTAAGTGCTAAGAGGTGTTTGTCTCCCGTTTAAAAGACTGAACCTCCACCCGGAGGGTGAGTCACTTTTTTTGAGAAAAATGAGAAACATCCTACACAGAAAGAGTAATAGCTTACTTATTTACTGTAGACGTTACACACTGAATTTTCTAATCTGTATTTGAAATAGCAACACAATAAAAATGTTCAATATTAAATCAACTCTCAGTACATCTGGTCTCAATTGGACTCACGTGTAATTAGTTAGAGCTGAATTAACATTGGAACATTTTACCGTGAAGTTACAACTGCAATTTTGTTTAAACCTATTAAGAAAGCTGCGTGAATACAATCAGTTAAAACAAAAGCAGTATTTGCAGCTTTGTGGTGGTGGGTCAAAGGAATGAGCCTAAAAAAAGCCACGGCTCTGTGGTGAAGTGATGGGCAATCTCGCAAAATATTTGTTGAAAAGATGTTCCCTGTAATCTTGAGAATGATCTTTAACATTCATCCTAATAATTCCCACGCATTGCCATTCTGAACGACAGAAACATCTCGGCAATCACTTGGCAATCTCGGCACATCATGATTACTCTCGAGTAATCACTAGACGCACTTGGATAATCGAGTGGGTCTCTCACAGTACATTTCACCTCAAAATACGTCCAGGTGTTAGACTGCAGCGCTAACGCTGCTGATGTCCTTATGTGCCTCACGTAACGATATGCAAATCAGGGACATGGGTGTATTCATCTGCGTTAATGAAAAACGCCAACACAGCCAGCAAAATCCCTGCAATGGCCCATTATGCATTACAGGTATCAACCTTTTCATTAGGGGAAGTGTAATCATCATAAGCCCTTATGCGTACATGCGAATGCCTCCGCAGAGGTAAACATTATTCAGAATCAGCATCTGGCCCTACCTATCTTCTAACAATGATTACACCACGCACTCCAAACAGAAACCTTTTTTTTTTTTTTATTGAAAAAGAAAAATGAACCCTTCCATCTTTCAGGTTGTGAGCCTGTACCTCCATGGTGGCACTTATATGCACTGTAAGATACTGTAATGTAATGTAATATATATGAATGTAACTTCGTACAGCTCCAGCTCTAATGGTGTTTCCTTTACCATGCACAATGCACTTTTATAAGTTTCTTTGACTAAATGTGTCTGCCAAATGACTTACTATCAATTTTTAATGGTAAGCTTTACTGAGTTACCTGAGTGAAACTTGGAACCCTCCCAAATTTGAAACATGGACCGAGCTGTTCCAGGTTTTCCACAGTGCAGTTATCCACCTAACTCAGTAACCCTGCTTGGTGAAACATGGCCTCGGTAATTAATTTAGACATAAATGACCATTGCAAATTATCAGGGGATAATGCCCAAGTAGAAATAAATGAAAAATAAACAAATAAACGTCCCGGATTTGGGATGATTTTGTTTGATCGGCACAGTGACCACAGTGACAGTTCATAGGGCTGGCGTCATCCAGACCTGGGTCAAATACGTACTTGTTTTAGATTCAAATACTTTTCTACGCTTTACTGATCTTGTCTGACGTATTGGAACCAATGAAATACTGTTCAAAAAGTGCAAACCCCCCACCTTCTGGTCATATTTACAGGCTCAAGTGCACCAGGCAAGATCAATAGAGCCCAGAAAAGAATTTGAATCCAAAACAAATTGACGTATTTGACCACGGGTCTGGCGTCATCGTTCGGTTTATGTGAGGTCGTCGACGGCAGAAGACCCGCCCCTCCGTTCCGGTCAGGCTCAGAAGCAGCCTGCTGCGTCTCAGACCGGATTCCAGAAGCATCCGCCGGGCTCGTCCTTCTTCCCCCGGCGTCCGAGGAGGACTCTTCTTTTTTTCGAGGCAGAGGCAATCAGCGGTAATCAAAAAAAACCCGCCTCGGGATCCGTCCCAGCGGCTCAACAAAGATTTGAGTGGAAATTTCCATTAGTGCTGCGTAATTTAGCGTGGTTAGCCACCGCTAGCAGGGGACAAATAGGCGTAGTGGGTGTGAGATTGAGGATGGTGGTGGCGGAGTGTGCGGTGTGTGCGGTGGTGAGGGGGGCGGAGGGGGTTTGCTGAGGGACCAGGTGGGCACATAGAAGTACAGTGTACACAGGAACAGGAAATGAGACGAGGTACACATTCTTTGGCAGCTACTGCCATAGGGCTCAGTGGTGAGGGGAGGGTGGGGGGGGGGGGGGGGGGTGTGAACTTCAATTTTCAGTGTCGAGCGAGTAGTTTATTTCCCCGTTTTTCTCTTATCAGGCTGCCTGAGAGAGGCAGGCGATGCCGTTTAGGGGTTTCTCCTGCGCCCGTCGGGATAACCGAGACTCACACCTCCTCTCAGTCCCTCGGAAATAAAAGGGTAAATTGAGCTGAAATAACCACTCGATTCAGTTTCATACATTTGCATGTAAATGTGTGAAAAAGTACACTTCTGAAATGAGGGCCCTTGTGGCAGTGTTACGTACATGCGTTGACACTTTGTCATGACGCACACAACGAAAAGTGGCCTCTTTCAATTCACTCGGGAGGAGAAGTAAACCAGTAAATGCAGTTCAGACCGCTGATGCTTGTTAATGTGCTGGCAACTCCACAAAGGTAAATGTTGAAGGGTTAAGAACGTTATATTTCGGCTCATAAAAAAAAGGCCTTTGAAACGGCTGAGAAAAAGAAAAAGAAAAATGAATTGAAACCACACTTCCATTTGTTCCCTTCAGTTGATTGAAGCCTCTTTTCTCGTAAGCCCGTAATGGGTAGATTGTCAAATGATATCATAGCGTATTGAATGGGGATATTTTCATCCTTTCTTCTTACAAAGAGCGGAATATTTGCCGCGCGCGGAACGGAGAAAAGGGAACATGTCAGAACCCCATTTGATGGACCATGGGTGTGAGTTTCAGCCTCTGCATGCTAAATAGGTTCATTTTTTATCACTGATAACTGTAAAGTGGGTCACACCATCATAGCTGTCAGTGCATGTGGATCCGGCTGTTGCTTTTTAGCATGAGGATTATTGCCTGGGGGTTTATGACAAATGGATTTCAATTTCAGATTTGGTATGCCAGCCAATCAAAATATGTACCTTACTCTGAATACAGGTGCTTATGATTCCTTGAGATGAATTTTGATAGCATAAACTGCAATACACTTTGCATGACTTTACATGGGAGATGAGTGTCTATTATAGGCAAGGGAAATAAGTACTAGAAATGTGTATTGTGTGATATTTTCATTTCCTTTCATTAATGAGAAATTAAGTATGTTTATCTGAAAGAAAAAAAAACAGTTGAATTGAAATGGACACAGCATGTTTATTAGTCTGGTTATCAGATTTAATCTGTGGTCCTTCAGACCAATAATATGCAAAATGAGACATCAGTTGGTTCAGCCTGAAATATATTAATATATTCACACAAGGCTATTTTTATACAGTGATACAGTGTTAGATTCGATATCCATTCATTTGGTTTCCAAAAAATGTATTTTTTAATTGCACTTAACTTGGAGCTGTAATGACAATTTTCATTGCGTCCTGGACACGGAAACTTAATTTCTAAGATATAAAATGTGGAATATTTCGTGAAAGACCAATTCCATAGTGTTCCAGGAATAATGACTCTTTATTTTCACAGCATCTATGACAGATTTGATGGCCCCAAGGAAATTTTCTCTCCTTTCCTGTCAGTACGGCCCAAAGTAAGTGCGTGCCATATCAGACATAATTACAGGGAAGTCTGAGCATGCGATGAGAGACACGTCTTTCAAGTTTCATCCGCAGCTGCTGTTTGATTTGAATAAAGGCACCGGCCTGCTCTTACAAAATGAAATGTATCTGAAGAAGTATGAAGAAGATTTCACAAATATAAATTATTTCCCCATGATATTACAAAATATTTCACTGCTGCGAAATACAACCCCAAAACTGCCAAGACATATCCAAAAATAAAGTGTTAAAAGAATAAATCAAACAATAAAACTAACCCAATTCATCATGAATCATATGCCATTTCACCAAAGAACAAAAAGCTCGTATGGAGTAGCAAGAGCTTCAAAAACTATGCATGAATCAAAGAGGGTACAGCACCATCTGTACATCTCACAGGAGCCTGACAAAATGCTTAAGAACTATTAGAATTAAATCTCAATAAGTTATATCTAAGGAATCATGATGCTCTTATCTTACTGGCTAACAAGCTGTAGTTGCATGTGTAGTTTATTAGGGGGGAAAATCATGTGAGCTATGTTGTGATTTATTTCACTGAGTTTGTCTGCAAGGCAGGTACATTCATTAAACTCGGTACCAGTTTTGTTTTGTTTTTTTTTTACCCCATTTATTGGGCTGAAGCACTTCTTCTTTCATAATTAAGTATTTTTCTGAGGGTTATCCATGGTCACACTAAATATTTTATTCATTCAGTGCTTCCTTTCCAATCAGTCAGGTAATGTCATTACCCTGGGTGTTCGACTTCACAGACTCTCCGCATAATTTTATAAATGCAGTGAATACATTTCTACAATGGGCGTCCTTAAAGGGATATCTATTTTTCAAAATGATCATTTTGACTTTTTCATGAGCCACAAAAAAAGTGCCATAGAAACATGCTTCAGGGATATGCAGGCCTGTATTTTATTTTATTTTTTTCTTGAATTCTTGTGCACACTGTGTCTGGAATATTATTCTAACAGCCACACCATGGGAGCTCTGAAAAGATTACTCGTGTTTACTTGGTGTGTGCAAATAAGTAGAACAATGACAGCAGTCGAACATGGGGGGTTTTCAGCAGATGAAACACTGTTTTGGAATTTACCTCCCTGATGTTAGCGTGGTTTCTCAGCCATAACATTAAGTTTTTTTATGCAATGTGGGGGACAACTTCAGTCAAGACTGGGAAAAGTAAATCGACCTTTGACTCATAGATTGATTTACTTTTTTCGGTCTTGACTATTCCAATATAGTCAAATATTTGATTATAATGGAAATTGTCATTTTCCATTTGACTTTTTCAGTCATCTCTGTATTTCTCATAATGGTGGGTCCAAAATGTGGTTTGCATGATATCACTGAGACTAAACCAGGAATTGGTGGAGATAAATAGTTAATTTGTAATTATAACCTAAAAGTTGTGTCAAAATACTCACAGTATTTATGAAAGAGCAGAGCGGTGGTGCCCATTAACCGAGGCTGCACTTCTGGTCAGCTTCATTAGTCTCATGATTGCATAGCCAGTTTTTAATTCCCCTCATTTCAGAATAGCTGAAGGGTCATTTGAGTCACCTCTCACAAAAAAAAAAAAAAAAGAATCACTGTCATCATGTTTTGGGGACTGGAAAGTGTCATGCAAATGTTGTGTTTTTGCCCTCATTGTTCAGTGTTAACTCTGATAGAGTTCACTGGTCTCAACTACACTTCAAAAATCTCTCACAAAATCACACGATGCAGCTCCAGTAACTTCCACATGCAAAGCATCATCATGTTTATGGAAGAATTGTTGAAATGGCAGAGTCAGTAAAAGTAAGTGTTAATTAAAGAAATTGTGCCAGAAACAAAATTTATTATGCAAGAATGCTGTTGCCTTTTGCATGCTTTCATCCGGCAATGCTTCTGCGTTAGTTTGCATCAGAGCCAACAGGGAAAATATCCAACACATCTACAGGCATAATGCATGTGTGAAAGGGGATGTCTGCTGAACACATCCCGAAATATGCCTCTGCACAGCAATATGTCCCTGAATGATTTTTATGTATAAAATTAACCACGTTGAATAAAAAAAAAAAAAGCACTTCACGGGGCATATATTGTCTGCGGACTGCTGATGGTAATTAAATTCTTATGCTGTGGTTCGTTCCCATTACCCAAAATCCACTGGGGTAAGGTTATGAGTTCCCCACACAGTGCATGGCATTAAACATTGACATTATGGGAGAATCTAAAGTGTGGGAGCTATAGGAGGTGGCCTTGCTTAGACAATTCCCTTAAGGGCATAATATGCAAATATTATAAAATAACCATGCTAAGGCGTATCTATGGTGCACTGGCAACCTCTGTCTTTATGCACTTTCTGCACCTTTACCTGTATTTGTAAAATGTGTTTGGGACGTTTCTGCGCATGGTGCTCTTTTCTGTGTGGAGAGGGGTGGGGTGTGACTACGAAGCCTGTGGTTTGGGTTCAGGTTTCAGAAGAGTGCTCGTTGCTAGCCAGCCAGCGGCTGCAATGGCGGAGGCAAAGAAGCCCGGATACAGCAAATCAAAAAGACAATCTGACAGTGCTCATTCCAGAACTAGAGCTAACCCTGGAATTGCTTTTCCTCGATGGCATCAGCTAAAGTTCTCCAAGGGGATGAAAAGTGATGTGGAGTTGGATTGTTTTCCTGTTGGACCTGTAGGTAACGTTACCTCTAGCTATTCAGATAGTTATGTTTGGTAGCTCGTTGACCGAAGTCAGGTGCTCCGGGTGTGTGGGTGGTTTGAAGCCAGAGGAGAAGACTTCTTTGATTGGAAACATAGGACCACAGCAAGGCTTAAAAGTCTGGCGTAGCATGCTTTTAAAGGGAAAAAAAAAATGTTCTCATCACTCACTTTTTCAGAAAAAGTTTCCCAGACAAATAGACATCTCACTCAGATCAAAATACCACAGTACTTCACAGCAAAACAGACAACATGAAAGAACAAATAAAACAATAGGAACACAGAGATCTTAGAGTTTTTTTTTCAGAATAGCTCAGAATTCCATAAAATAATAAACACCTACACTCAGCCATTTCCAAAATATAGATTATAATTCCCACGATGCTTGTTAGTCAGCCCATCAAAACCATTCATTCCTGTTTCATACACATAAACACATACAGTAAAGAGTAGCACAGCTCTTTTGATTTGTAGACATTATGTTAAGGAGGGAATTTATCTACTTCCCAGGAAAAGATTAGTCCAAATGAGCAATAAAACAATAATGGTAATGCCATGTATTTCCCTGTCTGTGTTTATAGAAACCAGAATCTTAATCTGTTACTCAGTGAAAGCTTATGGGACATGACATAATCACAAAATTATCCAAATACTTCTGGTTAGCAGTTTGCACCTGCAATTATTTGATAGTCTACACACATGTATCCTAACCACATCATGTATGGAACACAAACCCAGAGCCATCCAATTTATTCCCATCCGTCATCATGCTGAACAATAAAAGGCTGTATTATATATTGTGAGGAAATTGCATTCTTTTGAAAACTGCTAATAATAAAATTGCTGAGAAAAAAAAAAGAAAATAGTCCATTGGGCCGTAACAACTTGAAACTAGCATATCTGGCGGCCATATTCCAGTCTCTGCCATCGCCCTGAGGGGATTGCACTGGGGATCACATCTCCGCTTTGAGAAACAAGGTCAGAGATGACTGTTGACATGATAATTACTCCATGTCCCTTACCTCTTTACAAACTCCATTTTCATGAGGTTTAGGTACGGGTAGTGTTTTCCCAAAGTGCCAAACGTAAATAAAGGAAGAAAACCCCCTCTCCCCCCGACACACACAAAGGGTAAAACACATGAATACATATAAATTACTATGTGAATGTGACTGTGTTATATTACTCGCCAGATATTTGTTTGTCTTTGTTGTGAGTAGCATGTAAATAAATGGGGAGATTACACATGAGGAGAAAATGAAAATATACTGTTTGGCCTGCTACGCATGACGACGTACTTCAAATTCCCCCACCAGAGAGAGCGAGACAGCAAAGTTACACAAAAGAAAAGATCTATATGGCATCTGAGAACAGTTGCTTGTGTACTGAATGAGAATATAATTTGGGCCTTGGAGCCCCGAGTGTTGTTGAACTTTTGTCAAGAAAAACAGGAGATTAACTGTATTGAGTTTATTGGGTGTTATTTTCTGCAGAATTAATTATCGTCCACCTAATGAACTCCGCGTGGGAACTGGCCTGTTTCAGAACATGAACAGAACTTCTGGAAGCAAACAATCGTAGAAGGGTAACACGTGCTATGCTGTTCTGTGTAACGCCAAGAATCCCGTTTGAGACAGAATTGGAAAAATATATATTTTTAAACTTTTGAAGACTACTTTCGTGTGTCACAATACATTTTTGCTTAAAAAAACAACCCCCCCCCCAAAAAAAAACCCCACAAATGGGAATCAGTGTCTGCCAATATTTCTTCTTATTATGGACTATAAATTAAATAATTAGGTTTATATAATACAACATGTTTCAAGCTGATTAAAAACACAGATAGATCTCACATATCCTGTCATATATGTGATGGCGTAGAGACTCACGTAACCTGAATTTTTGTCTCTACGTATGTAAGACCAAGGGACATTACAGGCTTTGTTCTGTTCATGATATATTCAGGCCTGAAGTAAGATTTGTGCTGGACAGCAGAATTAATTCCCTTTATTGTGGAAATCAGTATGCCTCGCTCACCCATCCCTTCATTGATCATTATTCTTCTCTGTTCTTATTACCGAAATGCATCACTAATAAGAGGAAATCCAGGAAAAATTGTCATATTACAAAGGAGTTGCCAAGTCCAGCTATATTGCTTTCTGTTAGTTGATAGTACAGAAATATTTTTCATAACACACTTACTCTCTAGAAAATAGATAACTTGTAGTCCTCGTTTGCTTTATTGTGTGTTTGTTTTTTCGCTTATGTATTTATTTTATTTTACCATATGTTCTTCTGAAACAGAAACACACACACACATACACACACGCACGCACACACATACAGCTAGAGTTTTTCTTTGCAAGGGAGCATGGCCTGTGTTTATCCCCGTACCAATATTTGCTGTCCTAGTCATATCTTTCTTTAGCCTGGGGATATTTCTTTATCGTATAGCGTATGATAATCTGTACGCTTTCACAAGCAAAGCTGTTCAGGATGGAATTATTGACTGTGAAATACTGCTGACGTGAGCGCAAATCAAACAACTTACAAACGATATATTTTAGCGCTCATTTTGGCTGCTAATTATGATGCACACAGTACAATGACAGGGCTTATTTATTTATTTATTCCTCGCAGAACTCTAAGGACTTAAAAAAGAACCTAGTAAATGTATTACCAGCTATTTTTCAGAAGTGCTTATAGTCCTGAAGGGAAGCAATCATTCCAATGAGAGCTTGAGAGATGTAAGTGAAGAACATGCACACACTGACACATTCCACTGGATTGTTCCACCCCGTTAAATGGAAATTGACCATTTTGGTTGTTCACCTCATTTCATTTGACACAATGTGTTAGCAGCTAAATTTCCCTAGCCAATGTATTGTGAGAAAAAGTATTATACCATCATTGTAATTACTGTGGGAAAAAAAACAACAGTAAAATTTAAATGAATTATTTTCCGTTTGTGTGCAAGTTTTTCAGCTGTTGCTTTGGTGTATTGTATTTATGATAATTAATGTTGGGAAATAAATGCTTTCTGAATTCTTTCTGACTGTCATAAATCATTGATATGTCATATTCTCCAAAATTGCTGAAAAATTATGCAGTGTAAGACTCTGGGTCTATGAATAGTATGTAAATCATCAAGGAAACTGACTGACAGAAAAATGGCAAACAGGTTTCTAGTGGATATGAAGTGTTTTAAATGTGCACCGTACACTTATACTATCCTTGCACACAGTATTTAGCTATATTATTACAATTCGCATGAAATGGCCATAGAAATGCTTTTTATAGCTGTCATCCTTGACAGAATATCAGTCTAGTGTTTGCACAAGAACACTGAGTTTGCTCAATGCTTTTCGTAGAAATGTAAAAGAAAGTCATGGAGGAGTCCGTGTGCACTGCAGATGGGTAAAATGAGCTTATGGGGTCTCAAATTAAAATGGCTCCTGATGTCCTATGAATACTGAAGTACTCTCATCCGAATAAACGTCGTAAATAAGAGGGTTGAGTGTCTCTTGATTTAAGACCCTTCGTTCCTGTGTGCTTCTTTAATGTGGGGAGCTGGGGCATTTATATTAAATGGATGGGTTGGAAGCTTTTGTGGATCCTTGGATTAGAAGGGTTGTGCTTTCTCTTGTTTAACGTAGTAAGCCCGAGGAGGGTTGGTGCTCAGCTCATTGGCTCTGTCGTGAACCGACCCATCTGTCTGTGTTCTTCATCGACCTCCCCAAGAACTTCAGATGATTGCTTCTCCTTATTTAAATTCCCTATCATTTAGTATGTATAGAACGGGAATCGTTTACATTTGGGTGGAGAGAAGGTAGTATTCCTTTCATTCGTTTTAAGCCTGGCGTCCATTTTGACCCGATTGCACAGAGATTCAGTCAGCAGGTTTTGATGGGTTTCTTAGGCCTGTGATTGGACAGTGAGCTTGTATTCTGAAGCAGTAAGTAGGAGCAGGCTATAGCAGGATTACTCCCGGGGAAATCTAACTCCCTGCATATGGGCGGTACATTTCGGGAGTGTGTTCTGGGGCCTTTGCAGTGCACCTGAGTAGTCCTGTTTACGACTGTCTGCATTCAGTTTTACGAGATAGGATCTGTACAGCGACCAGTGATCTGTTTAAAATAGATTTTCGGGAAACCCTCGGTTGAAGCCGTGGAGCGGTGGAATTTTTTATACGCGACGGGAAAACCGCGAATGTAAACACGTTCCAGTCTCGGGTGCAGCACAGCAGAACCTAAACTCTGCCAGCACGCCGGAACACAGATATGAGTTTTGACATTGAGTATAACTGGTCGATAAGTGCATAACACACACCACTTTGCAGGTTTATGGTACATGAAATTAGCTTTCAGAGACACAGTGGATGACTTGGATGTTCTCTTTACTGACCCCT
Organism: Anguilla rostrata; assembly: GCF_018555375.3. NCBI lineage: Eukaryota > Metazoa > Chordata > Actinopteri > Anguilliformes > Anguillidae > Anguilla > Anguilla rostrata. The sequence goes on along the minus strand of NC_057939.1, from coordinate 52,491,091 downwards.
CTAAAGGTGGTCGGTCATTTATGAAATAATTATGATGCACTGGCTGCAAATCTGCAGCCAACGTTCAAAAAGTGCAGGCAAATATCACCTCTTCATCTCTTTAATGTAATATTGAAATTATGATGTTTAAAATTCAATCCCCTTTTTCAGTGATTAAATTTACACGCAGTGCCAGACTTAAATATTTCTCAAAATTGAGTACGTGAATTTCCCATTTAGATTGTTCTGCACTAATTAACTAAACTAATTTTGCATGATAGATTACGTAAAGTGCGACAAAGATGTTATTTCATTACTGGAGTTCAAAGAAACAGAAATTGCTCTACAGTATTATACATGTTGTGTTAAATGATGTTGTACAAATTACTGTAAATGTAAAATAAGAATTCTTTAATAATGTAATTCAACCATAGGTCTAGGGTGTATTCCCGCCTCTCGCCCAGTGCATGCTAGGATTGGCTCCAGCACCTCCCACGACCCTGACCAGGAATAAGCGGGTATAGATAATGGATGGATGGTCTGTTACGTCAGAATTAGAGAGTTCAGTTACGAACATTCTATTCACATATTTGTGATCTCACACCTCAAAGGGTGCCTACAAGTGCTGTATATTAGGGGGGGGAAAAGTGCATTATGCTGGCTATTTCATGTGAAAGGGGCAGGTGCAGCAGTAGTCTTCCAGCTGTCTGAGGAACCTGCCAGTTGCATGTCTTTATTGCCAGCTGTTTGATCTGCAGCCAATGCCCACGTCATTACGATGGGCGTTAGTCTGAGGCTGTTCTTCTGGGGGACAATACATCTCTAAAACTGTGAAAGGTATGTCAATAAACATCTTTACATAGAAATGAATAACTTTTTGTAGTGTGTTTTTTTAATCTAACAACACAGGTGAACGTAAGCTGGTCCAGTCTTGCACTTACCTATGAGAAATTTAGTCTGATGTACGATAGCAAATATAACCAAACAGGACAAGGTATGTTCCTGTTATTTTCTTACTGCTATGCTGGGATATTTTCCCAAGTTAGAGTCTTGCATACAAGTTCCTTTTATTTCCCAGCTCTATCTAGACTGTCTGTCTTAAACACGTATAATTGGATTGGCTGCTGTAATCCTGACCTAATGAGAACTGCAACATGCCCACCCAGTGGCTGTTACTTCACTAGGGCATTCTCTAGAAAGTGAGTAAGGTAGTGCTTGATCAATTACAATTAGCCTAAAGAGCTAACAGAACCAGAGACCATTAAGAATCCCCTGGAAAACGTAGACAAGCCCCCCACCTCACCCGAACTAACTAACTAACTAAACACACAAATAAATAAACTTTGTGTGAGTATCAGTGTAATATATCAGATTATAAGGCAGTGATTCAGGAACTGACTCTCTAAACTGAGTTGTGGTCAAAGTGTAACACTTGCATTTACCTGACGGGACAAATGTTAAATGAATCCAGACCTAAGAGTTATCCTCTGCTGAATTTTTAAAAGTAGAATTTCTAGTTTCATTTTATACTTTTTTATCTAGCTTTTTTATTTCATTTATACTCTTAAAAGTAAAACCTCTCTTCTTTGTGGTTCAAATATCTCAAGTATCATACGTACTATTTTGGCAGAACATCAGAACTTATGTTTTTACGTAGTAATTCCAAGTAAATCAGATTGGACAAGAATTCTCTAAAGCGCACTAAAGACACTTTGCACAGGCTGCCATGTCCTTTTTGGTAGTATTAGCCTGCAAAAACAGCTATAGCATTTTAGTAGTGGATTTCTGCAAACTGGACAACAAAGCAGAAAAAAATTAATAAAAAATTTTGTACTGGGATCCTGAAAATGAAAACAGCCTACTGTATCCAAACTTCATACACAAGCCTTGTTAAGCTGCTGCTACCTTGTATATGAGTTATACATTCGTTTTTCTTCTGAATGGGGCTTGTTAGGCCAATTTCCCCTGAGGTCTTATTTGGTAACAGAAAACCATGTTCATGTCTTCTTCCCCAAAAAAAAAAAAAAAAAAAAAAGAAATAAAATCAATTGCTGAGGCTAATCTTTTCGTGCTAAGCCTATAGGAATGGCCCGTCTGTTTGTGCACATGGAGACATTACACTGATTTATTAATTCCCAATTTAGGCTTTAACAGCCCCTCTGCCCACACCAGATGTCGGACAGAAATAAAATGCATTATCACCGCGTTTCGCCTGCACAGAGGCGCGTAAACAAACGTATCTGCGTAATCAGGATATTTACACAGCTTACGATGTGGAGGCTGTTTACAGCCTTGGAAGAGAATATATATCCACTATCTGAGCCAACCAGAGCTACCCTCAGCTGAATTGTTGTCGTTCCGTCTTTTTTGCTTCTGAGTCACACCCACATATATTTATTTATTTATTTTGTTTTTTTTTCTGTTTAGGCCTGGGGGCTTCTACCTTGGTGGGGAATAAGCAACTCGAGTCAGTGTCCAAACTTATTTTGCAAACTAGCACGACATCGTCAAGTGTAACAAACTTACTGTACACTGCCTAGTCAGCTGTTTTTTTCCTGTTGCTGGCACATTCCGAATTTTGCAGTTACAGCTAGAGATATCTCTAATATCATATATTGAGTTACCATGGATGTAGTCAGAGGTGGTTGTACTTTATTTTTGGATAACAATGTAAATGTAAATGACACATTGAGGGACACAGCTGTCCCAAATTCGATACCCATAAACAGGAGCAAATGTTGGGTAAGTGCTGTTGATACTATACACTCCAGCGACTTCCTTTGGAGTTTCTATATTATTACATTACATTATCATCAATTCCCTGCTCATTGAAGGATCACCACCCATTTTCTGAGTTGAATTGAAGTCCATTTTTCTTTGGTACTCCTTTTAAGATCATTCCATCTATTCTTTACATCTGCTCCATCACAACTGGCAACACATCCATTATGTATGATTGATTTCCATAAATGAGACCTTTCCAGATGCAGTTAAATCTATTAAATCTAGCCTTGGCCCATGTCACCAAGATTTCCACTTTCTGTTCATAAAACCTGACATTTCTCTTTACCTTTGTTAAGTACTTGCACCTGGTTGCACAGTTTTACTTTAATCACATCAACACTTTTTACTTACTGTAAAATTATATGGATATGGTTTCTCTCTCACTCACTCACTCACTCACTCACTCCGTGTACTTGTAGAGTTTCCTTATTTTTTTGTACAGTGCATGTACCAAACTATACTAACACCAAAGTGCAAAGAACAAAATGACAAGCATATGTTTCAAAGCATTGAAGTCTGTGCATTTGAATCAATGTTAAACTAGCAATCATGTGCATTGAAATGCTTTGAAGACTTATATAAGACTGACATACTGACTGATATATATTAACTGGCATAAGATCTTGCACAGTAATTGACGTACATGGATATATATTACATATACATTTAATCTTTTTTTCCCAAGAAGAAAAAAGAAGATAATAAGCCATACTGAGAATATGCATATTTTAACACCAAATTAAATGTGATTTCCAAAGAATACATTCTTCCTCTAGCATAAACAGTTTCTATGGCACCTGCCCCCACACTACTGTCAGAAATGTGATGATAGTTATTTAATTCTCTGACAATAAATGGATTGTATGTATCCCCTACAGGGAAGCTGTTGTCATTATTAATTTAATGTGTGACTACAAGAGGTGTTTAATTAAGTATAAACCAAAACCATTAAACACAATTACGCAACAAGGTTAATAAGCAGATGAACCAGCGTGTGTTTGTCATTGGAAAGTAAGGGAAGTGATTTACGTATAGGTCTTCCTAATGTTTAATTATCACAGCATTCATTTCATTGATCGATTGCACTGATACATGCTTCTGCGGTCTCATTGGATCGTAACGATTTTGAGGGAGAGAAACGATGAATGAGTCAGAAACAAGAACAAAACTAATATATAGGGAAAAATATACATTCTGCTTGCTTTGCTAATGGCAATGATAAGCTTCAGTCCAACTGCTAGGACGCTGAACTCCCTCTAACATTACTAACATTACTAGCCCACCAGCGTGCACTTTATGCTGAGCTTCATATATAATGTGTTCCACGTGTCAATGATTTTGCATTCATTGCGTGATGTTCTCGTTGGGTCTATGTAATGCTTTGTGTTTATGTATGAAGTATGGAGTGTAATCAGCCATGCTGTACTGAAATCGGTTAACACCCACCAAGACCCTATGGAAATAAACAGTTTACTCCATTCCACTCTTTTCTGTTCTGTTTTAATGGCATGGACGGCTTTGGGCCTTAATCTTGTTGGATTTTTAGATGAAAACAGTTTTTAATTCCTGTGCTTCGGGGGACGAGGATCATTGGCGATGTACAAGGCGCTTTAGGGTGTGGAGAGTAATCACGCTCGCTCTCACCGAAAACAACACTTAAAGGGTCACGCTCCATGCAAACGGCCATTTTAATATTATTATTATTAGTATTAAACCTTTATTTATTCAGGAACACCTCACTGAGATTAAAAATCTATATTTCAAGAGCGACTTGGCCAAGACAGGCAGCAGCCCGTATAACATGGTTGCAGACGGACAATATAAAAATTAAATTATAGACAAAAAAGATAAAAGTCCATATTGCATATACCGTCATCTGGAATAAAATTATTTGTTAAGACCATGTTATACGCTGGTGCAGAAATACAGACGTGCAGTGAACAATCATAGAACGCCTGCTTCTGTTACTCAGATGATCCTCTATTGTGATGTCCTTTCAAACCGACGCGAGAGATTACAGGAGCTCATTAACATACGAAGCCTCCCATTGAAATAAGTGGGATGCCGTGGAAACAGTATTCAAAAGCATGCAGTTTCTTTGAATGTATGGAAAGGGGGGAAAAAAAGCTTTTAAACTGAACAAAACCATCGCCTACATGACGCTTCCTCTAGGGGAGTGTTTATCTCCGAGTCCCCGGGGTGGCTATTTTCAGTACATTACTGAAATGAGCCGAAGTGGTGATAATTTTCCCAGGATTCCAGAGGGTTCTGATTCATAGCATTTACCTGAGCGGCACTCACTCAGCTGTGGGGGTTCGATCGCGGTGGCCATCTCACATAAGTGTTTGCCTTGCTACGGTTCGTATTCACACAACCAACCCGAAACCCTTTGCCTCTTCCCGGCAGTCCAAAACCCCAGCTATCATTTAGCAGATTACCCTAGCCTTTAGCTTAACCACACCGGACACTACAGTCCAGATTTTGAGCTCTGCTGATGGGATTGATGCAAGCTCCACAGGGGCGGCAGTGTAGCATAGTGGGCAAGGAAAGGTCATACGCTAGGTTTGATTCCTGGGAAGGACACTGCCGTTGTACCCTTGAGCAAGGTACCTAACCTGCATTGCTTCAAGTAGATATCCAGCTGTATAAAATGGATGCAATGCAAATGTAAAAAAGTCACTGGATAAGAGAGTCTGTCAAATGCCTGTATTGTGTTGTAATGTAATGGATCCTGGCTGATCATGTACATATATCTATTCAAGGCAAAACAGCACAAAAACAGCGCAATCATGCGAACATCCACACAAGTCTGTGGGTGTGATTGTCTATTTTAAATTTTTTTTTTTATCTCTGTGCTTCGACTTTTGTATCATACTGTAAATTACATGGGTCAAGCCTTTGACTGATTTTCTACCTTATCAGGTGGAGGACAGTATGTGTTGCAATGTACTGTCTAAGTTCATAAATAGGTATTGTATTTAACTCATTTCTTGCAGATCTATTAAATGTTCTATAATGCAGTTTAATAACATGATAACATCCTGTAACTTCTGTCTTCCTTCTTGGGGATGTTTCAGTGCCAACACCCATCACCCCGTTTGAAAATAAATAAATAAATAAATAAAAATAAGCTTACTCTTCAAATGGTCGGGTGGACAGATACTTTGACCGACCCCACGAATCAACATAATGTGCACCCATGCTTTTAAACCTGAACCAGAACAACATTTGAAAACAAACCTTTTATCGTTTTCTTCAGCATTCTTTCGAGGCTGTACGTGTCAGTTATGTGAAAATTACATGGCAGAGGGGTTCAGATAGTTTAGTTTTTCATATTTTACCTTGAGATCTCCTGCCTTAAAAACCCTTGAGAAATGAGACACGAGGAAGCAATTTGTTCTGTATGTGAACAAGCATTAATAAGTGCACTTCAAAGAGCCAAAGGACACATTCATTTTCTATCACAGAGGAAAAAGGCTCTCAACTCCGTCCACAGTTAAGATTTCAGGATATAGCCTGGCTGAAGAAATCGTTCACAAGGTTTTCAGAAACCATTAATATGTCATTTTTTTGGATCTACATAAATGAATCAAAAATACATTTCGATGCATTTTTCCTGATAAGTTCTGATAAGTTTTGCTAATAAGACAACCATACCTGTGATAAGTTAGATTTGTGTTGAATTATTAAATATTCATGTGCCTGCTGAAATATGTAAAAAAAAAAAAAAAAAAAGTCCACATAGAAATTTTAATAGAAGCTAGTTCAACAAACCTGGTGACGTTATTCATTTATTTCTTGAAAGACCAGAAGGTCTTATGTCTAATTAAAGAAAATTAACTGTATAAATCTGAGTGAGCTTGTGTCTGATTAAAAAAAACAAACTTTATTGATATAAATAAACTGCATGCATATGTATGAAAAACAATTAGCATTTAACTTAATATTCATTGAATAAAATTGCTCTTGCTAACTTTTTAACAATTTTCAAAACTAAAACTTAGAGATGAATAAAACTCATATGTATACAAGGTATAAGTGCTCAGGAAAAGTTATTCCTTTTGAATTACTGTCCTATTTATAATGGATGGAAAATTCTTCATTGTGTTAATACTGTTATGATTATATGCCCTCCGATTAGCATAGAAATGGAAAATATAACATTGAGACTCACTGGAAACGTAATAAGCAAATTTTCAGCCTACTGGATTTGATTAATTTTTCTGTCATATCAGGGAAGTGTACTTTCTTTTATTTAATTGACTTCATTTATCTCATTTCATTTTTGTGTGTGATTTGAATCATCCATAGATTATATTTGTAAGGAAGTTCAGATCAGGTAAGGAAGGGACTGAAGTGTTTATATTTGTTTATGAACAGTTTAAAAATGCAATTACTTTTAATATAGGAATTACATCACCCCTTGCCAGCTTTTGATATAACAGCATAGTCTAATGGGAAATAAGGACATGTGTGTAGAGGCAAAACAGAAAATATAAATGATTTAGGAAACAGAAAGAGGAGGTAATGCATACTAGGGGAGTGCAACCAGTGTGTGTGTGTGTGTGTGTATGTGTGCATGTGTATGTGTGTGTGTTCATGTGTATGTGTGTGTGTGTGCATTTATGAATGTGGACTAACCAGCACAATATATTATTAAATAAACATTCACACAGCATAATGTAGCCATGTGAAATTTATTCACGCCTAAATAATATCAAATCAAGTGTGACAAGACAATAAACACCATAAAACGTGTCGCTTAAAAAACTGAAGCAGAATTATTTTGAAATATTCCATTTGCGATTCAAAAGGAGGAAGGACTCTAAAAGACTCCTCCGGAAGTTTTCTGATATATATATATATTTTGGGTATATCAGATTTGTAAAAAATAAAATGAAATTTAAAAAAAACTTTAAAAAAAAACTGCTTTAAATTCTTAACGGTATTTTCCTTGTCCTTATGATGAAGGCCATCACTATATTGTAAACATTAGGTTCGGTACTACTTCTCAATTATGGATTTTTTTTTTTTTTTTTTTACATTATTTACAGCATTTGATTGGCATTTCAAAGCTTAAAAGAGGCCATGGCACTTGCGGCAGTTCTTTTGTTAGTCACTGTTTTAGTGTCCTCGGTGATCAGAAAAGCCAACAAACTGTCATCCCTGGCGCATTCCTGACATATCAAAGACATTTCAGCTAAACTCGTCCTTATTATAAATATGTTTTGAATACAAAACAGGGTATTAGAAGGAACCACCAGTCAGTACCCCAAAATGAGTAATGTTCCACCTCTTGGCATCTGCAATCCAAATTGCCTGTCAATCCAGAAGACTTCAGAACCTGGCAGAATCTCACGGTTCTATTCTTGACATATGACAAAATGTTGAACCCCCCCCCTCCCCCCCACTTGGGAACCTGTCTCCTGAACAGTGTGATTCTTCAAATGGTTAAACATAAAACATACTGGAAGTTATGTAATATAGTTTAAGCATGAAATTTAACAAGTCATCAGGACTCCCCAAAACGTTTTTTTTTTTTTTTTTTTCCATTTGAACCCCTGCCCTTGTGCTCTTAGTGTCCTTGTGTGTAAGTACAAAGGGACCCTTTGAATGCAGATTCCAGTTTGGTCATTGACAGCTGTCCATTGACAGCACCAAAGGAAAACTCTCTGTACTGCTCATGTTTCCCATTGTGGCACCATAGACGCTCTTGCCAAAGTTCTGTCTATGCCAATACCTTCAACACAGGGTTGCTTTAATTAAGAGTGAGGTCATGAAAGCAGCACAGCGAATTATAAAGAAACAGGCTTTACTATTGAGAGGTTAATTTTCATTTTTCCATTACAATATCAACTATGTCCACATTCTAAAGTCTGGATCACATCCAACAAAATAACTAAGTTTCCCCAAGCAACACAGTGGAGACTGAAAGGGGGTATCTCGGGAGTACAAGAACAAAGAACAGGACTTTTAAGGACACATTTCCAAATTGCAGACTTACTTAAGGGAATCCCCGTACCCCTGAGCTCTGGAAACTTTAAAGCATGAGATCACGGCAGCGCCACCTGTCTTAACTCCAGTTTCCCCAAAGCGAAGAGACCTTCACATCACCCACACATACCAAACCAACTGCGGCTCTGGAGAGGTCATAATCCCTTGCTAGCAACACCCACATCACACATCTTGAAGAGAAAACAAAGCCTAAACTGGGGGGGGGGAGCATTCACATTTAAACAACCAATACCTCTGTACTGGTGTAGTATAAATAAAAGATACAGAAGCACCAATGTTTGAGAAGTTTCATTGTCTAATTATACATTATTTAATTGTATTATAGGCATAAAAATAGCTACACTATCAGGTGTTAAATCGAATTTTCATCACTAGAGGTAAATTATTTATTTAGCAGATGTTCCTCCCCAGATTAATTAGCGAGGCAACCCTGCCAAATATAGATCACAGGAACAAGAAGGGTAGAATCATTACATCCACATGCTTAATGGCTTAATGGAATTGTTTCATGTTATTCCATTGCATATATTTAGAGTGATCCTTTTCCATTTTTGAATGGTGAATTGCAACCCTTTCTTGGCAGCCCAACTGTTTTTACAAGAACCTCTACCTTTATTTTGTAGCAATTACCTGATTTTACACCTGAGTTATAATAGCTTCTTAAAACAAAGGTAAATGTGTGGTAGGTAGATGGTAAGTATAATATGGTGTGAGCATTAAATCATTCAACCAGTAAATACACAACATCTATATTTAAACATTTTCCATGCTCAAATCTATTCTACATTCAGAATTTACTTTTCTAATTCACCTGCGATGACACATTAGAATTAAGTACATATCTGTGCACAACACTGTTTCACTGTTGAAGGCAACATTTATAAAATTTGAATCTTTTTATCCTAAAACATGAGGAAAAACCTTGCAGTGGATCTTTTCTAAGTGCGGTGTACTAGGCTGTGTTGGTGTCATCGTCCCCCTTGGACTTGGAGAACCACTGGGTCTGCTGGGTTTGCTTCTCACCGTCGTCAGCAGCTAGTTTGGACCTAAGAAGCCACGTGACACGGGTTGGTTTGTTGAGTGAGCGCTGAGTAAGCAGATAAACCCAAAGCAAAACCCGTGGCTCTCCAGGACCGGAGCTGCAGACCAGGAGCAGCCGGAGCAGGAAGCACACCAGTCTCAGTGGACAGATTGGAGTGGATGACTAATCAATGACGGTGACCGACTCTGCGATGTTTACTTACTTGACGTTGTCAGAAGTACCCAGCAGCCAGGCGAGCTCCACATTGCAGTTGTTTGCCATAATCAACCAAGACTGTGCTGAATTCTGCTATTAGGATTAATTTAAATAATTATTTTTTGGCTAATAGCACTCCATTACCATTACCTACATTTGTGAATTTGACAGAATACTTCATTAGCATCATAGACCTACTGATTATGGTGAACATTCCAGAAATTTGTATCCATGCACTATGTGGCCATTTGAATCAGATAGCAAGGATAAAAGCTAGCATCTATTCCTGAACACGGTTTTATTCTGAATTGTGGAATACATGCTAAATTAAATATTAAAGCACATATAACATCATTATTCTGTATCTGATTATCAATCCAAATGTTACAGTCAATTGAGAAGTATTATATTAGCTTGTAGGACCATACTAGCATAAATGTTGGTGGGGCAAAAACCAACTCTCGATTAAACGTGAACTTGGAGATTTTTTTATTTATGTATTTATTTATTTATTTTACTTTAGTTTCAGTGCTCCATATGTTCACAGCTCTCTTACAACAGCAGCTGACTTTAATTGATTTGAAATGCTTTGACACGAAGCATAACAAATACCTTTACACCTACGCTTTTCCTGTGGAAAAAACTAAAAGTAGCCTTGTGATCTTGAGAAATTCTTTGACCTTCAGAATTTATACTGCGATTCTGCTGTGGCACTTCCTTTCTTTTTTTACACAGCTTTTGGACAGATTTGTTTTTGATGGGCTCAAGGGACATTTATTTTCTCAGGGAAATTGCCCAACATTGCTGAAAAGAGTGTTCAGTGACCCAGGCTTGAAGCCGTGACTTTCTCTCCGCAACCCAGCAAATAGCTACCTTCGATAAGAAGAGGTGCTGAAATATAGAAATATTTTGTCTGGTGCTGAAGTTGCACCACATCCCTATTCCCTAGAAAGCCATTTAGCGGGGGGTGGACACGATAACATAAATCCAATCTTTGGAGAGTGGTAAGAGGACCTTATTTGCACACGGAGGTCAAAAAATGTTCAAATAAGTGATGACAACACTTTACTTGGGGTTGGAGTTAAGACTATACTGCGGCATTCAGGAGCAGCCCCCCACCCCACCCCCCGACTCCCGCACCCCTTTACAAGCACACACACACACACACACACACACACACTAGGAAATACAGCACCTTCTCTAAATCTCACAAAAGCTTTTTTTTTTTCTTCCCCTCACATTGCTCAGAATTGTTTGAATTTAAAAACAGTGATTGACAATGCGTACTTCCATAAATTATTATGAGCGACGCAGCCGGCTGCCTCATATGAAATCACAAATCACCTACTGAGTGATGGGATGTGTTCACCTTGTAAATTAATGCATCCCTTATATATTTCCTAGCTCTGATCCGTAGTACTCAGCTGGTTTATTTTCAGTCACAAAGAGGAATGCAAAGAAGGGGGATCACACATTTTTGATTCCGTTTCCTGGGATTATTCCTTTATGCCGGTGACATTTTGTGTAATTATTATTTTGACATCTCGGTTTGTCTCCGAGACGTGTGTCTGTGAAGCCTTCTCTGTGACTTCTTCGCTTTTCTTCTCTTCCCGTACGGTTACCCTGTGCTCTCCTCAGCCGTCTGCTTAACGATATAATGAAATACTGCTCATGGATTTGAAAATATTGCTTAAAATGAGAACTGGCTTTTCATAAAAAATAGAGCCACCACCAAGAGCAGCAGTCTTGCAGCGATCGAGCATACTAATGGGCAATGATTGTACTTTTTTCCCAATTCTAAGCATTTGCGTTAAAACAGATTATCCATAAATACCCGTTTGCCACTATCTAGAATATTATTTCAGGGAGCTCTGTTCTGTGCAGTACAAAACGGAACAACTAGATAATACGCATGTGTATAAACTTTATTAAAAATAAAGTCTAAAGCATGTCAGCACAATATGACCGGCAACTACAGCATATGCTTTGCGGCAGTCGTCACTTTTTTTTATCGACTCACTTGGATAATGAGCAGTGAGTCTGTAATTAATTGATATGCCTACCTCACCTCTTCCTAGCTTTCCATTTATAATCTCGTTTTCTTCAAGGTGATTAGCACATACTAGCTTTGATATTTGACTTACGTGTGGAAGTGCTATATTGAACCAAGTTATCTTCAGGCAGTTTGTTCATGCTAATTTTAAACAGGTATTACTTTTAAACAGATATAACTAATCATGGTGGTCAATCAAAACCTTGATAAGTATATTCAGGAGTCACATAGTGCTGGGCTCAGCCAAAAACCTGCACCCACACTGGCCCTTTTTCGGATAAGACTGGATACCCTTGTACTAGACCATTTTGTTATTTGTGTCCAGATGGTGCAGCTTTGGTCTGATGCAGAGTTTAAAAGAGCAATACATAAATAAATAGATAAATAAATAAAATCTGCCAAGAGTTTGCTTGTTCAGTCTCGGAGGACAGAGTCGGCCAACAGTGCAGGCTTCATGGTTTGGATCACATGATGCGAATGGATTTTACTCTGATTCCTGCAAAGATCTGCCTGGGATCTCAGAGAGCTGCAGGAATATTTGATTCAGTGGAGCGTTGTGAAACCTTCCAAACCACTGTGTTCCTGCAGCTTCTTACCCGAGTGTCGAACCTAGCGTGATTCAGCTTGTCCCTTGGCGGTAAGTGCTTATGCTAAGCAAGTGTGTTTAGGCTCACTAACTTAAGAGACCATTACACTCATAAAACAGTGGGAGGATTTCGTATTTGGCCTTTTGCAGGGAAAGAGGCCCAGATGGCCAGTTTCGGACCAGTTCACTTACTAACATGCAGTTGGATTGAGCTGAGGGTGTGTATCTGAGATTGCTTGACAGTGTTCCTGAAATACACATGCAATTTTTGTTTCACTTTTTAGCCATTCTTCCTCCATATTCTGTTCCCACCTATTCCATATCACAGTGGATGTTATGTTATGTACAAAATGGGCCAGAGTTAGCTATATAGCTAATTTACAATATACGTTAATGCCTTAAAATAGTCACAATTATAATAATAAAGAAGTCTCTCACCTTTCCAATGGCAGTTTTGGCAATACCGTGGCTTCCTATGGTTTTATGAGGGATCGCGGTAATACATTTTGTACAGTGGAAACAAGGATAGTTCAGATAGGCAGGAGAAGATAGTGGCGTGCATGGCATACGTTAAACATAAACGCCTCACCCTGGAAACCTGCTAGGTGCACTGAGCGTATGCAACACAGCAGTTAATGCAGTTGGTGAGGTCTAATAAAGGCTACAGGAATCATGTGAACCGAGTATGTGATATTTAGTACAAAATATGAGTATTTAGCCTGGATTCAAATGCAAATCCTCCTCTCATACTGTATGCACTGCAATGCGTTTCCATTGCCTTTTGATATAAAATCGGTACACTGCATTGCACCTGAAGATGTACACTTTCCACATAATGGCGGGTTTTCGTTTTTTCTTATTTTTTAGTTTAGCAAGCGCAGTTGAACTCTAAAGTCATATCAGAGTGCAGTGTTGAAATGCGGGCTGCATACATCAGACACTTGCAATTATCCTCAGACTTTCTCAGTTAAAGCAAATTGGGAGCGTGATGCCCTGGGGGCAGATTTCGTCAGAGAACTGATTCACAGTCTTCCTCACCTGTCTACCTGCAGCCAGCGCGGCTTCACTTTAAATAGATCTGACCTGAGTCAGACACCGGGTCTCTGGGGTTAGTAAGAAGGATGGGATGGGTGCAGAGAGGGACACGTGTGTGTGTGTGTGTGTGTGTGTGTGAGAATGTGTGTGTAGGTGTGCAAACACACTCACATGCATGCAAACACACACACACACACACACACACACACACATGCTTTATTATGTTTAAGCTATCGCCACTGCATTATCCTAAATGCAATATAAAAAACTACATAAAATTGTGTTATTTAAATAAAGATGCAAATGGTTCTAAACAGTTTAGTTTAAAAACTGGCACCAAATTCCAGAGAACAAATCAGATCGATGAAAAGATAAAAAGGATAACCGAAGAAACCCAAAAGCCCTTGAACACGGCATGAATAATGCAATTTCCAGAGCGTGCAGCAAAATAAGAAACTCTGCTGAAGAGCTTGCCTGCACCAGGTTCTGGTAAACAATTCTCTCCAATAGTAGTGGAACTACAGAAAATAAAGATGGAGATTTTAAGGATGAGAAGATGAAAGCCTGCCTTTACACGATGATCCCAGAGGACCTGATGGAATCTTGATAAGAGGACAGTCTGTAGATAGGAAATAAAATGCCTAGTACCAGCATGCGAGAGTAAGGGCTGTGAACAGAACTAATAACAGAAAGTCACAAGTGGAACTCCTAAGATCGCAACAGGAAGTCACACGGTCACAACAGGAAGTCACAAAGTCACAACAGGAAGTCAATGAGTTCGACTGATGACTATCATCATCTTACCGTTACGATATTTTGTTAAATGATTAAATTGATTCATATAATCTTGTTTTTGGCTTTCTCCTTGGCACCCTGTGTAAGTACGGAAGGCTAGAATGTCGAGCTGGGGATTGCAGAACAACTAGAGGGGTTGTGAAGGTAAGTTTTAGGTGCAGTTTTAACAGGATATTTTTATGCTGTAATGACATATTCAATAAGCACACCACTCACACTTTTAAACCTGGAAAAGCAGTGATCAACACTAATGTGTTCCTTAGACCAACTGCCTTTTCACTGTCTGGTCCCCGTTATCCATCTCTCTCTAATGAGCAACTGTGTCGCTTGAGTTGTGGCTCTGCAACCCAAACCCCCACACCAGCAGCACCGCAGCGGAGGTGAGGTCCTCCTTCAGTGCACTCTCCTGAGAGATTCTGCATAGCCCTGCAGGAGACAGCATGCAAGACACTCAGACAGCTACGCTCAAGCCTCATGTCTCACTGATGGCAGCTGTGTGTGCCTTGCACATCATCAAGTGGAACATAATGCAAACTGAGGGATACTAGTTATCATGCGATTTGAATGTTCTTGACCGAGCATTGAAATGCTGATGTAACAATAGCCACTCGAAACTATTGTTACATCAGCACAAATGTAATGGATTCTTGACTGAACATTCTAATGCTGATGTAACAATCGTTACTGGTAAGCGAAAGCAGTGGAGTTCTAGAACACTGACTTAATATTGAATTTTGAAGAAACATTCCAAAAGACCTTCTGTTCACTGGGTTAAATGTACTCTACTTGCTGGCAGAATGAAAGCAACGGTGTCCCCTGGCAGTGGACAATGGCCATTGTAGTTTTCTGCGTACTAAACAGCACAAATCATCGTCCATTCCTGTGTGTATGAAAATGTAATGGATTCAGTAATAACTTCTCAGTCCATTGAAACTGTGGAGCGCCCACAATCTTTGCTCAGGACATGCAAAATTGCCACAGAGACTGATGGCACAATTTAGTGCCCAATTTAGCCAACGTGGAGCAGTGCTTAATAAGCATTTTTTTTTCAAAGTTCCTCTTGCCATGGTCACAGAAAACATAGCTGTTAGTAATAGGAAGATTGCCTCCATGCGTCTTGTGGAACTATTAAAATGACATTACTGGGTCATGGATTGGATAAGCTAATTTTGGTGAATAATGTGCTACTGTCATGGCTCAGGAATGAAAGCTGTATTTTGTATTCATAATTCAGGCACACCACAGAAGAGAAGGGAGAAGGGGGAATTTAATGCACCCGTGATGAATAAACGTGTGCTGAGAAAGAGAGGAACCATTGCTTCGCTGGCGCCGGATGCAGGGGGAACACTGGTGAGACGCTCCTCACAGATTCTTCCAGATGGATGGCAGTTCATAATAAGAATGTAAGTCAAAAATGTCCATCAGTCACATTTTTAGATGCTGCTTATTTACTAAATGGATAAACCAAATTTGCATGGAATACGTACAGTAGAGAGCACAATTCTAAGCTCAGTAGTTTTCTGAAGAAAATGCGCAGATCGTGTCTGGAATATGAAGTGGTATGTGCCTCTTCACACTGTCCTAATTATTATTTGTTTCTCACCTCTTTATATGCTGAACAATAAACAATGGGCTCAAAGCATTAATATCCTGTATCCTTTAATGAAAGAGATAGCAAAACACATTTTATTATGAATTCATGTGATTCCTGAAAATAACTGATCATCTTCTACTTCTACTGTTTGTGAATTCTGTTCTCTCCTCAAGAAACTTCCACACTACTTGTGCTTAATGAGAGCAATTTCACACCAACTGACCCGACCTCACCCAATACAAAAAGGCCTTTGCTGATGCAATCAATTAATAATGGGAAACTTTGAACGTAACGCTTTATTTCACATTCAGATCTTCCCAAGGCACTTTTTTTTATTTGAAGCATTGATCTTTCAAAGATTAACTTTAAAGGCTTCATACACATGAATGACTGTAGAAGTAGTTGTGTATATATCTACAATCAATGCACACAAAAGAAAAACATACGACCAAAAATTGAGGACTATTCAAAGGACAAATGGGCAATTCTACAGTGTACAGACATTTTGTTGTGTGCAGCACTGTGGGTGTATTTTGCATTGTATTTTATATTTTCATTATATTTCGTGTCAAAAGATCCCTTGGAGATAGTAAAGAATTAATTCAAGCTCATGCACGGAATGAATAATGTCATTCTAGATTCAAAAGAATTTTATGTTCAATTTTCCACAAAAAGCCTTGCAGACAAGCAATGAAACTACCAAATAAATTCAGAGGCCTTTCATCTCAGTGACACAGAAGTCCTCTCATTAATGAAGGCAGGTGTCTAAAGTTGTCGCGGGGATGTTGTGACAGCAGTTTATGCCCGAGTTCCTGTGGCAGGATGGGAAGGTATGCCAGGGCTGTGCTCCACAACGTGTCAGCCACAGCTGCTGAGTCAGCCATTCTGCATTTCTGACAAACTGATGATGCTTTTTTTTTCTGCGAATGTAGTCAGACATCCTGAAGTTTCTTTGTTTATTTCAGTAAATATTATCAATCTATCTATCCATCCATCCATCCATTATCTATAACTGCTTAATCCTGGACAGGGTCGTGGGGGGTGTTGGAGCCTATCCCAGCATGCATTGGGCGAGAGGCAGGAATATACCCTGGACAGGCCGCCAATCCATCGCAGGGCTCGCGCACCATTCATTCGCTGTTCACTCACACACTCATATCTATGGGCAATTTAGAGTCTCCTGTTAGCCTGCCTGGATGTCTTTGGACTGTGGGAGGAAACCGGAGTACCCGGAGGAAACCCACATGGACATGGGGACAACATGCAAAGTAAATATTGTCTGTCAGGAAAAAATAAATTAATTAAATAAAAAGCTGATTTTAACCCTATGTTCATATTAGCAAAATATTTTCAAGTGTTAAAACGCATAATTTGCAGGAAATAGTTTCTCATTGTTTAAGCATATCTGGCGAGGAATATTGATACTTTCGGAAGGAAAGGTTTTGATGCAAGCTCAACCTAATTGTTCCGCAGTGTAGCTGCAAGGTTTCGGGGTAATTGAATATTCTGCCCAGTCCATTAATTAGATTGCAGTGGTGCTACTCACCGACACATGCTTGTTCAGCTGTATCATTGAGAGAGGTGACTTTTAAACAAATCCTGGGTTGTGGCCTGTCATGACAAATTGGCTTTGAGATGTACCGCATTACTTCTCAATGCTGTGTTAGTGCCACCCTTAATAGACAGGAGAACTATTTTATTTACAAAGACAGGCAGAGTTTCAGCATAATCTGATTTGGATGATATCCTAGACAAGGGCATCTGTTAAAAAAAATAAAACAAAATAAAGAAAAATGTGATGCCACCATACGTCAATATGAAGTTAGCATAATTCTGATTCATTATCATGTCAAATTGGAAACAAAAATTATTTGTAGTGTCTGAGTTTACTTCGAGTATATGCTGCCTTACAAATGCATAATATATGTATCGTGTATTTTCATAAAATAAATATATTTCAGAATTTGCTGTCGGCAGCAGCAGGATGAATTATGAAATGTACACAAGCACTCAGATCCAACCAAATGCCTCAAAACTCATTAGATGGTGCTTTACCTTGCAGCAGGACAATGCCCCCCAGACACACTGCTAAAGCAAACAAGGAGTTTTTCAGGGCCAAAAAGTGGAATGTCCTTGACTGGCCAAGTCAATTACCTGACCCGAATCTGACTGAACGTGCACTTCACTTTCCGAAGACAAGAGTGAAAGCAGCAATGCCCCAGAAACAAAGAGGAAGTGAAGATGGCATCACCGGGGCAGATACCCACTGCGTGATGATGAGTATGAGTCACAGACTTCAGACAGGCATCGAATGCAAAAGATTTGCAACAAAGTTCTGACAATGATGACTTTATTTAAAACTATACCAGGACCAATAATAATGATAATGATAATAATGATAATAATGATAATAATAATGATAATAATAATAATAATTGCATTATTATTATTATTGATGGCATTATTATTTACTTAGAAAGAACTCAGTGCAGGAATTCTTAATACAAATTGGGTAATTTAAATGCAAAATAAATGCACTGTTTTTCAGGGGTAACACAGATGAGGTGATACATTACTGCATCCCTGGCTAATTATTTATCTGTGGAGGCTGTTGTGCTGGATACCGAATTATAAAATTCATTATCTGGTTCCCTCATCCAGAGTATTTCATAAGATGGCTTTAAGCTATCATCTTAGAGGTTGTGAAATCCCTTTCTTATGAAACAGTGCACTTCTTCCTTAAACCGTGTGTTTTGTGGCACAAATCATACAAACTCAACATTGTATTACGTTGTAATGAACATGGGGGGGTGTGAATATAGTCTGTGTTATTGAAATCCATGCTGCGTTGTTTTGATCTAGCCTAAATAAGAAGGTGGATGAAATGAAATAATAACCCAAACCCTAACCCTTACCCTAGCTGTAAACCTAACCCTAACCCTAGATGTAACCCTAACCCTAGCTGTAACCCTAATCCTAGCAGTGACCCTAACCCTAACCCTAGATGTAACCCTAACCCTAATGCTAGCTGTAACCCTAATCCTAGCAGTGACCCTAACCCTAACCCTAGCTGTAACCCTAACCCTAGCTGTGACCCTAACCCTAAACATAACCCTAACTGTAAACCTAACACATACCCTAACTGTGACCCTAACCCTAACCCTAACCCTAACCCTAACCCTAACCCTAGCCCAAACAGTAACCCTAACCCTAACCCTAGCTGTAACCCTAACCCTAACCCTAGATGTAACCCTAACCCTAACCCTAACCCTAGCTGTAACCCTAACCCTAACTGTAACTGTAAATGTAACTGTAACCCTAGCTGTAACCATAACACTAACCCTAACCCTAGCTGTAACCCTAACCGTAAGCCTATCTGAAACCCTAATCCTAACCCTAGCTGTAATCATAATTCTAACCCTAACTGTAAACTTAACCCTTACCCTAGCTGTAATCCTAACCCTAACCCGACCTGTAAACCTAACCCTAACCCTAGCTGTAAGCCTAACCCTAATCTTAGCTGTAACTGTAACGCTTACCCTAACTTTAACCTTCTAGAACACCCTAGCAACCACCTAGCAACACCCTAGCAACCACCCAAAACACCCAAGCAACCGCCTAGAACTCCATAGCAACCACCTAGCAACACCCTAGCAACCACCTAGAACACCTTAGCAACTGCCTAGAACTCCATAGCAACCGCCTAGCAACACCCTAGCAACCACCTAGAACTACATAACCACCTAGCAACACCCTAGCAACCACCTAGAACACTTTGGCAACTGTCTATAACTCCATAGCATCCACTTAGCAACACCCTTGCAACTGCATACCATGACTAAAACACTGAGATATCAAGTTTTGATGAATTGTATGTAAATATTATTGTTTTATGTAAAAGCTATGGCGTTTTAATTTAGCAAACTTACATGTTTGTAACTATGCCATGTATATATAACTTTGGTGGCAGTAACACAACACAATGAAACATTGAGATTGTAGTGTCAGAAGGGCCATTGTAGTGTCAGTGTGTGTGTGTGTGTGGGTGTGTGGGTGTGTGTGTGTGTGTGTGTGTGGGTGTATGTGTGCATGAGTGTGTGTGTGTGTGTGAGAGTGGGTGTGTGTGTCTTAAATCCTGTACAGTCATAGCATACCTAGAATTCAACCCATGTCTGACCTTTTATGGATTATATAGAGCAAAAGCGATGCGTGTCAGGAATGTAAAGAAGGGACCTCACGGCCAACGCCCAGGACCCCTGACCTTCTGATGTGTGTAGTCGTAAAACCTAATTAAGGTGGAGAGAAGAGCAAAGGGGTCCACGGACCAAATCAGAGTCGTCGTTAAGCAACATCCTTTTTTCCCCAGGAAATTCAAGAGCTTGTTAAATGAATTTATGCACCGGGTATTGGAGTTCCATAAGTTTTTGCACATGGCTCTCTCCACAGTAGATGGCTGTACAGGGAGTTCATAAGGGTCACCATCTGAGGTTAAACCACATAAAGAAGTGTGTGTGTGTGTGTGTGTCTGTGTATCTGTTTGTGTGCGTGCGTTTGTGTCTATGTGTGAGTGAGAACGAAAGAGTGCAATAACATTGTACTAATCCAATGCCGCTTTCTATGGCTCCACAGTTTATCATGGAAGGGAAGAGCAATCGCGCAAAATAAATGTACCACACGTAAATGAGCAGTACCATGTACCCTCTTTTTGTCCATTTACAAGCCTGCCAATTTCCCACTCTATTAACCAGTGCCAGGGAGGAGGACATAAGCAGACCGAATCTCAGAGAGAGAGAGAGAGAGAGAGAGAGAGAGAAATCCCTGGTGACAAATGTATTTTCAAGATGTATTTTGTAAATATTTTTCGGCTTAGCTGAAGAATTTTGCGCCCTGTAGCCTCTCTGCATACAGTAGCTGAGCACCCAGCCTTGACAAATCTGACTGCATCGGAGACAGCATCTGTTTTAAAACTTTCCGGGTGATTTTCAAGCATCCTTTGGAGCTGCTTTGTTGCAGATCAAACAGACCAAGACTTGTCTGTTGGCCATCTGTTAGGAAACGGTGTTCTGTGTCCACCTTGCCCCTGCAAACTGAACGTGTGCTACCTTTACCGATGCTACAATAACACACTTTGTTTTTTCAGTGTTTGCTCAGGGTTAAATGTTTGATATGGTGAAAGCTGCTTTATTCCCTCTTGGTCACTATTTCACATGAAGAAAAGGAGATTTATTTTAATTGAATTACGGTAATTTAACTAAATAAGATCAACTGCCTTTATTTTACATCCTAGGATATTTTCTTATATTTTTTATTTTTTGTGAATGAAATGAAAATGTTTCTGCTTACGCTATTTTCCCTATTAAGCAACGCTTTGTGACAAAAAGACCAACGATTGGAGATTTCTAATTTTTAAAATCATTTTATTTACTTTCCAAAAGAAAGAGAGCGCAGTTGTGCTCCATCCTATACTGCGGATGTATATTTAAAAATCTGAGGGGAATGAGGAGGGAAGTTTCTGTAGGTAGAAGTTCTGCAATTTTGTTCAGAGTGCAGCCAATCAGCCATAGAAGAAGAGATCTAATGAGCCTATTGTGTGTTTACAAAGAACCGCGTTCACTTTTAAGTTAACAAATGAATAGCTCTTAAGTTTTGAGAGAATCAAAATCATGGTTTGTTTATGTGGTATTTTGTATTCTCTTTATTATATAAGCCTCATTACCTGCGTTCGCAATTCAGAGCTGCAAGAAGTTTACGATCGCAAAGTTCTTTTAGAAAATTAAATGGAGCATTTTGTGATGAATGAATGTTTCCTTCATCTTTTTTTTCTTCTTTTTAAAGATGTGCTGCTGTTCATGGATAGCTTCATACAGGAGGGAGGTTTATGAGCGTGGTCTTCAATGCCGCGATTTCAATGAGGCAGTTCTAATTGAATTTTGAGAGGGAGAAAAGTACAGCAGACACAGTTTGCAGATCCAGCCTGACAGTGTTCATGGTAATGTTTAATATTCAGAAAGTAAACATTTTATGTCTCCTCTTAATCATTTTATTTTCAAATATTTGAATATATCGTAATTCAACAACAGAAACTCATGTGACATTTAGTTAAGTCTTTCAGGATAATTTAAATAAAATAACAAAAAAAAACAAAAAAAAAACGTTAAGGTTAATTACCACTGCCTACGTAAAGCCGTAATATGTATATTATGAATGACCTAAGAAAAATAAATATGATCTTCATATTTTTGTAGTAAATATACAGTAGTTTTGCAGTGTAAGTAGTGTCTGAAATTAGAGAAGAGAGTGAATACACAGATAACGAACAAAGGAATGACAACACAAGAGTGTTCCAACAGTGAAGGGTTCTGATAGCTCTGTTATGGTGCAGGGTCCATTTTCCTGGTTTGCTTTGGGTGCACTTTCAAAGGCAAGGTCATTGTCAATCATTACTTAATTGTGCTGACTGATCCGGTTTTTTTTCTGATGCCAGAGCATTTCTTTCCAGCGAAGAAGGATGACAGTTATCCATATGTCATGGTTTTTCAGTCACCAGGCCTAAATTCAATTGAGAATGTATGTGACATTCCGGAACAATACCAGATTTACCAAAACCATTTAGTGAATTTCACTTCTATGATCAAGAGCCATGGGTTCATTGACATCATTGAATAGTGGTGTTGCAGTCCTGTAGACTACTAGGATGCAGGCAGATTCTATAGCTTGGCTCATGTTGGCCATCCTGGCCACATGTGGACGCCTAACTCTTTGGCTGTTTCAGAATATTTGTGCACTCCCTGCACCAAACACGTCTGTGTGTTCGTTGAACATAACTTAATGTTTGTTCAGTCGCCAAAGTAAACTACCGTCATCGGCAATCAAATGAAGTACTCTGACGCAGTAAGAATAAAATTTAATTAACTATCAAGGGGAACCAGCTGTATGTTTACCATTCCAAATGAGATTTGCTCTGAAATATGCAGCTTACCTGATTGTACTGAGGAACGGAGGAAGGTGAAAAGGTAATCCCAGCAGACGCTATGAACAGAGCACTTTGATTTAATTTGCACATGCTGCTGTTAGCATATGCAAGAAGCTGGTGTGCCTTGGTGGTGTGCTAGAGGTATTTAGAACGTGCCTCATCAAATCTGAACAATTTTTGCTGTGTGTTGCTCACCAGCTTAAATGTTGCAGTGCAATTACCTAAGGCATTTATGTCATTATCATAAAAGTTTCTTATTTATTTTTACCGTAGCTAGTCATTTGTCTCTTATCTCTGGCTGTTGATTTTTATGAGCTGCAGCATTTAGGCCGGGACTAAATTGACATTCACCCTTGACTTGGATTTACAAATAAGCAAGTCGTTCTTTTTTTTTCCCCTTCGCAAACAGTTTGACAAATTAAGTTAAGCAATTACTGAACTGGTCAAACTGTGCCTGCAAAAAAGGCAAAACTAATACATATTGACATACGCTCTGATGATATGCTGATTTAATCTGTGATTTAACATTTAACGTGCTTGAATCAATGATGCATAATCAAAGGTAAATGAATGCATTTCTGTGCGTGTGTACAAGTCAATCCATTGCCTTTTTGAATTTTTAAAAAGGGGAGCCTGCTGTGTGCTTCTGTTTGCCCCAGATTGACCAATCAACAATGACTGTGGCTGTAAGCCTTGTTTTATGTCTGAAAACCTGCTTTGCATCCTTGTATTACATTACATTACATTAATGCATTACATATAGCGGACACTGTTTTTTCTGGTCTGATAGAGAACATCAGCACAAGTCTGAGGAATACAAGAGTGTGATGTCATCAAGTAGGCACCAGAGGCCCATCTGTAATAAATAAGTGTGAATTTACCCGATAAAATTAATAATTACCACTATAAACAAAAAAGTAAATACCACTAAAGAGGTAACTTATATTTAGTTGCCCTAGTTTCCAAAAGAGCTAGTATTGAGTAGCAATGGCTGAAAATGCCCTCAGCTGCCCTACTACCCAAAATAGCTAGCATTGAGAAGCATGATAGAGAATGCCCTAGCTGCCCTACTACCCAAAAGAGCTAGCATTGAGTAGCATGATAGAGAATGCCCTAGCTGCCCTACTACCCATAAGAGCTAGCATTGAGTAACATGGCAGAGAATGCCCTGTGCTGCCCAAGGGCACCACACACCCAGCCTGATTGCTTCACAAACTCTCTATGCACTTTTCTGCGAATGACGATCTCTGTGTAACAGCAGTGTTAATGATCGACTCTTTCTGCATTGCATTTTACTGATGCATATTCAGATTGAAGAATATGAACACAGTCATTTTCTCTTCATCCTGACAAGCAGTTACCGTAAAAACCGCCCGCCTGTTTGTTTGGAGCACATAGCGTGTGTTAAAATGGCCTACAGCTGCGTGATTGTGATGATATAGAGAATATGTTCTTATCCAACACACATTACCACACATTTGCTAAAATAATAGGCTAGCATTTTGGAAATACGACACACAGCTGTACAGTTACAATTTCCTGGCATGGAAACGCGGGCATGCAATGAACTACCCCTCTCTCCCGCTGGCTGAGCGTGAATTCATTACAACACCTGTGGGATTCTCTCGGATGCTCCCCACAAGCATTCGTCTTAATGAAAAAGTCACGAGCATGACCACGTTCCTGAGCCGTGTGCAGCTCTTCCTACCGCGCTCAATGGCATTTAATTTTCCACGGAGAAACCATTTCCATACGCCTATTTTTTCCATCCAGCGCAAGCATTTACAGCAGCTAACTGAGAGAGAGAGAGAGAGAGCGAGAGAGAGAGACAGAGAGAGCTATAAAACCTGCTCATTGAAGTACAATCTTTGTGTTTTTTTCCCCCATTTGAATTGAATATGGGTGCAAATGGCAAACCGACGTGTCGATGGAGGCAGTCCATTATCTTGTTCACTTTATTAAGTGAGCTAAATCGCTCTATATTTTAGCAAAGTGGATTTTGTGTGTTTACACCCACTCCAGCAACAGTGTGGCCAATTACTCTGCAATTGCGGGTGAAAATCAAATGGTAACATATGTGGAAAATTAGTACCAGAGTGATGAAGGCAAGAAGCCAACAAGCCAAAAAAAAAAAACTTTTGCTCTCTATTCTGTAAGTTTCCTGAAGAGGGTGAATGTGGCTTTGGTTCAGGCAAAAAATTTCCTTGCTGTAAACACATGCTTAGTGTTTTTTTTTTTCTTGTTTGTTTGTTTTTTTCAATATATCCCCTAGGGTCTTACTTTTCTCATCTAGCACTCAGAGACCACAGATAAGGCACACTGGTCCATAAGGGGTGGTATCGACTCTCACGAGACAGTAACCACAATTACAGTATATTTGAGGTTTAAGTCACAGTTATGTATCTTCTTAATTCCAATGTGTGGTCCTGTGCTGGAATCGGTGTCTATAGCTAGTGCCAGTGTCTGTTCTTAAGCAGAGTGCAATCTGCAGCGTTACCATATTTTAAAAAGTTTTCCCTGCTCCGTGATACAAATTCAGCGTGCGTGCAGGTGCTGCTAAAGATGTCCCCCCCCCTCTGCGGCACTGATTGCTATTCAAGGCCCGGATCAATAATTGAACAATTGACCGTTTTGCACCTGTCCGGGACAATGCAAATACGGGGGGGGGCGCATCTTCGAGCGCGCTCACCCAAGGTCGAAACGCCTTCCAGAACGCGTCGTCCATTTCAAGTCTGTCACACGGCTTATATTGGTTTACGGAATCCTATTAACCTGGCCTGGTTATTACCTGGGTTTCTAATTCCCTCCAAATTGATCAGTCCTCCCTGGAAAAGCTCGTGAAATGAGCTCTGTTGAGGATAATATACTTCCACTGGAAGTGCAGGCCGGGGGTAATTCAAATTGTAAACGCTCACAAATGCAGTGAGTGTAATAGCCGTGAAATATCCATGGCCTGGTCAGCAAGTCTGCGCCACTGGCTTAATTAATGAAAAAAAAAATTCCCGATTCATCTGAGATTGCGCAGTTAATTGGCATATTCCTGTCTTTATAAATGCATAAAACAATGACTTGCTGTTAGGTTTTGATGATTTTAGCACTATTTTCAAAATAATGTCCAACATTATAAATTTACTCACGTGTGAAAAGCTTATAATGTTCGGAACACACTAAAGCATTACATCTTTGTCCTGATTATGCTACTAGCTTCATATCATGGTTAAGCAGAAGCAAGTCTTTGACGGAAATGGACGATGCAGAGGAACTTCAGTTTATGTGTTCCATGCTCACCCTTCATCACGAGGAATGACCTTGTCCCAAAGCCAGTCTGAGGAAATGTTTACATTAGCACCACATGACACGTCAAACACCTCAGGGAACACAGCACTGGACTGTCCTGGACTGTCTTGGACCGACTGTAGACTTTTTCACTTTTAGGCTGCCATGACATTGATTCTCCCGTTAGATTTAATATAGCAATCCAGCTGCATAATCAGTTAATTGCATTATTTACCCTTTAGCATGTACCTGTTTCAGACGGTGTTCTACTTGAGCTCTTAAGTAATGAGTACAGATGGCACTCTCCCATTAACTTCTAATTAAAATTTAAAACATCAGTAATTCTTATTTGATGCAAAGGAACACAGATTAATAATAATTAGAGCGCTAAATATATGTTGAATGATGGGAGGAAATATTAGCTCTGACAGTGTTTCAATTAGATGTTTTGAAAAATGAATCCATACAGTACGAAATGGAATAAACCGTCATTCGTCTGAGGCTGCATCTAATCATAGGAATTGTCTCGTGCTCACAATTCAGCAATTTACTATGCATTACATCAGTGAAATCATGTGTTATTGGGAAGTCAAAGTAATGAGCTGTGGTGAATCTAAATAAATCACTTAGCTTTGATGACAAATAGCTCTCTAAACGGCATGTAAAACGGATACAGAAACCTGTTTGTTTCAGGATGCTGTGGCCTGGGATGGCGTGACCTTTCCTGTAGTGGACTTAGTGATAAATGATAGGGAGCTCGCTCAGGGAAGCGAGGCACACTCCTCAGCCTGCCCTGCAAAGACCCATTAATGGCTCGCCTGTCAGTGGTAAAACTGGGCCCGCGACACATCGAATCCTCTCGGATATTTGAAAGGCCCTGACACCATCGATTATGGCCTAACCAGGCGCTTGCTTTCGTCCGGGTACACCCCACCCCACCCCCCTTCCCCCGCCCCCGCCCCCTCCTGAGGTGAGTGCTGGATTGCGTCCAGCCTCCTCTTCCTCAGTGTCCCGCGCCGAAGGCTCGACAGATGCCCTTTCCGTAAGCGATGAGGCTGGGGAGAGGGGCATCAGCTCTCTGTCGCTGCGTGCTCCTCCTTATTAAACATTAATGAACCCGCGTTCGCCATCGAGTTCCCCACACCAGCCTGAGACATAACGTTCAGTGCCCATAATGGGGTTCATTTAACTACCACGACGATTAATATTTTTAATTAAACTAGGGATCAGGAATATTCTATATTTGCCACTGGAGGGTTAACGTGTTTTATTTATTTATTTATTTTAATTTGTTATTTTATTTCTTTTGGAAGGCACTTGCAAATTTATGATCAGTAAAGTTTGATGGATTCCTGCTCCTTGATGACACCGTGATTTTGAGTTTTACTGGAGTCAAGAGGGAGACTTGTGGGTAACAGCCTAACAAATTGACTTTTAATTGAAATGCCAGCCCATTTGTGCTTCCATCTCATCTGTTAATTAATTTTATTTTAAGGGGGGGAGGGGGCTTGGGTTGCCAGGTGCCTATTTTCTTCTCGTTATTTTTAGAGATGAGCCGTCAAAGAAATACACAGCCTTGTGTTTTTCAGTTCATTTTCTTTCTGTCAGGTTATGGTCATTAGCTTCTGTGAAGGTATATGCCACTTTTCAATCAAGCCTTGTTCTACCCATTTAAAAGTCACATGGTATTGCATATGAATAAATCATCAGCAGTCAATTGCACATGAATAGAAATATTGTATTAGTATTTCTGTCATTTCTGAATGGGTATGCAAAATATGAAACTCATTTACTAAAGCTCCAAGCCTTCACACTTGAATACAACACATCCATGAGTCCAAGTCTAGTGAAACGGTGAAAATCCCAGAATTCAAGAGGAGGGAAGGCTACAGATTCATTACATATAGACTGTAGCAGTGTACAGGAAGTGGATCACAGACTACAAAGCAACTGTTAAGTCTTATGAGTTTAAACATTGCAGGTCAGCCTGTGTCCAAATTAAGGGTGTCGCCTCAATAAGATAAAGAACGCAGCAAACAGGGAAAAACAAGAGCGTGCCTGTCAATTAAGGCCCAATCCACCAATGCATGGATGGATGGATGACTGTGGGGCATTCGTACTGACGGCTAAGCCGATTTGTCCTTGACTTTGTGTAATGGATTTGTGCGAGCGCTATGTTTCTTCATATGGCTACCGTGCTTTTGGCTGAATGCCCCTGGTGTACACAGAACCCCTCTGAAGGTAAAAGTAAATCCCAGTTATCCAATTTAGAGGGACGAGAGTCGTCGTATTTCAGCCTAAGAGCCCCATGGCCTTAGTTATGTGCAAAATCAGAGTCCACAAAAGTCAATAGTCACTGTTATCAGTGGAACCCGGAGCAGTTACCAAAATAGACCGTCTGACACAGATTTTAATTAATCAACCAGACGCTGCGCTCACCCACTTCATCTCATCCTGGTAATCTTTCAAATGTACACTCACCCAAACTGCTACCACTACACGTGCATCGCGTACACGGGTAATTTGGTGATTTTTTTCTTTTTCCCCAGATTAAAATGTTAAATTTCAGTGAATTCAAATGTCGTACGAAACAGCTTTTCCACGTACTATTCTCACAGCTAACATGAAAGCTAAAAGTGTATTTTGACTTTCTCACTTCAACTCCCACTGTGACAAAGCCACAGTACAAGGACTATATCTACTTCAGAGCGTCTGGCCCTTTGGGGTGAGTGATGCTTTTTCCCCCTGGGCTCTTTATAGCCACACCATTGTTCAATCTGGAAGGCTTTATTTATTTAAGTGGTCCGTTGGAGTCGAATAAGAGCGCCTGTCCGTCACACACTGACCCTTGCGGTTGTCTCATTGTTATTACTTGAGTGAAATTCTGTAATTGCCTTAATGTAACCAACCCAACAATTTAACTGCGGGGAGTCTTTAAAGAGCAATACATCTGCTGCACAGGTTGGTCTCCAAACCTCTCCTCTTGTAATATATATATATATATATTTTTTTTTTTTTTTCATATGAATCGTTTTAATGTATTAATCTGATACACGATTTCTAAGGAATTTCAATAGCATAAATTTCAATATTTCTGATGTAAACAAGCACAAAAAAAATGCTAACATTTCATTTAGGCAGCTGGCTAAGTCCTCATTATTAGTTTTTATAGACAAATAGTGAAATTGTTCTTTCTTTCCATTCTTTATTTACTTGCTCACAAAAACAGTGTTTAAATGGGATGAAAAGGCAGTCCTGTGCCCAGCTCTGTCGATGTGCTTTTCAATGGGCTCATGTACTGCAGTGTGAAGAAAAAGATTGGACAGAGAGGTAGGCTGGAGTACACACTGATTTAAAAAATGATTTCATCTATTCCTTTCATCGGCATGTTTTTTGTTTTCTGAAAAATGATCTTCAGTGTAAGAGTGGACTTTCTTTCTTCCTTTCTGTTTCTTCCTCGCTGTTCAAAGCGCCTGCACCTTCGAGCTATACCGGGTGATGCAGTATCATTGTTGAAACAATAACAGAAGAAGAAAAAAGAAAAAAAAAAAACATCTTCTGCAACCGTTTTTTATAACTTCCATGTTTTTAAAATGAAATTGTGGGGGCACCACAAGCGCTTATGTGCTGCCTGCTACCCTGCATCGGCTAGCAGCGAGTGTGAAATGTACTGGCGCTTCCTGCTCACGATGTACTCTCACAAAGCTCTCTAAAATGAGCAGGGAGGAAAAGGCTCGAGACGAAACTTTAATTATTACCACGAGTCCCTATTCCCATCCCCAATCTGCAGCTCCTTCCTCTCCTCTGACTGTATCAGAAGATGTCTGTAGGGCTCTGTCATTTCTGGGCTTACAGTAGCAATGGAAACATGGAACCTGTGGGGGGAATTGAAAAGTGCCTTGTATTTAGCTTATAATCCCAGAACGTGTATGTTGGCTGCTTTTCGAAAAGCACCAAGTTAATTATTCCGGCAAGCTTAATAACTCACTCTTTACTGAGGCCATTTGATAAGAACAGTAATAACTGTTTATTCTGTTTTTGCTCAAATTAGGGCAGTATGCACATGGTCTCTCTCTCTCGCTTTCTCTCTCTCTCACAATCACACACACAGACAGACACACACACACATGCATGCACACACACAGAAACACACACACACAGTGCAGGGTTGCATCTTAAATGGTGCGCAGGTTGCAGATGATGTTGTTTTTCCACCTGTGCACTGCAGAGGGAGGCTCAGCAGGAGCACTGCACAGGGCGAAAACGTGGCAGTGACACCCGGTCAGCCACTCTGAGCGGCGGAAAGAAAAAAACCTGGAGGCAAAGTCAGCCTTCATTATTAATCAGCCTGGTTCTGCAAACTCCCCATCATAGCGCCATCCTTGTGCGGTAAGTGTTCTGAGTTCCACTTGGAGCTATCTGCATGAGCAATACAGCAGCAGAGCTACTCATGTGTACCGGATGCATAGTATGACGTCATCACACAAGCGCTGCAACAGTCAGACGCGGTGGGTTGGGTAGGGACCCCTTGATGTAGAATATATGGGAGAAAGGGCATTCATGAGCTGACGGATGTGGCATGTACAGTATCACGCCTGACTATGCTGAAAATATTCAAATTCAACTGACACCAACTGTTAATTGAAGGAGAGAATGTACATTAAACTAATAGATCCTTAGAACTCACTCCAGAGGGATTGCCTTCACTCTTCCAGATAATGTCGTGAAAGAATAATGTACACAAAGACTGTGTAGCAAAGGAAAAAATGAATATAGACAGGCACACATCTATGCAAATAGATGAGGTAATTTTATGTTCTGTGTAGCCAAATTCACCGCATATATTGTGCAATCTGGACAGAATCTCCCATTAAAAAAAAAAAATGTATTTCCTTGATACAAAAAGTATGGTTTGGTTTTTGTGATCACCAATTTTTATTTTATCCATCCATTTTTGTCTTATTTTTATCTATTTTTATCCATAATATACAAAATACTATTCAGCCATCACCTCACCTCCCACCAACTCCCACCCTTAGAGCCAAAATGCACAGAAGGGTCTCTTTAAAAAAAAGATAAGGGCTATTGGCAAGCTGCAAGTGTCATTGTGCAGATAATTTTGGGGAAGCTGTCCAAATTTTATCATGTATTTGGCCAAGATAAAGCTTCCCTAATAATGAACCGTGACCAGATCTTTCAATCTCAACAGAACACCTCTATATCTGTGTTGTAAAATAAAAATAACAAAAGCATATTTAGCCGTTTATACTCCATCAAGCAGCATTTGCACACACTGCATGGAATGGACACAATTAATTGAAATACAAACCTGTTACCTTGCAATTGACCCAAAAAAAACATAATTCTATCACAATGTATTCCCAGTGAATTTAATGTTATTAATCTAACTTTGGACATGGGATATTTTCTTTGTTCTTTATGAAAGTTTGAGAAAAAGATTCAATTGTAGCCATGTCTCAATCTCATATTTCTGTTTTGTATTTTTAGCCATAAAGTGCATCGCAAAGTGCAATGTAGGTTCAATGCCATTTAGTGAATTTTAACTGTGACTAGACATATTTTAAAAGCCAACACAATTACATGCTTGAATAGTTCATAAGGCATAATTACAAAATGAATAACCATAACCATTTTTTACATTCTAATTATATTCCAGTCAGTCCATTATTCTGCATTATTTAGATGAGAGACACTATTTGACCTTGTTTCCATAGCTACTACCAGGACTATGGTTTAAAACTACAGGGCTACAAACATAAAGTTCTCCATAATTAACATGATTTAAAATATTCCTCTGCATATCGCCTAGAAGTCGATCATCTTGCATCTATTATCTGTCATCTTGGGTGTGTTCTGCCCCGGCAGGATAACGGCACTTCTTATCCATTATGTAAAACGCACAAGCTTATTTTCCTCGGGTTGCGGTCGGATTAATACGCGTCCGCGATTGTTTGAAACGATGATGAATCACGCTTTCCCCCGAAAGAAGAGCAGGACGATCTCTTGGCAGCGTCTCTGCAAATGTCCGACAGACACGTTAATTTAGCCCGCGCCCATACGTCTTGTGTCAGGGCGGTACAACGATGGGGAACTAATGTGACACAGCATCCCTTCTCTGTATCTCCTCCTGCCAGGGAGCCCACGTAAATCAATGCATTCATTCAGCTCATCAGCGGAGCCGGATCAGACCTTAGCGAGCCACACACCCTGACCAGGAAGTGCCTTAATGATGCCGTTCCTCTGGTAATCACGCCTCGCTTCTAGTTTATGACTTTCCATAACTTTACTGACTTAGCCTGTGCTTACCGTGTAAACTAGACTTGATGTTGATGGCTAGGGGTAACTGATACTTTATGAGGACTGTACCTTATCTGACCTGTGTTCTGTAGTTGTTCCAACGACCGTCAGTATGCACTTATTGTACTTCGCTTTGGATAAAAGCATCTGCCAAATGTAAATTGTAAGTGCATCAGGTGGGCAGTGAAGGAGAATTCCGGAATTGTGTGTGAAATTGAGAAGAGTGACTTAATGCAGTATGTGACGTAAGTCTGTTTACAATAGAGACCTCTACGCGACTGAGCTCTGTCCCAGTACCTGGCTAGTTAACATCCATGGTCCAAAACAGTGACACTATTTCTACCCAGTGCTGAGTCATGCCATGGCAGTTAGTTTGGCAGTTCGTGCGCAAGAGAAATTTATGGCAGGAACTCACTCGAGGCTAGCAGATTTGAAAAGCTCACTCTGCATTTCCATGATAAATCTATCGCAGTAAAAAAAAAAAAGTAATTCAAAATGATGTTC
The DNA here is from genome assembly GCF_018555375.3 of Anguilla rostrata. Classification (NCBI taxonomy): domain Eukaryota; kingdom Metazoa; phylum Chordata; class Actinopteri; order Anguilliformes; family Anguillidae; genus Anguilla; species Anguilla rostrata. Next base: position 52,457,942 of record NC_057939.1, on the reverse strand, counting down.
AAATGGAGATTCAAACCCAGATTGACAGGAACAAATTCAAGAATTATTATGTTTAATTCATTTTTGGAATGGAATTATGGGAATCATGGCATAGCATATTTGGCCTTTTGGATTTATTGATATGAGCTGAAAACTTTGCTTGAGAACTGTATGGGACCCACCCATCATGATAACGGTCATGAAAACTAAGGCAGAAAACACTTTGATGCATTTGCAGAATTGTTCCAATTTTATTTGGTTTTCATAATAAATAAGAAGCCAAATCCTGCAAAAAATCTTTTTACAAGAGATATGTCTCACATATTTTCTATAACATGATCATGTTACATTAGCCTGTCTCATGCTTTCTTGCTTCTGCACACTTTTGCAATGGATTTAATATCTTGTGGGGAAATTGCTGATCTTGAATTAGCCTTCCTTTCTTGAGGTTTCAACAGTGGAAATGGGTGGGGGTGGGGCTATTTGATGGGGATAATAATGATCAAACTGTGATCCGTGATACCCTGAGATTAATTTCTCATTCATCTCATCCTCCATGTCTCATTACGCTCTGTGTAAGCTCATATGACCAATATCTTCAGCCCAGCATCATGCTACTGAAGCACCATAGAGTGCTTATCGTGATATAGATGGCAGAGGCACTCAGTCCCATGCTTGGGGTTAAAGGTCAAGAAGCCACTTCCCTTTCACTGCCCTGTAGTGTAATGAGATGGAGCAGACAACTGTAAACATCAAAAATGTTAGGACTTCTTTATAAGTATATCAGACAGATAAATATATAATTAAAATGTGTTAGATATTTTGCTCGCTTTCCTCAGAATGCACAAAACCAAACAAACTTTGAGCCAGGGATGAGAGGGCTGAAGTATCCAATCAGACTTGAGCATTTTAAAGCAGGAATATTACTCATAATAAAATGGGCTCATATAAACTCAGCAAGGGTGGATTTGGTTCTGTACTCCACAGTTTGTATTTGTAATCAAACAATTCACATGTGGTTAAAGTGCAGATTCTCTGGTTTTTATTAAAGGGTATATATATTTTAGTTTTCAAAAATTACAGCACTTTTTACACTTTATTTAGTACTTTCTCTGGATGGTGAACAAATCAATACTGTGTATACGTGTGGCCATTGCCATGCACTTCTTACGTCAAAAGGAATTTTACAGCCTTGACACTTGTCAACCAGATTTAATTTCCACATAGGAGAATAACTTGTCTACCTCTCCCCTTCCAGGACTTTCAGTTATATATTGCTAAAGCATACTGTGTTTCAGTGTTTTCTGATTAGGGTATAAAGCAAATAAACCAAACAAATAAACCATTTACCAAACGCCCCAAATAATAAAGGTTATTTTTCTTCTTAAATTCCACCACAGGCCCTCTCTCTCCTTCTTCACAATTGGAAATCACTTGTGAAAACAAAAGCTGGCTTCAATCATACACATTTGTTTCGAGAAGTGCCTCAGGTTGCTGAGATAAATTCCCTCATTACTAAACTTGTTTACCATGCTGGATGTTGAGAACACCCTGCGTGCATTTAACTTCCCACCTACGGATTATTCTGGAAACATATAAACACCTCTCTGGGGAGACGGCCTCATCTTTACGGCTGCCTCTGAGACGCATGGCTGACAGGTACGTTGGGAATTAAGAGCGATGCAGAGGAAGCACGGTGTAGCAAGAGGCAGATTACTGCCAGATACGCAACGTAAATAAGCCAAACAAAAATCGACACGGTTCAACACGCTAAAAAACAAGTGTCCTTTTTATGTTGGATTTTAATTTTTGGGACAAATCAGATGAACGGTAAAGCATTATGGTTCTGCATCAGCATATCTGATCTCAGTATTTTAAAATATAGCAATATCTGGTAACACTTCCCTCAAAAAGTCCTTTGTAGGATCTATGTAACACCTTCATAAGCGCTACATAGCACTCTCATAAACAATGTACAACGTTCGTGAATTATCGTATCAGTAATTGCAGGTAGGTATTTGGGTTTATGTCATGGAAATGTCACTTGCTACACCAGTGCTGATTACACACCATATGACTATTTGTGGTTATTGGCATAAGAATTATTACTTTTTTTGTATTACTTTTGAAGGTGCTATGTTCTGCTTATGAAGCTGTTATTTCATTGGAAGCATTATCCAATATCTTGTGGGAATCAGCCAAATTGAAAGCAAAGTTTTGTTCCGTTTTCTTTTGGAATCAACTGTATTTATTGCCCTGTGTACATACATTAGGCAAAGAAACAAAGTCTAAAAAAGATTACTTATTATAATTAAACACCTGGTGTATTACAGGAATTAATTTAATGTGCTACACAAGTTAATCTTTGAGGAAGTGTGGCCTTGCATGCACTCTGTTAGGTGAAATACTTGAAAAACTTTTGTGATGTGTTTCCACTGGAGATGGGCGGTGTAAAAAAAAAAAAAAAAAAAAAAAAAAACTTTTTTCTTCTTTTTTTTTACCACACTGATTTTTAGATTACAGCTGGGTATAAGTAAGGAGAGATAAGCTTTTGCTGAATTACGCACCTGAGTAAAATCACTTACTGCACTCCGGAATGTGGGACCAAATGTTATCGATTAAGAGTTGAAGTAACACAGGACATTTCACTGTGTAGCATTTCAAACTAACAGTCTACTCTGAAACAGCAGCAAAAGTAGTTACTACCACAGGACAGTGATAAAATGTTGTTTTTCACTGTAATTTAATTATCAGAACAAATTTACCAGAACTGTAATCTGCTTAAAGGCAATTAGAGAAGGAAGATACAGTAAATATGCTATTTTGATTTTCCCCTTTGACTCATTCTCTGATTAAAATCAGAAATTATTACTTCTTGTTGCAAGATTATTCAATAGAACTCCAGGAAAATACTGCTGCTACTGCAATTTATGGAACTTACTGTAGCAATGGCAACAACAAAGCAGTATAACTTTCAATAGAATTTCTTTTCTTATATGTGGTAATGTTTTATTGTTGCGTCTTTCCTGTGTTCTAAGCGTATATTTAATGGCTTTACGCCTTTATGTACACACCTGCCTGTAGCAATGTTGTGCATTTATGTCGCTCTTGGCTGCTAAAGAATTGACTGGTTGTCAAATGAATGTCTTGTTAAGGACTAGAAGAACAATGCCATTAACAAAACAATTGCCAGGCTTCCTACTTGTTCCATTTTCAAAACAGAGGTTTAACAAATGCACATGTCCAAGTCTGACAATTATTTTTTTTATAGTGTCTGTTTAGACACACATGACCGCAGAAGACAAGCACCTCCAACAGCGAGAAATATCTGAAATGTTGAGATTGCTTACTGAAAAGCAGTATTTATCTGATCTGATGGCATAATTTCAGACAAACCCTGGATGTCATGCACATTTTGATAACTTGGATAGCTGAGATAAAAAGTGGCTAGGTGACTCAAGTTCTTGTTAGATCCCTTTAAAATACTCCGTGCTCTTGATGCACATCCTGTTTCATTTAAGCTCAAACTCCATTATTATCGCTGAGTGTGTCTGTGTGAACCGACCAGGATGGTAATTTGTGTATTTCTATGGCTGAATAAGCAAGCTATTCCATTTTTCATCTGTCTTCATGGATGTTCAAAGCTTTTATCCGATTCCTGAATAATATACAGTAGCCAGGAGGCCAAGATTCCATCACTTTGCTTGATGTGGGAGCCATTTTAGTGAATTGGAATTACAACACCTATTCAGAGGTGATTGATTTTACATCATGTAACTTATTACACATTCTAAAAATGTGGAAATGTTAACAGTGGAATGAAATCTTGTGAAGAGAGTGTAAGTACAAAGCAATATGTTTCATATTTCTGTCACATCAAAAAGCATTTTATCCTAGTTCTTTTTTTCATATTCCTGTGGCATCAAATATCTTCCAAAACATTAATGCCATGAATAACCATAACGGATACAAAACAGACCATTTATTCTGTCAAACCTGGCAATTTATTTGTATGGGAAATGCTGCATGCAACCATTTGATATTATACCTTCATCATATTTCTAGTGGAATCATATGTTTTCTTTATTTGAAGGCACAGCACAAAGGGATTTCAATATACACTAATAAATCATCGAAAAGTGCCATAACCAGTAAACAGAAACCTGATAGAAAATTATGCATCAAGCACACATATAATAAGACCCTAGCACACCTTAGCAAACCTGAGTTCCCAGATGCTGAGACCCTAGCAGACTCTAGCACCCACATTGTAGGACTCTAGCACACCCTAGCACCCACATAGTAAGACCTTAGCACACACTAGTACCCACATGGTAAGACCTTAGCACACACTAGTACCCACATGGTAAGACCTTAGCACACACTAGTACCCACACGGTAAGACCTTAGCACACACTAGTACCCACACGGTAAGACCTTAGCACACACTAGTACCCACATGGTAAGACCTTAGCACACACTAGTACCCACATGGTAAGACCTTAGCACACACTAGTACCCACATGGTAAGACCTTAGCACACACTAGTACCCACACGGTAAGACCTTAGCACACACTAGTACCCACATGGTAAGACCTTAGCACACACTAGTACCCACACGGTAAGACCTTAGCACACACTAGTACCCACACGGTAAGACCTTAGCACACACTAGTACCCACACGGCAAGACCTTAGCACACACTAGTACCCACACGGTAAGACCTTAGCACACACTAGTGCCCACATGGTAAAACCTTAGCACACACTAGTACCCACACGGTAAGACCTTAGCACACACTAGTACCCACACGGTAAGACCTTAGCACACACTAGTGCCCACATGGTAAAACCTTAGCACACACTAGTACCCACATGGTAAGACCTTAGCACACACTAGTACCCACACGGTAAGACCTTAGCACACACTAGTACCCACATGGTAAGACCTTAGCACACACTAGTACCCACACGGTAAGACCTTAGCACACACTAGTACCCACATGGTAAGACCTTAGCACACACTAGTACCCACACGGTAAGACCTTAGCACACACTAGTACCCACACGGTAAGACCTTAGCACACACTAGTACCCACACGGCAAGACCTTAGCACACACTAGTACCCACACGGTAAGACCTTAGCACACACTAGTGCCCACATGGTAAAACCTTAGCACACACTAGTACCCACATGGTAAGACCTTAGCACACACTAGTACCCACTGCATTGCACATGATTTTGCATGGCATGGAACAGGCATGATATTAGATTGACTTTGGTGTCGCATTCAGTTGCTCCAGCACAAAATGTCATTGAATGTGTGGACACTTGCATGCGTATTACACTGATTATACATTGTACTGATTAATGTTTAATCTATACAAGGTAAATATGTGCTGAAATTTCACTGCAAACAACATTAGAGGTCTACCAAGTCATATCAGATAGTAAAATTGATTTTAACATGCTTGTCTTTATTTGAATGAAGATTGCACGTGTCATTTCATTCAACCATGGTTAATAATGAATAATAAGAGGTGTAAACACCACTGTGCATGTTCTGCCACGATGAGCTCAGCAGGCACATAAATCACATTGTCACATGCCAGTACTGCACAGAGATGCAGGGTTCCATCAAATGACGGCAGCTGGAGATCATGCTAGATAATCGTTGTCATTGCATCGTGCATTTTCAGGACTGAATCGAATCGAATAGCTTCAGCACTTAACATCAAAGAGCAAAGGCATTATCTATACTAAGAATGCAAGCAAATGAGAGATTCATTTCATGCAGATCTTAATGTACAAGTTTCTGCCTGTGACTTGAAATTGAGCATAAGAAGAGCAATGAAATCTTTTGTGACGCCCTAGTCATGTGGTATATGAGAAGCCCGGAACCCACAGAGTCGATCATTGCCGTTTTCAGTGTTACAGTCCACCAATTAGAAATGGCTTTCGGTAGTTAATGTTAGGCAGTGCCTCAAATGAATATGGTCAGTATCATTGCTATGCTGCCATCTGATGTAGAAGAACAGGTATCGGTAATTTGCAAAAACATATTTAACACTAAATTACATTCCTGTCCAAGAAAGTAATTACGGAGCTACGCTGTGCTGTTTGTGCCTGGCTATGATGTCACATTGCCCTATATAAGTGGACCTAATGAGGATTTAGTCTTTTGTCAATCACTGGCAGGACTTTAATAACAAGACAAACGACGCCCAAAAATGTTTTGGACAAAATAAGAATATAAATCTCTTTCCTAGCATGGCACAGTAATGATAACGAGATGCAACCAGAAAATCACAAGATATTCTTATGGCTGTTTTATACATTCTTCTTGTGGGAAAATGTATTGCAATTTTCACATCATGGCAAAGCATTGTAAATACGTCTGCTGAAATGCTGAATAACATCCAAACCGTAAACAGACAATGCGCATGCATTCTTGGCAAGTGCAAGTGTCTTCAATCATGTGGTGTGCCAATGTACAGTTTTCTCAACATGGTGAGATCATGATAAGATCTCATTTTCACCTGGCTTATTGTTGCTTCACCTCATACATAAATATGCATTGATTGCTTATTGTTGTTTCACCTCGTACGTAAGTATGCATTTACTGTTGGTTCACTTCATATATAAATATCCATTTGCTTCCATATTTCTTTGAGAATGACTCACAAAAAGGAGGAAGCGGAAGCCTTTGGAGAGCAATCTTAATTACGCATCGATAATTCCCAACTGTGGAGATCAGGGTGGACCAAACAGCTCTGATGGGAACAGGAAAATGAATCACTTCAACGCATTGACAAAAAAAAAAAAACCCTGTTCATATTTCAGCGATGTGCCCTCTGGTGCACATCAAGACAATGTAGCCCTTGTGGAAGCCCCACGAGAACAAGCACGGGCCATATCATCCTCTGGCAGGGACGTTTGCGTCCTGTAGGGTATTCCACACCTCTGCAGTCGCCCCTCTGGTTAATTGGACGGGCGGAATCTACCTTTGCCAGCTGTGCCCGGCGCAGGTTCGGTGGGACGCACGGGCGAGAAAGAAACAGCTCTTTCTCTCGCTCTCTCCAAAGTGGGGTTGGGGAGGGAGGGGGGAGTGTTGCAGTAATACGACAGTCTTTCAATTAACAGTTTTTTGGGGGAGCTCGGACTGAGGCAGAGAAGGAAAATTTTTTTAAAAAAGACTTTATTTAAAAGAAAACTGAAAACCGCCGGTTCAGCGTTCAGCGTTCTCGCTCGCACCTGCGATTTGCAGCCGCTGTCCCCGTTCCTCAGACTGTGAATGAACATTTTCCTCCAGCAGAACTTCCCTCTATTGTGTACCCTGATATAACATGACTCGGGATATTCCTCTAACAGTTTGGCGTCCGGAAGAAACCGAGATTTAGATACCTCTTAAATGTGAACAGATTTAGTTGGCTTGATGAATTTGCTTTTCTCTCTGCATATTGAAATTTGAATGTTAATCAGTTACTTTGCCTGCTGGTCTAATCAGCTTCTGGCATCAGCTGAACTTTCACATACCGTAAGGGCCGGTTTCCCGGACTAAGCCTAGTCCTAGACTAAAAGAAAAATTCAATTAATATCTCTGCTGAAAAAATGTTTTAGTCAGGGACTAGGCTTGATCCATGTCTGAGAAACTAGCACCAAGAGTCCATATTAAGCTCAGTCATGGACATAGTAAAGCAAATAAAATTAATAGAGCCAGCCTCTTTTTAATTACATGCAGTCACAAGTGATTGTAATTTTAATCATTCCTTTGCAGTGCAGTCGGTGAACAGAGACCTTTGTAAAGAATAAAATGTACATTTAGTACAAATTAATTTTGTGCTGTATAATGCATGGAGATAAAAAAAAATATGTACAATTATAAATAGACTGTTATTTAATATGCAGCTCACCAGTTTTATTGAGTGTTTCAGTTTTAATGGAGCCGCATATTAACAAACTCTGACTCAATTTTCATAATGTTTTACTAATCACATTCTCTAGTGTTCAGTGCTGTTAAAACTTAACATTCTCCTCAAACAACTTATGTGAAATATGAAATATAACAGTCTAATTTTGTGGAAGTTGGGCAATTTCTCTCTCAAGACATGTAAATCTCAAATTTACTTAATATGTCATTCATATTTCTTTCATACGCACAGAACAATAAAATGATTTTTATCCATCTCTAATGTCCAAGTTATAAAACATCCTGTGTCCATGTGTGCTGCATTCACAACTGATTACATCTCGTGGCTCAGTTGTGATTCCAGAGCATGCTACCAGACCCATACTGCCTCATATTTAATTGCACACCATCACCTAGTGTCCTACTTCCCTGTGACAGCAAAGCTAAGAATGATATGTTTGTCTCGGAAAAACCTTAAAAACAAGGATCTGACTCTCAGCAGTTAAGAGGCATGACATGGTACCTGAGTCAGTAACCTTGGTGTCCTTAGCAAACTCCAAATGTGGCTCCTCGCTTGGTCCGGCCAACACACCGTCCTCCACCAATAGGCACGCAGACACTCTCTCCTCCGGAATCCCGAGGTCCAATCAGCATTCTGAGCCAAGGAGGCTGTGGAAAGCAAAGCAAAGCAAAGCCTCGTGAGCTTCTGCTCCTCTCACTCCAGAGCTAAGATAAACAAGATAGAGCACACGCTGAGGAGGACTCAATCCAACAGCCAACGGGCCCCTCTGCAGGAGCTGCCAGTAACTTTGTCAGGGTTTTCTGAGATTAGAAGAAGATTCTACACACAGACTGGTGGTGCCCACATCTCTGCTGAGTGCTGTGTGATACGGTCTTCACCCTAACCTCCTAACCCCCAAACCCACCCCCCCATCGCCTCAAAAACCCAGACGCCTCCACAGGTCACTCTTTTCACCAGCACAGTTAGATCATACTATCTCCGACAGCTACACTTCAAATGAAATATGCGATCCCGTGCTCTGTGAACACTCACTCTACACACTAAGAGAAGAAAAAAAAAAACCTCTATTAATGATGACATCCAAAGGCTGAGCCTGGGAAGATGAATCGTTTTTTTATTCTTTTTTTCTCCACAGGACTTGTTCTGATATGAAAGCTGGTTTTACATGTTTACTTCGGACTCTATTGATTTGTAGATCCCTGTCAGAGTAGCACACGAAAAAAAAAAGAATGTAAACAAAGATATGAAAGGATAAATAAGTATTTAATTGGCTCAGTGCATCACTATTATTATACAATAGTATAAATTTGGCAGTAATGGGAAGCTTATTAGTGCAGTAGATGGAGACATTTAATAAGAGTATATGGTAAGTATTAACAAAATATTTTGGGTGATGTACACATTTAGCTCTAAAGAACAAGAAGTCACACAGAAAATTGTAAGCAACATTGGCTGCACAAAGATATATGGGTAACACTTCACAATAAGGTCACATGAATTGGCATTAACGAACGCAGTTGTTAACAAGAATCATTGATGTACAAATACATTAATTAGGCATGAAATTTGGTAAGTACCACAGATACATGAGTAATGTATTCGTAATAAGATAATTTATACATCAGCAAAACATGGGATAAACTTCTAATATCCAGAGGCTCCAGACTCTCTGGTTGACAATGTAAAAGCAGCAGACGTGAGGAAAATCAAAAGGATCCAACCAGTTATTAGTGTCCAATACTGTACAGTAATTATGCGGCGCCCCGTCATACAGTCGATCGATCGCGGCACGCCCCGAATCCACGAATTACCGTGCCGAACATCGGATTTCGGGAAACATTATTGTGTTTTTCGGCTCCTGTTCTGGACAGCTGGCGTGACGTGACGCATCATTCCTGGCTACTGAAGCCTTCGAGGTCGGCCTAATTAAAATTGGCTCGGTATTGAGTGGAGCGCTCCATTAAGTGTTCCATCTTTTATTTTGAAATGTCTTTACGCTCAGGTACTGTAAAATACATTTCCCATTGTGGATGGCCAGGGCTACCTGGGGCCACAGTCGTTTTTTTTTAAAATTTAATTTAATTGTTTTTGAAAACACTGTAGTACTTAAAGCCCTGAACCACACTTCCAGAGATACACTACACTACATGGCCAAAAGTATGTGTACACCTGAAATAAAACATCTCATATGTAATCATGAGCATTAATAAGGAGTTGGTCCACCCTTTGCTGCTATAACAAAACCCACTGTTCTGGGAAGGCTTTATACTAGATGTTGAAGCATTGTTGCAGGGCTCAGCCCCAGACCAAGGGGCGTCCAGATGCTTTAGGTCATATAGTGTAAGTACTATCATTACAGAGATCCAGCAGTGCAACCAACAACAGGACAAAGCGTATCATTCATGTAGCACTGCGTTCTGCACATGTACAGCCGGGAGATGTTAATGAGCTGAAGAACGGAGATAATGAGCAGTGAGATGTCAGGGGTCAGGGGTCAGGGGTCAGCCTCGGTGACAGACTGAGAACAGAGAACAGAGAGCGAGGTGCGCCGGATCCTGCTCAGCAACCGCTAAAGAAAACAGCTCTTTTTTTTCTTTTCGAATCTGTGAAGCAGGCGCCGTCTTCTCCCGTCTGCCGACGCGCAGATCGCATCAGAGGGATGAGCTTTTTCACGCGGCATAATTTTCACATTTCCGCGCCGGTAGCTGCAAAGCGCCCGTCGTACACACACGGCGGCGGCGGTGGCGGCGGCAGCAAACTGCCGTGTGATCAGCCGTGCCTCGGAGGGAAATGAAAGCGTAACGATTCCTTTAGCGAGCGCGGGCTTGGGAGGGGCTTTGCTGTGAAACGACTGCACCAGGATCTAAACGCCGCAGCATTCAACTGTGCACAGTAACAGGAATTCTGGAGGTTTTTTTTTTTAATTTTTTTTAAAGAATGACCAGTTTATATACAATATTTCCTTTTTTTTAAATAACGGAATGCTGCAGTCTGTGGGCAATTCATTTTTATGGTTTCATATTTCCACCAATCCAATCCAATCCATCGTTGTTCTGCTGAGCCGTTCCTGTTTCAGCTCTCTCTGTGCTACTCGACAGTGACGTGTTGTGTTGTGACACGTTTCACGCAGCTCTGCGCTCCGGTTTTTAATTCACACCTCGTTCCAGCCGGGGCGAAAGTCAGCTGACACGGGTGCACTGCGGTCCTCTGTCCAATGACACGGGTGCGCTGTGGTCCTCTGTCCAATGACATGGGTGCGCTGTGGTTCTCTGTCCAATGACACGGGAGCGCTGTGGTCCTCTGTCCAATGACACGGGTGCGCTGCGGTCCTCTGTCGAATGACACCAGTGTGGCTCAGTGGGCAGATGGGAAACCCAGCAGAAGACTCAGCAGCTGACTAGCAGCAGCTAGCTGCATGCTAACGGCACTCCCTGGCGTAAACTGAGCCTTGCTGCGCGGGGTACCGGTCGCTCGGGCCAGCGGGTTTGCAGCCTAGCGCCTTCCTGCGCGGGGGGGGGGGGGGGGGCAGTCACTAGTTTCGGACACCCCTGCAAAGGGTTAATCGCACCACCTCACCCTTGCCTCGCCCACTGCCGCCGCGGCTTTGATGGGAACCACAAAGGCGGCGCTCGTCCATGTTTGTTGTTTTGATGAAAGCGACAACAGATGGCCATGTTTCATTGCTGGACGGAGCCAGTTTTTCCGCCTCTGTTCCAGATTTCGCCGCACCCCCTCGTCGTGCGCTTGATTAAAACCCTGGCCTACAGTGAGTGGGACATAATTAGTCGCATCTGAAAGATCAGATCCAGCATAGTCCAGCATGAGAGGCCATCTCTAATTAGACACTCGAAAAAAGATGCTGTGATGTTGTCATTACCATAAAATGCATTGTTTGGAAGAGAAGATCTGGCACGTGTGTGCATTCGATTCTGTGTGTGTGCGTGCGTCGATCTGTGTGTGCGAGTGTGTGTTTTCTCATGGGTATACGCTATGTGCATGTATGTGTGTGTGAGAGAGAGAGATAGAGAGAGAGCATAGATATATGCATGTTTTATTGACTATCACTGAGAGAAATGGTGGAAATGAACATGTCATTATGTAGAATATTATATGGGGGGATTTTATAATGCTGGACAGCGCTGCGTAGGATTCAAGAGTGCTTTACTGAGGTCATCATGCAGCCAGTGTGTGACATCTGGATGGGAAAGTCACGATCATAATCACACCAGTTACTATAACTGCATAATTTGCATTTCTGTTTAGATTTACATCTCACGTATAACGTGTGTGCATTGGGCAATCTGATAAACCACAATCTCCATTTAATCAAACATGTTTTCGCACTATTAAATACTTTAGAAAGGTGAATTTAAAATGCTAAGAAAAATTGATAATGAATATCATTTGTTTTGCTGTTGTTCGTTCTTTGTTAATGGTGGAAATAAAGGGCGTCTGAGCGTGCTGCAAAAAGACAAATTAAAATGCAGACGCCTTTATCGCAATCTGAATACCACAGCTGCATAGATCATAATCGACTGAGCAGAGCCCTGTTCACTGTGGACTGGCATTGCAGCCCACCAGCATATGAAGGAAAAGCATGTTCTTTGAAACTGCTAGTGGGGAAAGTCATCAACTGTGAGACCCCCATGGTGATTTTTTTTGTGAATCATTTGCAATATGGCACAATAAGCACTACGTGAATACAGGACATTTACCCTTCATGCATAGTTTTTTTGCATAGCTGTTTACATAATGTAGTAAATAATCCCTCAAGGCACGAAAAGCATAACTAGGAAAAAAAATTAACAGCTTGTTAAAACTCCAGGACTGCAACTGCGGTCGGAATGAAAACCAGCTCACACAGGGGGTCCCCCTGGACAGAATTTGAGAACCACTACTCTTATAAGACAGGATTCCATTACTATACTTCACCTGGTGCAGCAGCAACAGAGGTTCCCCAGAACCTCCGGAGAGAGATCTTTCTTCGCCTTGTCATTTTAACAAATAAATAAATACAGCGCAACAACTCCCACAGTGTGGCAAAAGGAGCTGTGTGGGAGGAGCCCCAGCGCACAGGGAAGCTGGGAGAATTGCTCAGCAATCTCAGACTACGAGTGGAAGTATGGTTTCCTCCCTTCGCCGCCTCTGACATTTACACACACGGCGACCGTGCAGACGTCAGTGTTAGCTGCCTGATTTATTTATTCTTATCGCATTTTTTCGTTCTTTTCAAAGAAAGGAGAAAAAAAAGGTAAGATACTGCCATGAAGATGCTTTACAGTGGAAAGTACAACGAACATTGAGGGGAAAAAAGCCAGGCCTGAACCCTCAAAAAGCAAGCGACTGAGTGGGAGACTCAGTTGGGAAGAAAGAAAAAAAAAAACACTCAAACGGTGGTAAGAAGAAAAAAAAACTCCCCAATGGGAAGAAATCTCAGGAGAAACCTGGCTATAGAGGGGGACCCCATCTTCCGCTGGCTGGCCTGGTGTGATAGTTAAGATGGAATGAATGGTAACAGAAATATAATGAGGGATCTCACAGAGTAAATGATACAACAGGATGGGGGCAGGTTACAGTCAGAGGCAGTCCTACAGAGATACGAGGGTGGGGCAGTCTGCAAACTCAGGTTGGGGGTGGAGGCCCCCAGGAAGAGAACAGAGAGGAGATGAAGGACCAACTGCTGCATATAGAGAGGCCTGAGTGAGATACGGAAAAGCCCCAATGTGTTATGCTATGGCAGCATGTCTAAAAGATGTGAAGAAAGGGGGAATGCACAACCATGAGAGTGATCCTGAACAGACAGCACCCCAACAAGGCTCAGAACAGCAAACCTGAGCGTTCACGTGCAGTGGCACAACAATGGCAGTTAGCTCAGCTCACATAACAGCTTTGTGGTCCCGATTTACCCATCCCAAACATCTACAACAAAAGGGTCTACTCGAGAGGTCAGTTCTTAGCCCACGCTTACAGACCGAGAGTGTCTGAAGCCGAAGCGTTCCCCTTGAACTCCGATCGTTGTGAAAGTCTCGAGGTAATGCGTTCATCCGTCAGTCAGGGACAGAGGTGGAAAGTCCTGGGGTCCGAAAGCGAGAACCCCTTCGTGCGCTTCTTCCACCCGCGGATTCTGACAGCTGATTTCACCAATTAGTTCTGCCGCCTGGCTGTAGATTTATGCCAATTAGCTAAATCCAGGTGATTGGAATGCTGGAGCGAACTTCTGCCTTCAGGACCTGGATTTTCCACCTCTGGAGTCACTGGGGCCACCATCCTAGTACTAGCAAGCGGATTTGATTCCACCAGAACCTACGAACATGTTTTTTTTTTTCTTTTCCTAATGTAATTTGATGCTGTTCAAACAGATCACACAATTCATGTTTGCAATTGGTCTTAGCTGCAAAACCACCCTCTGAGCCAGGATGAATCCCCTTTAGCTCTGAGCTAGCCCTGTCCAGGTGGCACGGACTCCTGGTAGCATAAAAGGCTTCTGTCCCTAGATAAGAGGAGACAATGTCAATGTCTGAGCTCAGTACAGCTTTGCAAATCGTCTCCTGTCCAGCCGTGTGTTATCTTCTGTTAGCAGTTGGTCTAGTATGTTAGTTTGTTTGCTCGCCTTAGATAATGATCTGATGTTGACTTACAGAAATTGGATGTTCACTGTCCAGGGACAAAGGAAAATTTTTAAAAATAAAAATAAGCATAATTTCCTTTTTTTTCAGGATTATATTTGATAATGATTTTCTTTTCCTTACCATAGTTTTCTTGATTTTTTTTACTAGCACAAAGTATTTTTTCTGGGTTTAAATATTCAAATCAGTTTTAGAACAGCAATGAGAAACGTTCTGAGGCATCAGCTTCTAATTAATCCTCTAATGCCATTTGATTTGAATTGGAAGGTGAGTCTAATAAATCCTTATTTGTATGATTCAAATAATGTGATACACTGACAACCGCTGACTAGGATTAGTGTTTTAATGTATTACTTTCGAGATATTTTATTAGTCTTTACTATGGCACACTACAAGGTATAGTTACCTCAGAATTTAGCCTTTTTTTCCATCCATCCATTATCTATACTCGCTTATCCTGGACAGGGACATGGGGGGTGCTGGACCCTATCCCAGCATACATTGCGTAAGAAGGCAGAAATACGCCCTGGACAGGCCGCCAATCCATCGCAGGGCACACACACCATTCACACACACATTCATACCTATGGGCAATTTAGAGTCTTAAATTGGCCTACCTGCATGTCTTTGGACAGTGAGGGGAGGCTGAGGTACCCAGAGGAAACCCACGTGAACACGGGGAGAACATGCAAACTCCACACAGGCCGGATTCAAACCCAGGACCTTCTTGCTGTGCTACCCACTGTACCCCTGTGCCACCCTCCACCTCTTTTTTTTGGTTCTACTAATTGAACATGAAAAGTATTATGATAAATGTCCATTTCTGTGGCTACAGGATCTCTGTTATTATTGCTTTTTTTTTTTTTTTGGAGTTTCGTAAAACTTTTGCTTTCCATCCGTTTGTTTTTTTTTCTGACATCTTCCTATTACAGGCTTCTGATTGGCTGCCTGGCCGGCCGGCTGTCCCATCGATTGCAAAAGTCAAGGTTATGCTGGCGGGGGAATGTATGCACACAACACAATATGATGGGCAATTTAGGCTCTGGGAATTATAAATGTCACCTCTATGAATTAGACCAGAACAAAAACAATAAGCAGAGATGTCACATCTCGCCTGAACAACCTAATGGATTTTTTTTTTCTTTTCCGCAGGATCGGTTATATTTGTGATTTGATACGGACCTGCAAGACCGTTTAGAGTGAAATGAAATTTTGTCCAGTACTTTTTAGCTATAACCCTGCAGACCTTTTTCTTACAGATGATTTATTGCACCCCTCAGCCAAGCCAAGAATCATTCTTGGGTTTTGGCAACAACCATGTGTTGACTGCAAGTCTGCTTTCACCAGCCCTAAAATCACAAATAAGCCGTTGTTATTTTGTAATATTTTCCATTTTGCGACTTGGGTCTAATTAACTGTGTGCAATAGATGTACTGTTAAAAAATACAACTCATTAGTCATTTCAAGGGAACATTTCAAAAGTTTTTTTTTTTTTCCTGCACAACAGAAAAGCAAATAGAAAAGAAGGTATAGCTATACTGTTATCAATTTGTGCTTGGGGATAAAAATCATTCAAAATGTCACCCAGAATGACAACTGACCATGCAGGTTTGACATTGCTTCAATAGTAAGCATTTAGAGACGCAGTATTTGAATCACATCATCCTTGTATGACCGGATTCCAAAAGCCTTCATGATAAAGACTGCCCATCACAAATGAGGTGGAAATTCTGCTACATCTGAACATTTTTTTTTACTGTCAGCAATGTGATCCATATGTCAAACAATGATAAATATAAGTAATACTGTTTTGAAAATCTGGTGATGGTGCAATTTCACGGGAAACTTTTTACATCTAAAACATGATCAATAAAACAATAACCTTTCAGCATCACAACCTGACTTAATGCTTACCGTTCTTCTCATAAAAGTCAGTCATGAGAACGATCATATTTCATCTGGTATTGACCTGGCTTTGTATTAAGAACAGTTGGGCAAAAGAGTTCAGTCAATCATGTCCATCAAAAATATAACATGCTCAAGCACTAAATACAACCGTGCCTGAGAAGCAAGGGAACCAATAATATGGCACAGTAAGAGCACATTTTCAAAAAGTGTTTGTCAACTGTCCTGCTATAATTCACCTTTCTTGAAAAAAAAAAAAAGCCATGCAAACACACACACACACACACACACACACACACACACGTGTGTTTTCTCCCCTTCTCTCTCTCTGAAATATACTGAAAGAAAGATAACGTGGCCTCTGTGATGCTGTGTTTTTTTTTGCGTTGGTGCAAGCGACAAACTTAACAGGAGATTTAACAGAAGGAAAATCAAGTTCACATGGCTACAGTTGGCTCCTTTAACTTTCTGGTTGCGATTTACAGTACACTGCAGAAACTCGAACATTTGTCTGGTGCCATTGTTGTCAATTGTCGTTAACAGCTGGCGGAAGTGTTGCTACACTTCAACAGTTCCACAGTCGCATGCACCTTCACTCGCCGCTTGCCTGTGGGAAACACTGCATTATTTCTAGTGTGCTGTCTGACATTTTGGGCGGCACCGTATTTGCAGTGGGTAGCACTGTCACTGACTCACAGCAAGAAGGTCATGGGTTTGAATCTCGGCTTAGGGCCTTTCTGTGTGCAGTTTGCATGTTCTCCCTGTGTCCACTTGGGTTTTCTCTCTGGATACTCCAGTTTCCTCCCACAGTTCAAAGACATGCAGGTTAGGCTAACTGGAGACTCTAAACTGCCCATGAGTGTGTGAGTGAATGGTGTGGCGGCCTGTCCAGGGTGTATTCCTGCCTCTCGCCCAATGCATTCTGGGATAGGCTCCAGAACCCCCCGTGACCCTGCTCAGGATAAGCGGGTACAGATAATGGATGGATGTGTGGCGTTGATTGCAGAGCCGGTTCAGCGATCAGGCTCCTGTTGGGCTCGGGCTTAAAATTTGGCTTGATCTTGCCGGGCTCATTTGGGTCCAGCTTTCAAGACATCGAGCTCGGGCCTCCATTCTAGCCCGATGCAGACTGCTACCATGCAGCTCTACAGGTAGACTTGCAGGAACCCAACTGACCAGCAGGTGTCACTGGTGCGCAATGAGTCCCTGTCCTCCTGGTGGCTCCTATACAGGAAGATCCACCAAGCAGCCCCCCACGCTGTACCATTCCACCAGCACCTGAGACTATGGGGCTGAGAAACCCTGAGGAAGCTAGAATTATATATTATCACTGCGTGCAGCAAATTATTCTCAAAACAAAGCAAAAATCGTGTCACTCTTACTCTGCATAAATGTTTTAAGAAGAACACGATGTCGTTTAAATTACAGAAAGAATTTCAGGCCAAACCATCGGTTTGCACTGTCTTTATCACATACAACTGATGTTTGCGTTTCTCCAGGTAATAGACACTAGCTTGATTTGATTGTTTTGTTTTCTGGTTGGTTCTAGCAGGCTGGGAAATTGAGTCCTTTGTATCAATCAAGACCATTAGAGAGCGGCAGCCATTTCAAAGCAATGTTTAATGATGCATTAAGGATGAAGGGCACTTTTCTGGTGGGGGAGGGAACATTCGTACCCTTGACATGACTTCTCTGCACACTGCCACACAAACAACGATAATGCCACTGCAATGCAGGCACGTGATTGGGTTTTTTAAGTGTCCTTCACATATCAATTACGTTTCCCGCAAATTAAAAACAGATGTCTTTGGTTTGGCATAACGATGCACATTGAGCAGTGGCAAATACACACAGTGCTGAAGGTATCCCAGACCATTCTTCTCACTATGTGCAGTGACAGGTATTCAGTTAAATGGAAACACCATTTTTAAATGGGGTTACTGAGAAACCGACTTATCGTCCTAATTTTACTTGTGTACCTATTTCAAGTCTAATGTTATACAGTGTTTCAATGACAGGCTTTAAAAGAAGGGCACACATTTTTAAATAATGTCCTCATGGTTTTTTTTTTTTCCAGAGAGCAAGAATGTTGTTCTGCTTGCAGATCCTTCATACGACATGCATGAAGTAAATATCTTGAGATATTGTTGTTTTTTTGTTTGGAAGTTTCTCAGTAAACACATGGGCAAATACATGTGCTTGAGTCATGCGTGCAAACGGACGGACGGACGGACAGAGGACGGACAGACAAACAGTTGGCCATCATGGTTTTCATACCCGAATGTCAAATTCCACTTAATTCCACTAGCAGATTCCACCCCCTGCAGGGTGGATTGAACACATCCATCATGTTCCACTGTGAGTGCAGGGACATTTTGTTTGTCTCTCATAATATTAATTGCAGTTGTTATCATAAATACAGGGCCAAGAAACACACACCAGTGAAGCAGACAATTCAGTAGGAATAAAAAGCTTTACAGAAGGCTTTACAGAAGACTTAAATAAATAAATAAATAAATGTATTTAAATATAAATCATTGTGGTACTGCAAGGCAACTTTGCCCGAGACATTGATCTTAGCAAGTACATTGTAAATATTAGCATACTTCACATTTCAGCTCTAGATTAGCACCATGTCAGAACTAATTTCACCGAGTTCCAGGGGGTAGATTACACATTTGTATTAATACCCTTCTTCATGCATTGTCATTAGCTTTTTTTTTCTTTTTCTTTTTCTCCGCTCCCATTTCCTCCCACCGTTTTTTTACTTTGAGAGGCTTCGAGACGGGTTCTCACAGTGCGAGGAGATCCGTGAAGAGCGGATTAATTGATTGCCTAAGTGATTGATTGATTTCTACTCGCTAAAAGTCACTGGTCCAATTACGAGTAATGAGCACTGAAAGTGTTCAAAGCCCAGCGCCCACTGGTGCCTTTCCACCCTCCTGTTGTAAATACTGATTAGAGAGACAGAGACCAGCTGTCCTTTCCATTGTAAAATATGGACTTGGGTTTACATTTTAATGGCTGTCGTTGATTAAACACGTTCAGTGGAGCTGCCTTCCATGGGTCCTGATGTTCGCTTTTTTTTCTCTCTCTCTCTCTCTGATGAACAGATGAGGGGGGGGGGGGTGGAAACGAATCCACGGCTCGCAATGTCAAGCGGGACGGGAAATGGAGAGGCTGCTACCCACGTGACGCGCCTGTGTTTGGACGTGAAAAATAGTTCCTGCGCCTGAATTAAAACCACCCAAAAGGGGGTAGCAGAAGAGAAGTGAAAGAGCATGATGGGGTTGCTGGGCGGCTCATCCTGTTAAGGCACTGTTCTAGTGCACGGATGGGCCCCAAGTCCTGGGATCTGTTAAGGCACTGCCAGTGTCTTCATAGCTGCCGATCTCACCGTCTGCAGACTGCATACCAGAATTACCCCAGAGCACTCAGACATGGTCATATTCCTTAACAGGAATGCTTAGGTATTAAGGTAGGTAATGGATTAATGGTGGCATAGATGAAATTTTAGTTGTTCCAAACTCTCATATAACAGAGAACTTTCTCCTCTTTTATACAGAATATTTAATGTGATTCCTCTGTGCAGTGTGTCAATGTGCTGCCAAGCGTGTTTATGTGTAAAAGAGCACCTACAGAACAGCCTCACCTCATTCCCAGGGTGGGGTTATTCAGACGGCACTGCTGTAAGAGAGCATCATGCATCCTCAGTCAGCCTACCCTGCATAAATAAAGGGTAACTGACTCGTACTGGAACAGGACAAAATGTCAAATATGTTCACGTTGGGAGAAATTTGGCCTTCTCCACTTTGAAAAACAAGGATCTGTGAGGGAATTAGATTACCATTACCAAAGGCTTGAGGAGAGTCTGTCATCTCAGCCAGGGCAATACATCAATCCCCGACAGAACGGAAGGCCAAAAGACATCCCTCTGCGTTAAGTAGCAGCTGATGCTTGAGTGTCAAAACTATGATGCAACAAATCCACCAGACAACCCCGGACCTCATGTATCATTCTGCCATTTCAAAAAAAAGAGTGACAATGATTATCAACAGGTTCTAAGAGAATATTTGTACAGGAAAGATAAAATATTCCCTCCCTCATCTATTCGTCCTCTTTATGGAATGAAAAATGAACTGCGGATTAATTTTACAACAGCCACCCTCCCTGCAGAGCAGTACGTGCAGAATTCACAGCTTGATGGACCGAGAGGTCGAAATGGTTCAGGACACCTTTATTCGAAATGACTTTAATAATGGATTGTGTAATGCTGAATCCATTTATCATTCATAATTAATAATAACATTTAAAAATGGTTTTAAGTAAAGACAACATGCTATATCTGTATTGACATAAACCTCTCTGGGCAAGAGAAAAAAAGAGAGAGAGAGCAGAAAATCCTTTAGCTACAGTACAGGCATACACAGGTAATGCAGATGGACTAAAATACCAAAGCAATTATTGCCAAGTATTTGCCTAGTATTAAGGTATGAAGCAAAACATTGTGTGTGGTGTCACTGCTTTCCCCCAATAAGCACGCACACACACGGGCACTCACACACTATATACATATGAATATTGAACCACTGTGTGTAACTCCACACACACACAATATTTTGATTTTCATATTTATTTTGCAATAGTGGTGGTTTGTTTTACCTTACCTGTCAAAAAAATTTAATAACAAAATGTCTATTCTCCAAGTTGAATACCTATTACGCTTGAATTACGAGTTACACTAAACCCCCCACAGCAAGCTGTCATCAATTTAGGAAATTTCAAAAGCCAAGTTTAGTTTAAAGTTTGAAACTCAAAGTACTGTATTTTTAAAAATCTCACATTGCTTTTGAACCATCAATAAAATATTACCTTGTTATTGGGTCATACTATTCATACTATATGTCGCTGACACAAAGGAGAATTCCTTTTTCATATGCAGTATGTGGGTACCGTATTATGCACAATATGCAATTTTGGTGTGAAAACCAGAGTAATAACATGTGAGCTCACAATTTTGAAAATCAACCAACTTTGAACATCGACCATGAAGCCGTACATATACATTCTTTAAAACAAAAATGGTGTCATAAATGGTGTCAGTGACGTTTGAAACAAAGCCATGGCTGAGAGACCATGTATGACTTTTGAAAGCCAACCTTTGTTGTATCTCAGTATTACCCGTTTTGATTGGTCATTGTTGTTTTGTAAAACACACAGACCTAAATGCAATTCCTAGTACTTTGTAACTGCCCTTTGCCAATTACTGTAAGCAGCCTCAGGAATAGACTGAACCCTTTGATAACATCTGAAAAACACGTCGTTCACCTTCCCTCTTGAATGAACTGCATTCAGTCAGAACATTTATCACGTTGCCGTGGTTTCAGGTTCAAATTTTATCAGTTAAAGTGTGGACTCAGCGAGTTCACAAAGCACAGTAGACAAACTGGCTGAAGAGGTCAACACTGGAGAACGGGAGAAAGAATTATTTGATCTGGAAGAAAAAAAAAAAAAAAGAAATTTCATTTTGCACTCCCTCCTGCTAGGAAATGACTCACACACTGCATTAGAAACACTCCCTCACAGACCGTGGATCTGAGAATGATTTGTAAATGCCATTTAGCGAACGCGTGCTACTTCCACAGTCCTGATGGCTATTACACTGAGATGAGTCCCGAGCGGCTTAATTCGTGGGGGAAATTTAGTCGAACAAAGGCACATTTACGAGTAATGGAGAGCGGACTCCTTCTCATTTAGGCAGGCGGCAATTTATTGGTGCCTGGCCACGATGAAGCAGGATGGATTCCCATTGGCAACAAAAGTCAATTCATAGGATGTGAGTCAAATGAAGACCTTGGAAAGATAGGAAAAACAATGCAAATGCATCTGTGATTTTTAAGGTGAATCGCCATTGTTATCCTTGATGTGGCACAGAATGTGTTTTTTTCTACTTAGTTTGGTGGATGGAGGTTGCAAATTTTCTTTTTTTTTGGGGGGGGTGGATTTGAGATGACCCAATAAGCCAAATTTGCCTCAGGACATACAGTATACAAAATATTTTTATACTCACAAATACATTGCAGTTGTGGAGGATTTCCTAGGAAGAAAATCCCTCTTCCCTTTTTAATGCAATCCTGCACTCACACACTGCACTCTTCCAATTTACAAAAAAAGAAAAGGAATGCATTCCACTGTTTGCCAGAAAGCGGTATTCATGTATTCACGAGGCTGATTTATGTGGGACTGCCAAATTTAAACGGAGCCTGCCGGTTTCACAGCGATGTTCAACGGTGATCTCTGGGTGGAAATTATGAACTTAAATGGTGGTTTATTCCTCTGCAAAACAAATATACAGTGAACTTAAAGGACCAGAAATTTAACAAAAAGAAAATTAATTGTTGGTTGTAAATATTTTGTCAAGAGCCCTCATCTTTAATAGACGCCTTTATGTCGCCTGACCTGGGGCAGTCTGAGTACCAACAGTGTACAGTAGATTCACAGGTCAATCTAAGCAACGATACCTGACCTTAGTCACAGAGCCTAAAAGCACTACCTCACCTAAGGTTCGTCTGTGTTGTGGACCTGAAACAGATGTATTTAGGAAACCCTATGTGATATTTACCGTTATATTTCTATTTAAATGCACCACACTGAAAATTAATTAGACTAGCAATTTCACTGCACCTCAAACAATATTCACGCACGCGCACGCACACACACACAAACGCACATGTTTGTCTAACTGGAACATTGCCTACAAAGTAAAAAAAACGTAAAACTTTAAAAATAAAAATGCACACCCTTGCACACATGTACACTCTCTCCCTGTCTCTCTCACTCTTTCTCTCGCTCTCTCTCTCTTCCAGCTTTTCCCTTTCCTATTTTTAGAGACCAGGATCAGCATAAAAGCCATCATATTCACATTTGCATGTCATTGTGTGTTGTAAATGTTTCTCCAGTCTCTCAATAATTCATGAATGCAGATTGGTACACATCAGCTGTGCCGTAATATGTGATGTATTAGTTTTAATGCAAGACATCTGTGCTGCAGTGCACATTCCATTAAAGAATGGCATATTAGACATCACTGTTGAATACGCAGCATTAATAAATATTGAGTGATTGCAAATAGTTTTCCCTCTGTCCACCGCTACACTGCCTTGTCCATAACAGCTTTGAAGTGAAAATGCTTGCAGGCAAAGCATTGAACACAATTTCAATACTACAGCTCTCAGTTAATAATGACTTATAGGATTTTAAGATGAATGGGACTGAAGAGCTCAAAGAACATAGTTGACCTTCTTTTGAATTGACCTTCCCCTTCCGTTCTAAAAACGCTTCCCTGCACGTGTTCCAGAGTTTCCAGATGGCAGGTAAATATGCTTTCATATAAATATGCCGACCACATGAAAGACCTGGAGGTGAATCTGAAGGGTGCGAACGCATGTCTGTGTGCCAGCCGTTTGAAGGAGAAGCACCCGAGAACCACCAATTAACGTCCTGGAAGACAGTGCAGTATACAGCAAGACTAGTTGCTTGCATCTGAAATTATGGGATTCAATACTAGATCAATACTCTTCATCTGAGGGTTGATTCTGCCATAAGTTATCATTAAACTTAAAAATGCACATTCAATAACAAGTCTTTTTTTATAGCACACGCCCATATCGGCTGTCACACATACTTGATCCTCATTTATTTTAATGTTGTGCACATCTATATTTGTTAAAGAGTGACAGCAATCAACATTGCAATAATATACCTCAAAGTAAGCGTTTCAGCCAAGTTGCACTCCTCTAGCACAGGCAACAGCTGTGTGATGCAGTCAGTGTCTTCCATTCCCTCAGTCCACATAATGGCTGTAATGTCTTTTTACACAGCGCACCTGTACTGTTCGACTGAGCCAAATAAAATGGCTGCAGAGACTAGCTCGGCAAACACTTGTGTTCCGCACCAGTTCAGGCGTGTCCATGTTATTAGCCTCTGAACTGAGGGAGAAAGATGAGAGTCAAGAAGAGACAGAACGCCTTCCCACGTCCGTGTACAATAAGCAAGAGCGACCTGACACCTTGAGCAGAAAAAAAATAAAAAAATAAAAATTTCATTTGAAACAGTCAAATTGCCTCACAAATATGAAATACGGTCCCCCGCTGGCAATATCCTCCATTTAGAGAACCTGGATGAGATTCACGGTCTGTAAGAGGAAGTCAAACAAAAACAACCAGGTGGTGTTCATTCTAGAGGTGTTAGGTAAGGTAAAAATCGCACCAACTCGACCCAATCGCAAATTACTTCATATCTCCGGGCAGAGGGAAGGTAGCACTTCTTCATAACTACAAAGTAATCATACATCAAAACACACTGACATTCTGCATTTCACAGACCTCATTTTTCCTTTTTTTTTCCACTTTTCTTCCCCATAGGCTTTTATTACTGAGCGAGGTCATGATTTTTTTTTTTCCCCCGACTAATTCTTTTTCTTGCTTGTACTGTAGTTCATCATCTTGCCCATGGAGAGCCAATCAAGACAATTAGATAACACACTGCCTCATCTGCTATTCCATTACTTTCCAGCTCTGTGTCTCGGTAGGATTCAAGGTCCCACGTCATGTTTTTGACTGGCAGCAATCACTGTTATTTTAGCTCAGTGGCGAGATGTACCCAGCAACACGCTCTCCTCATTAACTGCAAAATGAAAAATGATTTTAAAAAATTGTTGATTCGAACCTGAGTTTAATACTATTGTAATTCCGTGACCTCGGTAAATTGGAAGGGCTCCACTATCAGAATATACACAAAGCAGAATGAATTTGTCAGCTAATGATATTTTTTTGATCAAGTGAATGTAATTTATTTCCATGTCACAACGAGCATCCAGTCTTATGATCACGATTACATTAAGTTGCTGCGGCACAGCCAGCTATAATAAACAGGTGCTCGTACTTAGTTGGATGCTCATGATTAAAATCTAAATTGAAAAGTAATTTATGCGATTGATTGCTGGGTCCAATTAGGCATGACATGCCCATTATCCAACAAACATCAGAAGGCTCTCAACTGCTGTCACAACATACAGCACATCGCTATCATTATATCGAATTAAAAGAGTTAATTAATACATTTATGACAAACAGGGCAGCCATGTAACAAAGCTAAAAACCAGTGGTGGGTGTACAACAATTACTGTCCATCAGTCAGTAAATCATAATGACCTACTGTAGCACAAAATATTACATATAAAGCGAAGTTAGTGCTTTCCTTGTAGATGCCTCTCACTGTAGTAAATCCGTTTTATTTCTATGCCATTAAATATGGGTTATTTTCATTATTACAATTATTACAGTGAGAGGCATCTACAAGGAAAATACTAACTACCCCCATTTCTATGTCATCTACTTCCTAATCAGCATTATGAGTGAGCCTGATTGACAAACTGCAAAAGAGCACATCAAGAGCTGTATATCAACTAGCTGTATATCAATTAGCCTGGGAGATATACAGCTCTTGATGTAGCTAGTAAGCTATGTGCTCTTTTGCAGTTTGTCAGTCAGGGTCACTCACAATGCTGATTGGGAAGTAGATGACACAGAAATGGGGTTGGAAGGAGGGGTGGGGGGGGGGGTTTACCTACACAAATGTTCAAAGCCTTAATTATTGCATCATTATTGTATCATGCTGAAGCTGGCCTCCTGCGTGGGGGTGTGGTGGTGAGACAGAACGGAAAAGGGGGTGGGAGGGGAACAAACCATAAAGCGGATCAACAAAGTTAACTACAAGAGATTCTTCAGGTTGAGTTCTGTTAGTAGAACGAGGGGACATAAATGGCAATTAGCAAAAGGTGAATTCCGTACAGACCTTGGTAAGAGTTATTTTTCATGCAGAGAGTAGTCAGTGCGTGGAATAGCCTGCCAGGTCAAGTAGTAGAGACAGAACCTCTGGGCATTTTCAAGACCAGGCTTGACATGGTGTTAGAAACCATCTAGATTGTAGATAATCAGAGCACTAGGAACAATTTAGTCAGGAAAATGACGAGCATTGTTGGGCTGAATGGCCTGTTCTCGTAGTTATGTTATGCAACACTATTTTCAACAGATTGGTCCTAGATGCATGCGTTTGCATGCTATCCTTAGCTCCTTTGGAAACATACTGGTCTAACCATGGACACAACTGGGCTGTATACAGTGTGATGTGTACGCCATGTTATGTCATGCGTACTGTATCTAAAAAAAATTCTGATTTTGGGATCAGTAAACAACTACTGGTAATACTGCTGCTGTTGCTGCTATTATTATAACTAGTATCGATAGTCATAACTAAAATGCATAAATGTAGAATAAAGGAAGGTAATTCATTCTAATGATATGATGGTAATTAACGGTAGTCTGGCATATTTTTAATATAAAAAAGAATCAAATGTCCAGAGTTAATTCTACAGAGTACATAGGAGTCAAATAGGGACCACATGTACTCTGTAAGAGTTGATTTAACTCTTTACTATTTTACCGTGTTCTCATTTTAAAATGTATTACCTGTAATGAATTACCTGTAAACCTAAGCTGACTACATATAAGTGTCTGCTGAAGACACAAGTAACAATAATTACAGCTCTAATGTTTCAGTGCTATTTATAACCACAGGTATAATTTCGCAAAAGTTTAGTACCAAAAATTTCCAATGTAAATGAAGCCGTGAACCATAGAGCAATATAATCAGAAAAGTAAATGTTTTTTTATTTTATTTTTTTACAGTTGCTGCCTGTAATTGATTTTTGCGCTTAATTATACTTTTATCATTGTACACATTAAGGCAAATGAATGCCGCTGCTTATCGCAAAGGAAGCAGATGACGCAGTCTCGGCTACGTAAATTTACCTCTCGGCTGATGGACTGTCAGCTCTCAATCAATCTCAGCGCATTGTATCTACACTGCTTTAGCCTCCTAACAAACAGATATCGGTGACTTTGCACAAGCAAGATGGACGTATTGGCTGGACCAAACATTTCAAACTGTGCAAAAACATATTACAGTAGTCGCTAGAGGTCAAATAAAACCGCATACAGAATCAGTGGAAATTCACTGTTCCTGGAGGCCTGGCAATCCAATTTAAACAGTTATGGCACTGCTGTAGAGTATTTGGTGTTTGCTGCAGGAGGGCAAATATAAAATGGATAATGACCAGAAGGAAGAGGTGCGCGTGGGGTATCTGCCTGTGGGAGGTTTCAGAGGCAACACGTTGGTATGCTATTTCTTTCCCTTGCAGTCAATATACCAATTATGGCTGTTCTATGATACTTTCACTTGCGCCGACTTCTTATATTATATCCAGAATTGAATTATCATCTACTGACCAAAGCAATAATCACCAGCAACCTTGTTTAAATTATTATTGGCAAGTATTATGGGGTAATATATACATATATATATATATATATGGAACATTAATCACAATAATATGGTATGCCAAGATGGTATGCAAATTGGGCTCATCATATTCAATATAATACAAATTGTGTATGTATATGGTGTTGTTTCTCATATTTCTGTCCACTAGACAGCCCACAAGAGTGAAAGGTCCTGTGTCATTACTCCAGCTCCTACATCCACAATTATGGTTTCTAAGAGAAAATATCTGAATCATCGCAACAGCAGGTAGGGCCAAGCTCTGGTTATCTAGATGCGACATTAACACAGTTTAGCAGATGCCGGTGCTCTGGGATATCGGAAAGATTAGTGAGGAAATGTTTTCTCACAGCTGCCGGTCCGCCTTGTTTTTGGGACGCTGAAACAAGTTTACGTCTCGGCACATTTACTCCCTCATTTGATTCTAAAAGTCGTTACCGTGGGCGACCGCGAGGCATTTCTAACCCGTCGGAATTACTGCAGGAGCTCGCGGTGCTCGGAACTGAAATGTCAACCTCTCGTGCGCTGGACTCGCAGTGCGATCTTGGAGGGTGATCTTTCCGACTAAAGCGTTAAAGCGCAACGGTAGAAAATGCTGTAAGCTACGTACCTTTTAACTTAATTTTTTCTTCAAAGGGAAAAAAAAGTCTTAACAGTCTATCTTTGAATGAATAGTTTGGTGAATGACTAAGTACTTAACAAATTCTGTTGGGCTATAGAGTACACAAAGTAATACTGCACGCAATAAGGATAGAATGAGCAAAAGTAAACCGTTCCGAACACAAGGTATATTTTTCCACCTGGTGTAACTTCTACGGATGTTCAAAATCAATTATGCAAATGCTCTGGCAAAGTGCAATGACAAGCAGCATATTTTGCATTATCAGCAGGAAATTCACAGCATTGATTTCAAATAGGCTGCCAGATCCATCCTTGGGGATAAGACAAGACAAACTGATAACAATGAATGGTGTGGGTGAAGGAAGGCTCTGAAGGATGAGTTATTCAAAAGTTGAGATCTACACTGTGTTGTTTGACCTACAACTGTTTGTGTTTGCAAATCTTTATGCATAGTTTTCAAAACTGATTTTAGCATTTGCAACAAACTCAATGGCACTGGTCTTCCTGTTTTAAGAAGTAGCAAAATAACTGCAGCATGTGAGTGAGGTAGGCCATTTAAATCTTTCTGTAGTGTGATAAGATAAGGTGGATCAGTTCTGAAGCCAGTGTCTTTTGATGTGGGAGGAAACAGTACCCAGAGTAAACCCACGCAAACTCCACACAGAGAGGAATTGGCCTGCTGGGGTTTTCAAAACCAGAACTTCTCGCGAAGCAACGGCACCAACCACTGCGCCACCGTATCACCCATATGCATATCTAATTTTTGGAGCCGTCGAGTAAACATTCTGATTTTAGGCACATTCATGTCGAATGATAAATCAGATACTTTCCGTGAAAATGTGTATACAAACAATTTGCTGTCAAATTTGACCGCACGGTAAGTGCAGCCCAGTGACTCCTCCAGCTGTTGTTTTCAAGATGGAGGCTTTTGGTGCTATTTGTATCACCTCTCTGCTCACACAGTCTGCGCGTAAGTGTGGCAGGAAAGATGGAATTCATTGAACCGTACCCATGCGGTCAGCGGGATATCACCAGCAGATTGTACCCTTTTCTGCAGAATCGCTCTCATTAGAATTATGGACATAAAAGGCTTTCGGTTGCCATAGTTATCCTTCATTAGGCTTCAGCAAAGGTGCACACGTACAGTCTCTGCAGAGTTACAAGTGTAACTTAGGTTCAGGTGGTTGGATGTGGAGCAGCCCTGCGATAGACTGGCGGTCTGTCCAGGGTGCAATCCTGCCCCTCGCCCAATGCACGCTGGGACAGGCTCCAGCACCTCCCGCGACCCTGCCCAGGATAAAGGGGTATAGATAATGGATGGATGGATGGTTGGATGGATGTGGTTGTTCTCATCCTATTGTAGGTCGCGCTGGGTAATGGCATAAATAGGGCTGTATTAATGGGTTGTATGGGTCAGGCAATATGGATGAAAATACCCTCAAATTAAAGCTGACACTTTAAAGCTGACTGCACTTTAAGCTTACATTCATTGTTTCATTTCAAATAAATCCAGGTGTGCCGGAGTACAGAGCCAAAACAAAAAAAAAAAAATTGTGTCACTGTCCATATATTTATGGACTGCACTATATAATACAGATATAGCAGTCACAGAGACAATGTCGTAATATGAACTGTCAGAGTGTAAGTAAATAATGGCGTAGCCTTGAATTACAGTTTTCCCAAAAAACTGCCAATATGCAGCTGTTCTGTCTAAAACTGACACAAAGCAAACACCTCAGCCTCTCAGTATCTGTACCCAAGGCTCAGCCAGGAAGTGAATTTACCTTCTGTGTCGGAACGCCTCACCGCTGCCAGGCAACATCAAAACAAGTCAGTATCAAGCTGGCGGCAGTTGATTGGACAGAGAGCGCAAGCATTTGTTTTCAACCGATAGTTTCGGAAAAGATGTCACCATGTGAGTTTGATTTTTTTTTCGGCATAGATTAGGAGCTGCAACAAAAGGACAGATTAAAATGTTTTTCTTTTTTTAAGATTATAATAAAATGTTAAAAAACGTAATAAAAAAAATGCAAAAAATAAAATAAATTTTAGAAAATGGACCACGACCAGTAATGCACCACAACAATACGTTTTTTTTGCCGGAAACTGTTTTCTTACCAGTTTCTACTTTGTAGTGTGCTCATCCTCCTCAGTGCCAAAATATACTTCTTTTTATACCCAAACACTTGGCACCAAGAAACCATAAGATATTTATCTGAGAGTTGTGGCTCCACTATTTTAACTACCACCATGTGGTTTAAAAATGAATGAATGAATGAAATCAGACTGCCATCTTTACTGTCATGAAGACTCTATATTGTAGAGTGTAGAGACTCTATATTGAAAAAAAAATCAGGGCAAGGTACCTGTATTAGTGACAATATTTTTAACAAGTTATGACAAGTTTTAAGCAGAATGGAAATGGCAGGTATATGCTATGCAACGGTTGCCGGTATTTTGCAGGTTGCTATGCAGAAGCATGCATTAGCATAGGGACATCTGCTGTGTGCGATCAGAAAGATTAGTAAGGAGATGTAGCCTCCACAGCAGTGGGGCTGCTGACTTTGTGTGTTCCACAAAATTGTACTTCCTTTGGGCATAGTTAATTAATTGCACAGTTGACCCATTGAAAATATCAGTTGCTCATCGGACTTGACCCTTAGAAGGTGATCCTGTGTGTGTGTCTGTGTGTGAGTGCATGCTTGTGTGTTTGTGTGTGTGTGTGTGTGTGTGTGTGTGCGTGAGACTTGACCTCACTGTTCAGGTTATCCAATTAGGGGCTGATACGAGGTCCCATTCCAGCGTGAGGTGAAGAAAAAGCAGACATGGCTTAATGTGTCTGCAGCTCACAGCAGAGGCCGTACAGGGCCAGCGCGGGCTGTGGGGAGAGACGGGGAGGCGAAACAGCATTTCCACCAGCCTGCGGTTACTGGGGGTTAGACAGAGAGCCAAAGCGGGAGGGACCGGTGCAGAGCGGCAGGAACAGAGGAACAGTGACTCCAGCCACTCTAACCCAGCCACGGCAGCCTTCACGTCTCCAGCTGCTGCTTACAGGGGAGGAGGTGGGGTCGGGGGTCGGGGGTCGGAAGCTGAATGGGCACACGGTTACGTTCTACTTCCATTTTCTGCAGAGCCTTCCGATGGAAAAGATACCATTCATAGCGCCTTATCCGTTCAGACTGCGGGATATTGCCCCGTAGACTGTCCTCCTCCTCCTCCGCGAAATTTCAGTCACAGAAAACTGCCACCACTGGCGTCCCGGCTGGATAAAATTGAGATAAAAGGTCTCGAAATAATGATAATATTTAGACAAGGTTTCATTTTCATTATGTATTACTTTCCTTCTCCTTACTTTGATTACTTGTGCGTCTTTTTCTATTTATTTTTCCCCCGGTGTAGGTAAGCTGGCCGTTCTCTTGCAGCGGTTCCATGGACATCTCACGATGACGTATCTGCCGTCTGTCGGCCATATTTTTATGCCCGCCATGTTCAGAGCAATGCGCGTTCGCCACCATATTTTAGAGCCACGATGCAGGCAGCTTGAAGAATTGAAGGTATTATCACGTAATAAAATCACAAGCCCGTGCCGTGAGCCCACTCAGTTTGGAGTTCTGGCGCGTGTCAGGTCATAGCGTGTACGCACATATATTTCATAAATTTCTGAACGTTGAATACACATGGGCGTGTACTGTTGATACATTACATTATGAGCATGCACACAAATACAAATGGCTCCTGGGGCCGGTGGAAATTCAATCTGATTTCCACCAGTTAGTCATACGAAATGGGGCAATAAACCTCAATGTCTGTGTCCATATGAACAACGACCAAGTGAGAAACTGCTACAACACGTTTCATACTAGTGTAGAATACGATCATTAAAATAATACAATATAAATTTGAGGTACAATTGCCACATTAACATTAATTCTGGTGTGTGTGCTAGCAGTAATTATATACAAAATATCAAGTGGCATGAAAATGTCCTTTTTATAGCTGCACTATACCTCTTCCTTTGCTTATAATAGTATAGGCCTTGTATGTGACAATAAAATGAGTTACTTGGAATATCCAAGGCCTTGCCGAAGATTCAGTGGAGTCCTGTGTTCTTTCTTCATGCCCTCTTAACCAGTGTCTTGCATAACGAATTACCATTAGACTTGCTAGTAGGAATGTGATCAATTCACCATTATTCAAACATTCAACAAACTCTCTTTCAGACCCTTGTAATTTAGCTTATTTGAGAACTTTTTTCTTCAGACGTGAGAAGCGTCCACTGGGGTGTATTTCGAATGACTGGATTCGCCAGTTTCTGTTTTTCACGTCACGAGGGTCTGGCAGCTTACCCAACGGGAGCGGACCATGTGGTGGGAGAGCCATGATGACTCCCTGACATGTGACAGATAGACAAGCATGCTAGAGTGCACGCACGCACGCCCCAGTACTTGAATGCAACCTTTCTAAAGTTTCCTCAGGCTAGAGAAATAAGTTTGTAGAATTGGAGATATAGGATGAAAAGAAAGAAAAGTGTTCCTTCGCACAGCATGTCAGTGTAATAATGAGCTGTGATCAGGCGGAAGCTGATTGTTAATTGTCTTAAAAATGTGTGATGCCTTTGTTAGGCAGTCACAGTGACATTGTATAAATAGTAATAGAGTCTTTGCCAGAGAACATTTAACAATGATCTATTAGCTTATTTCCTGCTGGGATTATTTCTAACCGAAAACTGAAGATTTATATAATGACATTAAAGTTTGTTGGTGCCATGCTTCCGACTGTTTTTCCATAAAAACAGATTTTGATTTTCAGTCGCTGTCTATGCCTAAAAAATATATATAAAAATCAGTTGATATAATCTTACTTTTCATTGCACCTACTCCATTCAACTTTCTCTGATCCATTCAGATTCAGAGTCCAACAGCATTGGTTGCTCAAAATGGCGCCCAAAAGTGATGCGAGAAGACTGTATTGGGTGAAAAACTTAATGCCATCCGTTTATCAATGTCATTATGAGGTGGCAGCTGGGACACAGCATGCAGAGCAGTCAGTGGATATAAGCATTTTCTCATTATGTTGTGCGGCCCTGTGTCCAAACAGGCGAATAAACATCAACACCTTTACTACTGCTGCTGTTGCTCTGCTTTTATTTTATTTTTTTGTCATTTTCCCCAGACCCCCTCTACTCTCTAAACGTAGCATGACAAAGTGCCTTGTGCCAGTTCTTTGACATTTTTATTACTGTGTCGGCCAGGTTTGCTCTCGTTTGGAACAGAGCCCTGTTAGGTAAACAACGGTTCGTCTCTGGAGACGAGCTCTATCGCGGAGGATAATCACGGCAAATTATTTCATTAATAGAGGTCCTTACAGTGCTTGGAGGTACTCTGCTAGCCTTGTCCTAACTCAAAGGCATGGTAGAACAGTGTTTTATTTGTGTGGAGTCTGCGTTTGCGTTTGTTCAGTTGGCCTCATAGTATGCTTCTAATGTCTTGTGTGCGCTTGTGGCATGAATAGACAACTTTGAGGTTGAGTGTTGGTACTTCCTAGGGATGCATTATAGTGTATCATAATCAGTTATATCAGATATCGACCCTCTCAATATCATTAATGACTAGTATTTTCATTTGGGTATCTTCCTTTTCATATTCGAGACAGGACACAGGTGGTACTACATTAATCAGGACTATTTTTTGACAGGTGTAATATGATGTCACCATTGTCATAATTATGCTGAGAAGACAATTTTTGTAAAGGATATACAGGTAGCTCAACCAATCAGAAAAGTCACTGCTGTTTGTAAGAGTGGGAGGCATCCTGCCTACAGTCTCCCTACTGATGATTGTATAGTTCATTCTCCAGTACAGCACACACGCTTGAGTTAACTTGAGGCTAAAAAAGGTTGCCGGAAGGAATGATTACACAAGTGTTTTTATCTGAGGCTTAGTCATAGGTTTCATATCCGATCATTTCTTTCCTGAATTGATTTAGTTTTCTGCCCTCGCTGTGTTGTTGAGCAAAACACAGGGCACAGTTGTCAGGGAATTAAAATGTTTCTAACCATTTCAAAATAATCAGCCCCCCGCAAATTACTGGGATTCATCAGTCGATACGGGTAGGCAAATAAATGTGGTACCAGCTCAGAAAATTGTCGTGGCCTTGCCCTCCTTGCTATTCAAATATCCCGTAGTGCCTTGGAAGACTTCCAAGCAATAAGATACATTCCTGACCTCCCTCTTGCTTTCTTTCCTGTTCCCCTCAGTGTCATGTAAAAAAAAAAAAAAAAAGAAGAAAGAAATGACAGTTGTGTGTGTGATTCTGAAAGTGAGGCCATTTTCATGTGGCCTTACACTTTGCAGTCTCAATGAAAGACTACATCAGGAAGTATTCAATATTTTGTCTCATTCCTTATCCAGTAGGTTGCATATCATGCTCTAGGGAATCGGAAAGAAAATAAGTAAATATAATAATTGATGCATCATATTTTTTCAGTTCCACAAATGAAAAGAAGTGGGGATAGGTTTTGCAAGTAAGTTCATGATCGTAATCGTAAAACTTACTAGCAAACAGCTAAAAGTGCTGCAGTTCTTTTTCTCTCTTTTATGCAGTGCACAAACGTAGCAAGCCCTCTCTCATTTCACTAGATTCCCTCAGAAACACAGTCTCGGAGACTCTTTCTTGTACGAGGTTACTGCTCTCTCTGTCTCAGACTTGATTGAAATCTTTCACCAAGGCGCTACTCTCTTGTATTCTCGCAGTGCCGGCATGCAGAGTCCCTTCAATTTGTTTTGCCGACAGAATGTTTCTCTTCCTTTTCCGTGGAGGATTGGTTTCTTCCCCCGTGGCTCGAGTCATTTTATGATGAGATTGTACTCAGAAAAGTCTGCTGTCACCAAGTTTTGTTTGTTTGTTTGTTTGTTTGTTTTTATATTAGGCAACCAAATTTTCAAAACTTCTGAACACCACAAATCAAGAAAGCAGAAAAAGAGTTCAACACCATTCTTGACACATCATCGATTCCAAAAACACGTTACGATGTGTTATTCGATTGCTCTAACAAACCTTTTGACACCGCGCTGGCGTTCAGGGCTCGACTTGACTTGTTAATATTGGCAAAATCTAATTTCATTGCTGAACAGGCACAAAGGCACGACTGCAACTTATTTCATCACCATATGTGGTTGTTGGTCCTTTAAGTCAAACTCTTGATTTGTGCTGAAATAGAGACTCAGTATTTAGTCCGGTAGACAATATTATCCCTCAATCAAAGAGATGTCCCAGCATGAACAGTAGAATGATTTTGTAATTGTATATTAACTGTATTGTAATTGTATTAGACAAACCTGAAGACGAATGTTGATTAAATACAGACCAGTGATTTCTATGTTCGATATAGACAAGTATAACTACTCCTGCTATATCATTTCATATAATTTTTCCTTTGATCTATATTTTTATCAACAGTACAACACTACAAAACATAGCACCCAGAAATTATACTTAACAGGAGAGAAAACTATCTTTCATCGTAGCCGCTATACGCATTGTAATCAGGTGAGACAGCTTTCAAATCATATGCTGACTTAGGGCTGGATGCACTATTAAATTAGCTGAGGTGCCAGTAGCCTGTCTTTCTTATACCACGGAGAGCGGCAGGGTGTTGTGCCCTCAATTTTCTGAGGCAAGAAATTCACGATATTTACACCAGCATTTTCAAAACCTCCCCAAATCCATCGCAACATCTCAATCATTCCTTTCGTGTGCGTTAAGCCGATCTCTATCGAGTGGAATTTTAATCATTGCTGCTTCTGCCTTTCTCCAACATTGCTTTTTAGCAAAGATGCTCTCACTGATAACTAGGACAATTAACAATGCGACTCGGAGATTGTAAAATGTATTTTCCCTCTGGCAAAACATCAGAAAAGAGGATACAAATTTCCCTCATAAAAAATATGACTTATGCATTGAAAGACTTTGTAACAAAACCTATTCAAGTCGATTAAACAAATCACAGAGAATACAACATTCTATTGTCCACACTGTAAATATAATTACTTAAATATTGTTAAATATAGTTTAACAATAGTCATAGAAACACATTTTAAGTGTACAGAAACTATATGACAAGAGCAGTATGTGAAGTAAAGATGAATTTTGGTTTTAGATATATTATGTTGTACTTTATGCAGCTCATGAATGTTTTTACCCAGACTTCCTAAAAGCAATGCATATTTCAGTTATTAATTATACTATCAAGTTTACAGCTGCTAATGGTTCAATTGATAGATGGATCTACACACCCACGACAATATAACTAGTATTGTCCTGTTTAATGTTATGCAGCTTGAACTGTCCATTGCAGTCCTCTTAATCATAGTCTTACAGTCAGAGGACAGCCAATATTAGATTTTTTATGAGCTATTTATATGGTTTTGAACATGTTCATTAAAAAGAGAGAATTCTGACATACTAAGAATTACTTATTCCATTTCTGCCCCCTAGAAAGAATTCATTTTAGGGACAGCCCCTTGAACACACGCCCAAGTAGCCGAATGAACTGAGGTAGCTGGGTTTAACAAGGTATCACAATCCAAATAGCCGTCTCTGAGTTTCCTGGGGGTTTAAACTCAAAATGGCAAAATGTCCAACATTATCATTGAGGGCCAGTTGGTCCTGTAATCTTTTCAACCGTGTCTGCTGTGTAGAAACGCTTTCAGTTCAATGGTATGAAACTGGCAACACAATTGAAAATAATGGGCAATTGATTTCTGCTTAAGAATTCAATCTCAGTGCGCTCACCCAGCCAAAACAGTCTGGATTTGAATCCTGACTACACCAGTGAAGAAGGTCCTGGGTTTGAATCTGGCCTGGGCCTTTCTGTGTGGAGTCTGTATGGAGTTGCATGGAGTTTCCTCCGGGTACTCCGGTTTCCTCCCGCAGTCCAAAGACATGCAGGTAGGCTAACTGGAGACTCCATAGGTATGAGTGTGTGAGTGAATTGTGTGTGCCCTGTGATAGATTGGCGGCCTGTCCAGGGTGCATTCCTGCCTCTCGCCCAATGCACTCTAGGATAGGCTCCAGCAACCCCAGCGACCCTGGATAAGTGGGTATAGATAATGGATGGATGGATGAACTATGCCAGGGTTGGTGGGGGCAGAATCCCACAAAACAGGGCATGATTTACCATATCACCCCAGAGGGAGGGTTGTAGTGTGGGTAGTCGCTCCTTCCTAGCTCATGAGCGCCCTCTTCTGGCCAATTTACCGGTCATATCATATTAAAAAGTTAAAACGATAAAACGATGGGACTCCATAATAGTTACCTAAAAGACATTTAGTTAGTAGCTTGTTAATGCAGATTTATTTTTGTTAGATTTTACACAAAATGATTATTTTTTGATATAAATAATTTCAGATATGAATAATTTTGGACATTTCTTTTTGGAAAAAAAATCATAAAATAGCCAAGTTGTTAAAAAAAAAAAAAAAAAGAAAGGAATTCCACACTAATCCTGAATCACTCTTAAAGTCACTTTATCAACACCTTCCTTGTCAAAAGCATGTAGGATATATTCCAGCTATATTATGTG
Source organism: Anguilla rostrata (assembly GCF_018555375.3). Classification (NCBI taxonomy): domain Eukaryota; kingdom Metazoa; phylum Chordata; class Actinopteri; order Anguilliformes; family Anguillidae; genus Anguilla; species Anguilla rostrata. The sequence goes on along the minus strand of NC_057939.1, from coordinate 52,419,895 downwards.
TGCAGTGTATTGTTATTTTATACCCATAAAAGAATATCTCTTACAGACAGACAGCTCCCAGGCAGTTCCCATGCCAACGGGCTTCAATGCCACTACTGGAAGTTGAGTAGCATGCTGGGTATTTGATAAGCAGTAAAGAGTGCCTTATTTTCTAACATCATCATATCAGTCTTTGTCTCTTTGAAATAAGACTTCCAAATATGCCTTAGGAAAACCATTAGAAGATCTAATATTACTAATTTAAATGAGTAAACACATGAATATGAACATATTCATGGACAATAATGCCTTCAATAAATATGTTTTTTTAAGTGCTTTGGTTTGCTCTTCATAGAGACAGTGTATGACAAAATTTGGAAGTAGAAGCAATGATTAGAGAAAGAATAATTATAGTCATTATATCACGTTGTGACATCGATTTATAAAGAGACTGCGACAGGGAGCTCGATGGCAAAAACATAAATTATATTTTTACTCCTGGGTTAATAGTTAATGGCATACGAAGCATTATTTCCAGAGTTGGAGGGTCATCTTCGGATACCAGAGTCTTCAGTGACTATGACAGAGCCTTGGCCCTACTACGCGACAGCAGTTCAAAGATCCACACTGATGCAGGCATATCAGGCATGGCTATCATGGACGGCTGATTCTGCGGCATGGATCAGGAAGTTTGCGTCCCACAGTAATTCTCCATAAGTCCACCTGGCCTAAAGTAGTCCCATGATCCTTCATGACGATCATGACTGATATTAAATGCTTCCCGTGCCAGGGATCAGACTATGTCAGGAGACTGTTGTTTGAGGAGGATTGACCCAAAGGACAAAGTCACCTTAGCCCTGAGGTACAGGAACCTGACCTGAATAATGATATCCTGGTCAGGGCAATCTCCATGATTCCTGCCCCTTGCACAGAACTCCTTCTGAAGGTGAAGGATTATTTGGGCTGGGGTGGAAAACTTCTATCAAGAGGTTGGTCCTCCCTGTCAGTGCCAATTCAATTCAGTTCAGCCATACCTGGGGACGACTGGAGGACGCAAACTAACTGCAAGATGAAGACCTCACCCATACAGACGGAACTAAACCATGGCACGTTCAAGCAAAAATTTGAATGCATGAGAACTCCATTACATCGTCGTAGCAACAAGTATACTTCACATAAAAAGGCAAGAAAAGATTAACTTAATTGTAATGTAACTTAAGTACAAGTATAATTTGAGCTTAGCTTTTACAGTGCTCATTTAATTGAACAGCATACTTATACCTGATTATAAATACAAGTTGCACTGCTTTCGCAGTGTCTACGTTAAACCTCAATTTAAAGGCCATGCTTTTGCAGGGCCATATTTAGTGGTATGATCTGGGAGATAAAGGTATCTCAGCTTAACCACACAAGAATCTGCTGAGGGCAAGCTTCATCTCAAGAGTTTCGGGATTTACATTCACAAAATAACCATAATCCCTAAATAATAATTTGAGAAATGTTTATTATATTGTAAAAATTTTGCTCATTCACAAAAGTAATATCCATAGGTTCAAACCACCTTCTCATGTCCACGCAAAGCCAAGGTTGTTAGGATTATTGTAGAGCTACATTATCCCCTAGTTTTAACCAGCTATGAACCATATGAGTTCTCTCACTAAAACAAGATAATAAAGTGGCCAGTAACAACAAAAGATGACATTGCACAGCGAGTAATTGTATTTTCTTGAAGCCTGATAACAAGGACTGGAGCATTAGTGTTCTGAATTGTGTACTGCCAGTACAAGCATCACAGTCAATACCTGTTTAAAGTCATTATTATAGAGCTACAAACAGAAATAGGTTCGTGTTTTTCCAATACTAAAACAGACAGCCAGATTTGTTTTAAACATACCAGCAACATGTTTCTTTACACTCTTAGAAGGCTTACAGATTACTAAAACCGGAAAACAGATTGCATTTTTGCATGTGCTAATGCCTTCATGTTTGCAGGGGTATTTACTAATAGTAATTATGCAAATTAGCTGCAAACAACCCATTTAAAAATTGCTTAGTGAATTTTGAACAGATGCCTCGCTTGTTGCAGTGTGATTTCAATATGAAGGACTGTGTGCAAACAGGGAAGTGGATGGCCAGAATCCAAGAAAAATGCTCCAGTATAGATCAATATCTGTGAAAAGGATGAGGGGAAAATGAATGATGATGAATAAGTTGCACACAGAATAAATAATTCTTGTGAATGCAGAGGCTGGCAAACTTTGGTCTAAATTACAGCAGCAAAGTCTAATACGGGTAAAAGAGTTTAATTTTAGCCCTTATAATTGAGCGGTTTTCCCATTCGTGTTCTTTCTTATTGTTGAAATTCACTGTGTATGCAGATATGTGACTTCTCTCAGTGCAGAGTTTAGTATCGTTTAGTATCACTACGACAGTATTAGAACAGAGCACATTTTATAAAAGGCGCTGCTTGTGAAGCAAATTCACACAAACCGCAGAAACAGCAATAGGAATTTTCACATTGAGTGACACGAGTCAAACAGACGTAATAATTACTCGCAAATGAAACAACCTAATTGAATGAATAATCCCATTCCAGTCACAGCCTGCTTGATATAATTAACTGGGCCAACAGCGGAGGGTGGCGCTGCCAACTGAATTCACACTGAAGCACTGTTTGAGCAGAGTCACTGCAAACACAAAACCACATGAAAGATTCAACTCACTGGCAAATGCCGTATGGACTGGCTGTTCCCTGCCAGAAAAGCTCACGTGCTCTGCAATGCACAGGTACTGCTTGGTAGTGTTGATGAACTGTTATGGTAATGATTTGCTTCAAGAAAATAATGTAGCAAACGGTTAAAATACTAAACAGATATACGAGACGATAAGGATCTGGTTCTCTCAGCCAATGAGGAACATGCTGCTGCAGCACAGGCTCACTGATGACTCACTTTGAAGTTTTTCACAGCGTAGGCTGTGTCACCGTGTTCCGGAAAGATTTTTTTTTTTTTTTCCAAGCATCACAGAGGACAAAGGTGGTCAAGATTCAGGTACTTAAAAGCAGGTTTGTACAAGCTGTTCCAAAAAAAGCTAAGGATGGTTTTTCTCTCTCCTTTTCTTTTTCACGTTAATGGTGACCTTCAAAGACACGGAGGAATTAGTGGGAAAATCCGGAGAAGCAGAAGGACAGAAGAGGAACCATTCGTACCACTCAGGAGCGTAGGATTTTCATCAAAGATAAATCAGAATGGCTTATCAGTTTTGAAAAAAGTGGCCTTTTTGGGAACAAACTTAAAACACATTTTACTGCTGGGTTACAGAGCCAGGCACCAGAAAGTCAAAGAACCGTACAGTCATTGAATGGCCGTGTAATTTAACAGGATGAAACAATTCCTTAGGGAAAAAAGTGGACTATTTGACAGCAGGGGAACCGATATATCCCACAAACCCTTGCAACAGACGAGAGTCCAACGCAGAAAATGAACAAAGCCTTGTTAATTTGCAAGAGCAGAGAGGGAAAATGGGAGGGAAAATTATTCAACTCAAGGAAAAGGAAGTTGCAACCGCAGATTTCATGTCAATTATTGTCACAGTAAACATGGCATAAAAATATTGCAAAAAAGATGATAAAAATCCATCCATTTGACTTTGCTCTCTAATAAGGCTGCCTGTTACTTCCATACATTGCATCACCACACCTCAAAAGCCACTTTGCCTCAACTAATAATAATTTTTTTAAAACGTAGGTTTCAAAACCAAGCATACAAACCAGACCTTAAATTACTTCATTGCATATACTGTAGCAGCACAGTCCTCAAATCACCAGGTCATGTAGCTGAAGGTCCCATTCCACACACACACAAAAAAGCCATATGCTTTCACACCTAACACTAACAATGCACTCTCCAAATCACTCGCTTAGCTATTCTGCTCACGGTTTTTTACCTCCCCCGGTGCCGGGTCCTTCGCAGAAACAGCTACAAATCTAAAGCAAATGTGTACAACCCATTATTCAATACCAGTGAAACCAATTCCGCCTCAAGAAAATGCTGCGATGGGGAATTCGGTCTGATTTGCTGCAGTGTGGGAATTGGCAAAGCCCTCCAAGCCGATGCCGTAATAACCTCAACATTCAATCTGTGAGGCAAAACCACCAATTAAAAGCAAATATTTGCATGGTCACACACATCGACTTAATTTAAGTGCAAGAGATTCTGGAGGATTTAAAGTGTATGGATTTCGTATTATGAATATTCAATTTATATTAGTTTCTAAAAAAAAAAGAAGAATTAATTTAATGCAGGATTCAGTTATCATGAAAAAGGACGGGGACTAATTATTTGTTATTTATTGTACTCGTAGAAGCCGCAATAAAATAAAGAAATTTCTAGTACTGCATATATTGCACAGAATGGCTTTTTTATATCATATAGCAATAATGAACAAAATTTATTTGTCATATAGATTATAGTCTTAGCTGAGGCATTTCGAGGAAATGGCTTATGCCCATAAGTGGGTTTCCAAACACAGGCTATGGAAAATGCAGTTATTTCTCTATTTCTTGTTTACCGCAGCATATTTTACATAAAAGCAGGTGACATGTTGGATTTTGTCCCTTTCTGCACTGGCTTTCTTGTTGAGGGCCTGCTCTGACCAAAGTGATCAATGGGAAACAAAAGCAGTTGGTTTTGTCTCCAATGCATAACGGAAGTCGAAGGAGCAAGTTAATTACGTATAGATCACAGCATCCTTTTATTTACAAGGTTTAATTAAACTCATGATTCGTTTTCACGCCGATTACACTAGCTCCCCGAGTAGCCTTTGACACTTTTTGATAAATGCTTTTTCAGCCAAACACAGGAAATGATCGGTGACGTGTTCTTGTCTTGCCAGGTCATGAATGACCTTTGCTAGTTGTGCTGGTTGTGATGCCATCCATTTCCTCCACTGCAGTAGGACATGCTGCATTTAAATCCACGCTGTCTTGATACCGACTTTCTGGATCTCCAGTAGTGCCGTGCACAAAATTCTTATGCCTGAGCTTTTATTCTTTCCAGTTCTCACAATCAGCTCCTTCAGCCTGCGGTTATCTCCCCTTCCATTCTAGACCGGTGTCGCCCGTGTAACGATAAATAGGCAAGCAGAGAAGCAGAAATATTCCTTCCAGTCTGCTTCTCGTTCTCCGTGACATAAAATGGTTTATTTTTAAAAAGGAAGAAGAGAAGGGTACAGCCTCACTGAAGTCACCGACATAACAAATGAACAGGAAGAAAAAGCAAACGTCTTTGTTGTGGTTTTTTTCTGTGAAAGATATCCATCCACACATTTTCTGCAACTGCTAATACAGGACAGTCAAAATGGTCTCAAAGTATTGTGTAAATTTATAACAGAAATATACAGTTATATACAAAACTGGTGCACAGGTGTACAAGGGGGTATGGAAAGTTCAGGATCAATCCAAGGGCCCTGACTGACAGGGACCCTCAAAAAACATTGGCATAGGATTTTCTGAGTTGGTGGGTCCCAATGTGAGAATTTCATGAGGCCCAAAATGTTGGTGATGTCCCTGCTGCTACACACATTTATGTGCAGATGCTCTTCTGGTTCGTCAGCACATTACTCATATTTTTTCCAAGGCTGAAAAGAAATGTGCTTTCATCTATTAATACAGTGATGTATGTTGTGTGGCTGTGGCTGGTTTCTATTTCCGCATAAATGTCTGTTGTTTAAATGGAACCATTTGGCTTTGAAATTAAATTAATGTGAGTGAGGAATTTCAAAGCTTGTGGAGTTGCTTGTTTCTTAAAACATAATTTATTTGCATTCAGAATTAATGAGGGTAAGTCGAATAATTCTGAGGTTACATCTGCTTCCAGCTGTAAAAAGAAGACTAGCTAGCACGGCCAGTTTTACCTTTTCTCCTTTTTAGCAAATTGATCGCATATGGGAAGTAAATGAAAGATGGATGAGACCCAAGACACAGATCCAAGACTCTGAGGGAGCATAAAAGAGCTTGACTTTATCAATGCTCTGGTTCCAACAGCTTTATGTGGTTGTCAGCAGAATCCTGGATATGATATTGCAGGACGTGGGGGGGGAAAAAGAACAAAGATTCTGTTTCCTGTAATCTGTCGAGCAGTTAGAACATAGTTGGGAAATGCAATCTAAATGAGTACATTTCACCATTTAAAGAGTTAGAGAGAGAGTGTTGATGAAATATAGGAGAGTCCTGTTCTAGACGGAGGGGCCATAAGGTCCATGAAAATAACAGAGTTGGATAGAGAGAGTGGTACAGAGTTGACCTCTCCAACCGCAGGACATGCCAACAGATACAATTAGCTCAGTGAGCTAAAGACCCAGACCTCTGGCCAGTGGAGACAACTACTCTTGTTCTAGCTCTGGGAAGATCTGAAAATAAATCTGATGACCTCATCGGCTGTGGCGGCTGGCTGGTCGCATCCCTACACTGTGTTCCACTCTCAGGCAGAATTCTGCAGCAAGCTACGCCAGCTGGTGTGCATGTTGTCGCGCTACGTGAATCAAAACAACCCCGCAGCAGTCCTCAGTTCCATTACTTAAAAAAAAAAAAAAAAGTAAGGAGGACAGAACATGTAAAATCCCAGGGCGAGAAACTTGTTTAAAACTTTTTTTTTTTTTTCCCCTCAGTTAAACTCGGTTTCTTTCACTATGATTTGCGACTGCGCCTCTCTGTGGATCAAGCGCACAGAGCAAATTAAGGAGGGACGAGGAGAGACGGACCTTGCAGCCGCAGCGTTTCCACGGAGATCTGCCTCCGAAGGCACAGCGGAGCGCGAGCTTATCCGCGCAGGAGAGCAGGCGAAATTACGACTGAACCGCCGAGTCCGGCGAATGACTGTTCGGTGAGGCCGCTGCTCGCTAACGTCCTGAAGGCGTTCCAGGCTATGGGATGCAACAGGAACAGCAGACAACAGTTGTTTCTGCAACTCCCTTCCACACACACACACACACACACACACAGACACACACACACATCCTCCCCTCCTGGCAACACAATCTCCAGCATTGATTTCGGGGGTTTTTCATTCATAGAGAACGCATTAATATGTGTCGTAGGACATTAGCTTTCCTCCTTGCGATAACAGCGGGTGTCCTGCCGTTATCGTGGCTAGCGTAGCTACAGTAGGCTCCGGGGTTTTTTTTTTTTTTTTTTCCTGTTGGCTTTACCGTATCGCCAGAGCCACATTGCACTCTTTAACGATTTCAGATGAGGGGTTTTTTTTTTTGCGGCGGTATCTCTCTTCCACCCGGGGGGCATTTCAATTCAAATGCTACGAGTGGCCGGCTAACAAAAGGTGCATCTCCCCCCCGGCCCATTCTAGTAGCGGGATCCGCTACAATGAATAATATTTCGGGTGATAAGGCCGGGTTTCTGTAACGGCGCTCTTAAGCCCCCTGCACATCAAGCCGATGGCCCCAGACGAGGCGGAGCGGGGGAGTTATTAGCATTCCGCGCAGCAACAGGAAGAACCAGCACGCGCTGGACCTGTGGTCCTTTCCTAAATTCACAATCTCAGCTCAGAAAGAGCAACGAGTATTCTACCATGCAGCGAATCATTGGGGGGGGGGGGGGGGATCTCTGAAATAAAAATGAAAAAAAACAGAAGTATTGGTAAAATGTTGCTGATATTTCACACTTAACATGGTGATTGTACAGAATGCAAAGTGATGTGTTGTTGTTGTCGTTATTATTATTAGTTATATTCTGCTGCTGGCGGCATCTGCAGTTTATTTCTAGAATGTTCTCCATTACGGGACCTCATAATTATTTCAGGTGAAATGTCTTGAGCAGTCCATGCCGCAGACAAGGTTTCGTTGCCATTGCCATCCATTAGGCTTACACTGGGAACGAGGCTGCCAAGCACTTTCAAAGCAAAAATAAAAGGAATCCTGACAGCAAGTGTGATCCAAGAGATCCAATTGAATTCACATTCCAAATGTATAAATCAAGGCGGGCATATGCCAACTATGTTAGGAGAAGCACAGAGTTAAAACATCCACTGCTTTTTGAGTAGCCTACGCTAGTGATCGGACAGAATGGTCCCCCTGAGTAATATAATTATTTGAAAATGATCAACCTGCACCCCAGAATACAAACTAAATGAATTCAATTACGAGCTGCGTAGACGGCTCGTTTTTTCTAAAAAATATTGGCCGGACAGCAGTGATCAAAACAGCTTTAAATCTTGGTTACCTAGCTACCTGATGAGCATGCATGCTGACCACACACACACAACTGTGTGTTTGTGGTGTTGGTCATCAATAAGTCTGTATTCTTGAGACAGTTTGAGAGCAGATGTATGCCTTAGTGTCTCGTCTCCAATGGAGGTTGATGTACTGCCATCAACCTCCTCTTCTGTGATGTTACATGTGATAAAGTTATAACATCAATAGTTTTCCCATGATGCACCTCCAGACAGCAGTTATCGACTCGGGGCTGCAAACTGCTGGTTATAATTTCAGTGTGGAGTAAGGCTGGTGTCATTTTTACTGAGCAATACAAACATACAACCTGCGTGGATTATATATATATATATAGGGGGCCAAACAGGAAATATTTAATGAAGTCTGATGTATATACATTGAAACATATATACATTGATATATATATATATATCATTTTGACAGTAAATCTGAAATAACAGAAGGGACTTTTCTATTTCCCTGGGGGACACTGTGGTGTCATCATCACCCACCGCAAAACTTGGAGTGTGATGGCACGGACTGTCCCTCTCCCAGACATCACGCAGGTGACTCAACGTGCAGGTTCTTCTGTACAACACCCGAGAATCCGCCCCTTCCTCACCACTACTGCAAACCCAGCTCTGGTTCAAGCGATGGTCCTTGTCCGCTTGATACTGCAATCTATGGCTGTCTGCAGATCCGCCTCAACCTGCGCTCATCCATGCTGCACCGTCTGGTCTACAACCTCCCAACTTCCATTCACCCCTGCTCCTGACTCCACTGGCTGCCTTAGGCTCGATCAATTAGTCCTGTGTTGCTACCAGGCAGCTAGGTCAGCACAGGTACTCAGAGATCATCAACCACACACCACCAACCTCTCCTTCGGCCACCTCTGCGCTGCCCTCCCTTCGCGTCTGCCTTCCCGCTCCCGTCGCTGTCGTCTGGCCCCTCGCTGGGGAATGACTCCGTGACGTCACGCAGAGAATCCACACTTTCAACGCAGATGAGACTCACTCTCAGCTGCACTCCCACCTCTCTAGCCTAAGTTCAGCTCACTGTATCTACTAGGATATTGTTATGTAGTGTATTGGCAGATGTTTGATGATTAGGGTATTCAGTGCTAGTTTACTTGTAGGATCTTGCTGCGAAAAGCTTACCTAAGGTTGGGTCCTGATCGAGGGTCACTTCTGCATCGATCTTACTTACTAGTTTTTGCGCCTTACATCTGAACATGCACTTTACCGCTTGGTAAGAGCGTGCAATGCCTATATGTAATGTATGTAGTAGAGTGGGTTACATTAGCTAACAGTCGTATGGATTCCATTGGACGACAGTTTATTGGACCTTCTGATCAGAGAAGTTATTTTCTTGATGTTTAACATCATTTTGTTTTTACAGAATGAGCTCAGATCGATTAGTATAAGGGAGACCCTTTGGGCTATATGATCATGTGCACAGACAAGTGTCTTAAACCTCTGGAAGTCCACATGACTATAAAACAAGGAGCTTTGGCACTTTGGTTAACTTCAGCTTTTTGATTTTATTTTTCCAGTGGGGTATTATTTAAAAACAATCGTCCAATGTGTATGAAAGATATAAAGTATCTCCAAATGAGGAATCTGCTGGTTTCACATATGATGCCATGTATGCATACATCAGAATACAGTGCTTTTCATGCACTGTCTATTTCATTTGAAAATGATAAATGCTCCACAAATGTTTTGAGGATTTAAGATGAGGCTAAGACAGCAGAATCCCCTTTTCTACTTTTTCCACTGAAAGACAAAGGCTAGAATGCGGTTTCTTTTGCCGTCAAAGAGCTGCTTTTCGACCTAAATCGACATCCTTGCGCCTGTGACGCGTTAACAAAAGAGAGAGGGATGGCATTACCTGCGGAGACCTGGAAGCACTGCAATTTGCACCAGACAATGAAAATTATCCTTCCCCCCCACTTTCTTTTCAAACGTTAGTTTTGTGCCGCTCGAGTAACTGCCACCCAGAACACGCTGCGTAGGCTGTCGCAGCGAGTCGATTGCAGTCCTAGCAGCCGGCTTGTATAATGGAACACGGGGACAGAATTTGCAGGGAAAGCGGACTTCATTGTTAATGGCCTGCTACGGACCTCACCAGAGCTATAGATATTCGCAAAAGTACCCCGAGCGTGACTGCCTCAAACACCGCGCCTCATAAAGCGGTTACAATACAGAGTCGCGCGGCTGAAGCAAATGAAGCGCTACATTAAATTTGCTAAACGCCTTAAGGATTTAACGTTTTCCGTGATATTTAGTAGTAGTTTTCGGCAAGAGGTAAGTTTATAGACAGCATAACCAGCGGGCAGTTGGTGAGCGAAACATAGACAAGGCGGAAAACTTTCTTTTAATGTTTAAACTGATCATTGGTCTCAACTTGTTTTCATTCATTTTCCTTGGTTAAGAAGTGTGCCAACGATCTGACTAATCAATTGGCTAACTAACACACATATTCCTCACATCATTCTAGGAAGATTAAATAAATTCAATTTAGAAAAATCAGGTTTAATCAATAAGTACACTTAACGAAAAAAAGATACACCACTCTGTTAACAATCGTGTTAGCTTTCAGCTTAACCAGCAATAACAAAATCTATGTTTCATGTTTGTTATTATAATCATATAAATCATTTTATTACTGGCTAAATGGCCTAACTGAGCAGAGCTGGCTATATCTGATGGGATTAATAATTAATAAATCAAGAAAAGTTACTGAAAACAGGCCGAGACCAATAATCAGTTGAAAATGGAAGTTTACAGTTCCACCAATTTTCAGCTCACCAACTGCCGCTGAGCATAACATGTAGTGAGTTGCTTTGCAGACAAAGCAATTTTCATAGGCCTCGGGGGGAAAAAGCATCCAGATGTCATTCTAAAGACAGAACAGTGTTTCTCAAGATCCCGGCTACTAAAAAAAACTCAGAAATCATGCAGGGAAATATCGGGCAATTGACAACAGGATTAATATGATCATTAAAATGTATCAGTGTGTTTTTACCTTAGTATTTATTTCATAATATTTGTGGTAAAAGCTACAAAAGAAACAAAACAATAAACAAACCAGGCAAGTAACAAAAAAAAGTTAAGGACAAAGGGTACCATTGTTGGATTTAATTTATCAAGATGAGTATCTGGGCCTATTCACAATAGTATTTTTAAAAAGCATCACCTAAAACTATAAAGTTGGAAGGTAGTGCAAAGTTAGTTCCCCAGTGGGGTAGAACTGGGAAACTAACTGTTAATTCTGTTGAGTCAGCAGCAATGACATCACAGAAAGACACTGTTTCAACTCTGTCAAGGGAGAAAGGATTCAATTTGGTCATCAGTCAAAAGGGCAACTTTTAGGGAGAAAGAAAAAAAAAAAAAAGCATGCCGGTTCTTCTGTAGTAATTCACTACACTTTGTTTTGCCTCACCAGCACATTTGAAATAAGTACAGAAAACTTTAGTGCACTTGACCATACAAAATGTGCCTCTTCTGGCTTTGTCTTAGAAGAATTTTACCCCTTTGAAGAGTAGGTTTTTTGGAATTTTTTTTTTTTCAAATTTCGAAGTCAGTGTTCTAGAACTCCACTGCTTTCAGTTCCCTGTAGTGACTGTGACATCAGCATTAGAATGTTCCGTTAACATTCTAATCACATATTTGTGATGTCACACCTTAAGAGTTAAAGGACGAGTTCTCTGTACTGTGAAGGTGAGGAAACCTTTTGATTTGATAAAAACAGTATTTAATGAGCGTTATCTGCATGAGATTATGAAATCAATGTAGATCTCATGGTCCGAGGTTCACCAGCCTAAAATGCCTCGGAATAAATCTGTGAAATGAGAGACAGAGCAGAAATACCCTCTCTGCTACCTCAGAGTAGGACTTATTGCACAGAAGAGCCATTTCCTTAAAAACGGATTAAAGTCTGGATATATCAATTCTGAAGCCCAGTTTAATTCTATATCTTTTAAGGATATTACATTTCTGTTCAGGTATATTTCCAGATCTTCCCTTTTGCACAGGGACGACAGACGGCTTAAACTACTTGGAAGTCAGCGTTAAGTTTTTCTCTCCTGACTCTATATGGTAAGTCTTCACAGATAAAACTCATTTTACTGGTGTCAGGAAAAGACAGCATTAAAGAACTTTCCTTTCACAATTCATAATAAAGTAAGTGAAGCATAAACTAAAGATATATGTAGATGTATAAACCTAGCAGCAGTAGAACATAATGTTCAATGCTGTGTAACATAAAATATATTACATTATTAAATCATATTAGCCTGGGAGTTAAAGTAATGTAAAACTGCGTGCATGTGCTCATGTGTGGATGTATCAGTTGCTTTTAATTGGGGTTCACATGGATTTGACAGCAACAAAAGTTATTGAACACTGTTGAGCACTATTATATTGCAATAGCACAATAGTTATAGAATAGGGTATTTCTTTTTGAAGCCCGAGGACTGGGCCCACAATATGAAAATGTTGCAGTGAGTTGATGTTTATATATGTGCGTTTGCCAGATTCAAAAAGCATATTTTTGCATTGCCAACCAGGTGACCTCTTTTTCCCAGTTTCAGTACTCGCTGAGATCTGAGGTGAGGTTTCATAAAAGGCACCATCGCCCATGAACGTTCAGCTTGCAATAACCCTGTGTATTCTTGAAAGGTCTCTGTATTCCCCCCACGTACATAGCACTACAGGTACTGCGCGCGTGGGAGCAAACCGTGTGCAAAAAAAAGTGTACAAATGAAACGACGCCAAGAAATCATTTAAGGCTTTTAATCTTCCACGACAGGGCGAAGCTTTCAGAAGTGACGCAGAATGGGTCACAGGAGGAATCGGACAGAGTTTGGGCTCATTGCACCAGCACGACCGACCTCAGTACTCCTGCCAGTTCAGTCCAGAGCAACAGATCAGCCCGAGTGGGCTGTTGGCTCTTCTACGAGCCGTCCCTCCACCCACCGCTATCACCCACCTGCAGTGCTACCAAGCAGGGTTCAAATTACAGGGGGGGGGGCAAGGGGAGCTCAGTGACCCCGAAAGAGACCAGAGTACCCCAAATGCCCCCCTGGTTGACAATCTCAATCCTCCCGCGCCCCGCCACCCCACAATCTCGCACCCCCCACCCCCTCCCCCCACCACCCAGAGTGTAATTTGTGCGCAGCTGCTAACAGTGAGCAGCAGCACTGCTCAGCGGGGCCATTTGTGTGTGTTTTGTGAGAAGAGCTCCGGGCTCAAATCGGGCTTGTGCCAAATTCGGAGAAAAGCCGAAATCCACCACCACCACCGCCGCCGTCGTCACAGAAACGTGGCGGAGGGCCGGTCGATACTCCGCTGGATTTACTTACTCGGCTCGCTAAAAACCGAAGTCCTGGGGAACTGCGGTTCATGCCGGGGTCACCGTTCAGTAGCGCATTCCCTGTGAGAACGCGGGAAATGGAAGCGCCTTAAACAGGACTGCACAGTCTGGGTTATGGAGGAAAGAAAAGAAAAAACATTGCAATGCATTTTCTTATTTTTGCTTGTGTGTTTTTTTCTGTTTTATGTATGTTTGGAATGACCAGCGAACAGCTGTACATTTGTACATTTTGCCGTACGGTTCTTTATTTATTTTACTGTGTTTTGGGTGTATTTAATATTATGTCTGATGTTATTAGGAGCACCTGAATAGGATAGTAAAATGGGTGATGTAGTGCTAAAAATAAAACGATTGCCGTGATGCTCAGGAAAACAGAGATCGAGTTAATTGTCTAATTTGCTGCTTTAATTGATCAATTATCTGCTAAGTAATAACAAAAACCAGCAGACCCTGTTACTCTCCAGGAACAGAGCTACATACCCCTGAGTTAGACATCGCTAGTTTGAGAGTGTACATGCCACCAGTAGAGTAGACTACCACAGTGGTGGGGCATAACTAACTTCATCTCACCAGGGTGGCCTTAAAGTCAACTAGGGTTTCTTGGGGTGCCTTTGCATTTACAACTCCTAGCTACCCAGAGGTAGTTGTCCTAGTTTCCAGGTTACCATTTGTCACTCCCCCAGAGTGCACTAGGAAGGCAGACTGTAGTGTACTCTCTCAGCCTCAGGGTTTTCTGGGTAGGTGGCAAAGGGTAAAGTAAGAACACGGGGACGAATGGTGCACGGAAAACTCTAGCATTCACCTTAGGAAAGGTAATTCTGTAACTCAAAAGTAATTTTCCAGCCACTGGGTCCATTTCCTGACTGAATCAATGTTTTTTTGCTCAAAACATCAAAAAATACTGTAATTCGGTGCATCTATATGTATTGGAAGAAACTGTTTACTTGAGCTCCAGATGGCTTAAGAAAACCACATTCAATCAACATCAAATGTCAAATATATTGAAAAAAGGTATTGTATAAGAAATTTCCTGTACAGAGCTATTGCAGGATTATTGAAACCATGGAAGAAGGACTCGTGAAAGGTCAAGTGTACTGACCATATTTCAAGATTCCCTGCACTACTGTTTTTATACGAGTTTGTAGAAACAAACACAAAATGTTGATTTCCATTAAATCAGCTCTGATGTTTAAGCAGGATGTGACACGCAGGAAGTGCTCGGAGTAGTGTATTGTGTACGGACGGTAAATACACTTTGGGCACAAGAGGTAGCGGCGTTCTCCTTTGGCAGCCCCAATAAAACAAACCGTGTTTATAGTGCACTATATTTTTTGGTCGGTGTACTTGGCTCTTAGAAAGAACTCACCTTCCAAGGACCCTGCCAGTCTGCAGTGTATTACATAGATTCTGTGCTTCCTTCTTTAGCCAATGGTAGGCATGGCACCAGTACTTTTACATTTGTTATACACACGTTCATATATTCTCTGCACGGTAGGCTGGTGAGATACACCTGAGCATTTCGGCAACCCGTCTATATAATATTTAATATAACTGGAAGTGTCACCTAAATGTTGCATCTTGCCTCTTGCCATCGTGTTAGCTTTTTGTTTTGACAGCGCCTCTTGCCCGTTTGTACCACCCACCGTTTCTGATACTTTGAAAAGTTATAATAGGGTTTCTTCTCACTTCCAGGGTAATAGTTTGCAATTATTTGTCATTTCTAATGAAAGCATCAGGCTTTAAACTAAGCGGACTTCATAGATGATTAGAGGTGCAGTAGTGGAACCCCCACCCCAACCACACCCCACCCCATTCAGTGTCATGTTCATGGGTAGTTTCTCCCTAAATATAATTTTAAAAGGAATGCCCATGAGCATAGTGACAAGCACTAGGGTCTTGGCTTAAGGGGGGGGGGGGGGTGTGTAGGTTATTAGTGATGTGGTACTGGAACACCGGAACACCACACGCCCTCAGTGTTGTACTCATCAGTAGTTTTTACCCTAAACATAAGTTTTAAAAGAAATGCCAGTGACCTTAGTGGCCTTGGATCTTGGGTTGGGGAAGGGGGTGGTGGGGGGTTGGGGCGGACAAGGCGGGGAGTTTGCTGGGGAAAGCGAGAACTCTGTCCCTAAATGCATCTGACCCTTCAGTAGGTGGTCGCTGATGCCACACCCGTGTGTCCATCATGGTTACTGCCGGCGTTATTGCCATGGTTACTGCCGGCGTTACTGCCGTGCACATCGAGGCTGTTCAGGCCTGATTACCACAGGCTCAATACTGGCACAGCCCTCGCATCTGATGCATGGGCCAAACCCTGGGGCGTGACAAAGAGGTCCTGCCTTATCACGAGTGTCTGCCGTGCCTGCTGACAACGTGGGCACGCGCTGTCTTCCCTTCTCCCCCCCCCCCCCGATTGGGCTGTCACCCTGGAGATCCCAAAAAAAAAAAAAACCCTGTGCTTCCCTCACCTGCACGGCACCTGTCCATTTACCATAGACGCTGAGTATGTCATTTCACTTTCCCCCCCCAACAAGTTGATCTGGAGTTTTAACAATGATGCCGTACAAACATTTGTAAATATAATTACCTGTATTTCTGTATATTGTATTCTTTTTAAATGCACATAGAGATGACTACCTGAACATTTTCATTATAGTTTTTTTCCCCATGGGAAAAACGTGAGATATGAAAAATAAATGAGGTTTCACATTTGTTCATTTTGTTGTAATTAATTCACGCCTCAATTCACGGTTGGCTTTTAAAGCGTTCATACACTGCCACAAGCAAAGAAAGTGTCTTATTGATGTTCCAGCTGCTTAGCAGTGATATCAATGTTAATAGTGAATCTGATGCTTCGGGGGCAAGGTTTCTTATCCCTTTTCAAGAAACCTATCTTATTATTTCTTTGTTATTAAATAAAGATGCGTTTCCCTTCAACACCCGCCAATATTCTGCATTTTATTTCAATTTTAAAGTCAGTCAATTTTCTCGAAAAGGTATTAGGTTATTGTAGAGTTACTAATGGGAACTATGACTAGACGTTTCTGTGTTTTCAATGCATTTGTGTATGTGATGCAGGGGTATCGCAGTGGGGGGAGGGAGCGGGTGGAACTGACTATACCGGGGGGGGGCCTCAGAAGTTCAGAATTAAAAATTGTTTTGGTCTACAATTTTGTGTGCCCAAAAAGACGGCAAACAGCACAGGGGCCCAGAATTTCTTGATACATTCCTGTGTGTATGTGCATGTGTGTGTGTGTATGTGCATATGTGCATGTGTGTGTGTGTGTACGCAGACTCAACCTATTTAACTAGGGACCATGGCCATGGCATTGTTACACACCCACAAAGAGGTGACCAGGTGACAAAGAGAGTCATAATGCACCTATTGAAGTTTTGTGAATATTACCAAGTGGGGTGTTAAGTATGTAACCTCAGTACTCTGTGCTGCCCGTGTGTGCGTGTCTGTGTACAAACGAGTGAGTGTTTTGCATCATGTAGTCCTTGCAGAGCTGTCTCCAAAAAGGGAAGCTACGCGTAGATTTCTCCTCTGCCTGATTTAAGATGAGACCACAGAACTTAAAAAAAACTCATTAGCACAGAGCACATACTGTAGACAGAACACAGGAAAGCAGGAAGACCGTGAAATCCACCAAACAATTAACACCGTGGCCAGTGACCTCGGGGAACAAGAGGTGGGAAGCCGATGTGCATGCTGTCGTCAGGGCAATGCATTGTGGGAGCCCTGTTGACAAGTGTCGTTTTTTTTTTTTTTTTTTTTAACCGGTACGGAAGATAAACTTGTAAATGAGTTCTGTGAAAACGGAGTGACAACTCACATTCCAATTTATTCCAAAGTCCATTAAGAAACAAAGATATTTATGGTTTGAAATTATGTATATAGGAATTACAGAAATGAAGAAGAGGAGAAAGGAGAAAGAAGGAAAAGGGAAAAAGAGAGAGATTAATTTAAGGTGGATTAAATGTGTAATTGTGCAGGAAGTCATTAGTGTTATGGATAGGGAACATATCACTTCATTGTTTTTGATGTTAATGCTTATCTATCATGATTTGTTTTGTCGTTTGCTTAAATATATTTAATGTGATTGACAGTAAATCCATTTTTTTTAACAAACACGTTGCCTAGATATTACATTTTCCAGCTATTAGTTTCACAAACACTTAATTAAAACTATTTTTTGAATCTCACGGTCGATCAAATTAACCTCGTTGCCAGGTCATGTCCATTAATTCAATTCCCCTGCAGATATGCACACATGAATTAAAATCTTAAAAGCATACAGTCAAAAGCAGCACTCACATAGCATACATTTCAGCTTCTTTGTCATGTGTCATTACAAAGGAAAGCAAATAATGGCATTATTTCAGAGAGAAAAATGCACGGAATTCAGTAGAATTTCTTTGAGGGTCGGCTTCTAAACATTTCAGAAAACGAAAGAAAAAAAAACCATAGTCCTTAAAAACGAACTCATAATCATCAGGATTTATATTTGAATAATGTAACGGATTAGCTTGGGTAGCCTTTCACATGGACAAATCAGGGTCTACAGGAGATTTCCAGAGAGCCAAGTTTGTAGTTAAAATAAGGACAGGGAAGGTTGAGTGGAGACTCTAAATTGCCCACAGGTATGAGTTGCTGAGTGAATGGTGTGTGTGTCACCCGCGATAGATGGGCGACCTGTCCAGGGTGTATTCCTGCCTCTCACCCAATGCACGCTGGGATAGGCTCCAGCACTCCCCGCGACAATCACCAGGATAAGCGGGTATAGGTAATGGATGGATGGATGGACAAGGACAGAGTGGATACATAAAATGTCTCAAGAGTAGAAAGGGTATCAGGCGCAAGACGGGTTTTGCAAACATGCCTCCAACAGCATTTTGTTTTCTCTTATTCTCCACTAGGGAGATGAATGTCTGTCTATACCCCCCCCCACCCCGCCACCCCCGACCCCACTGCCCGGCTTCACTGCCATTGCCCAGATATAAAATTACAACAGTACCCTTATCCATCTAAATGCATCCATTTCTTTTTGGCAGGATATTAAAAGAACATTAACACCAGAAATCAATATCGCCAGCCAAGTGTTCTCTGCTACTGCGAGACGGCGGCCGGTTACACCCCTTTTATCATTTTTCCAATACAGGAGAAAGCCAGACTGCAATGAAGATATAAGGCTTAATTTTCACAATGTTAACACAGCCCGCAATGGGGATGAACTCTTTCCTAATGAAAACCCAAGGGACAGGATTCCAGGCAATCAGATTTGTTGCAACTGAACTATAATGCTAAGTAAATAAATCTATGTATTTGTTGGTTTCTTGTAGAAAGAGCCACACGCCACCTGTTTTGTTTTATTTATTTTATTGCTTGTAGTAGTTGGTGCACTAAGCGAAATATTAGGCAGTTGACACAGTAAAGTTGTTTTTTACTAAATGTACTGTGTTATAGTGTATGTTTCAGAAAGGCAATAAGGAAAAATTGCTTATATGTGCTTTAACTTACATTTATACGACGGAGAAAATAATACGTGGTACTGATGAAGTCACTTAAGTGACCCTATAAAACAGGCAGCGATTGAGGAACCGGGAGCCGATCACCACATACACGTAAATAACAGTTTAAACGGCACAATAATGCATTGCAAACACATCGAACGTCTAAAAGGTAATGCTCTGGCATAAACTGGTACAAAAAGTATTAAGTTTTATCTCCTGTTTGGGATGATGTGAGCAATTCCAATGTTCACATATAACTAGGGTCAGTATTCCCTTAGTGTTTACTACTGTGTTTTTAAAGCAGTTTAATTGCTACACATACATGCAGTAACTGCATTAAGTCATTATTCGTGTGATCGACACCCAAACTTACAAGCCAGGATTTTTTTTTTTTTTTTTTGGTTTGTTGCATTTTCTCGTTTTTAAACTTACTAAAATAACCGGAAATGTTCAGCATATTCAGAGTTGCAATGAACAAAGTTTCATTTCAAACACAGTGATTTTTGTATGAAGCCTATCAGCAGAGACCCCGATCTGACTTGGAAGGCGTAACACATTCATTATAATGACAGAAACAGTGTCAAACAAAATGGTCAGCAGGACGTCGCATTTGAATGAAATTTTATCATCGGTAGCAACAGCGAGCCAATTAAAGGCATTTTGTGTGTGTGTGTGTGTGTGTGTGTGTGTGTGTGAGAGAGAGAAATACGAATGTCTTACTCTTACTTTCCCCATGAGGATGGAGAATGCATTTAATGTGAGGTCAACATTCATCACTCATCTCCATACACATGCATACAGTATACCATCTAAATTAGGTACACAGGGCCTGGCACACTTCCTTTCTCCCTTACCTTCAGTTCCACCTCTAAACATACGTCTAAATTTATTTAATGATTGATCAATATGAATTCCCCTGCATGTTCCACACATTAAGACTATATACCATCTGCATGTCAGTTGGCCAGGCAGTTCCTTCTTATTCAAGCCCTCAAGAGCACTTGAAGGGTTTGACACTAGCACATCCCCATGGAATAGACAGAACTTATTTATTTTGCTTATGATTAATATTATAGGCAAAAGTGGTTTGTGTAATGTAACGTTCTGCCTCCTGCAAGACAAACACTCAGACTAATGCTTCTAATGGGCTTGAGGCACAGCATGATTTAGCAATTTGTTGCATACTTTGGTACAAGGTCAAAGGGAAGATAAGGATATCATGGAATGCTGGTGTGGTTTATGTGGATCCAAGAAAGTTGCTGCCAGGTTTTATTTCTAGACAATTTATAACATGTCAGAAGGGACCAACGTAGTGCCAACATGTCGGTTTTTGATGTCTGCATTTTAGTTTGAAGACATTCTGAAAGAAAGCCTGGGATTTTGAAAAAATATTTTATAAATTCCCAAATTGGTATTTTAATAGCATTTTACATCAGGGATGAAGCTCAAGATGGCAAACTTCAGGCCTATTGAAAATCATTATTGCAGTCCACAATGAAAGAAACTTTAGGGCATTTGAGGGCTCCCTGTGGGGGCAGGCTCAATAACCACAGAGTGCTGCATCACAGAATGGGCTGTCACAATAGATACCGGCTCATTAGATCCAACAGCTGTTTGCTGAAGTGGATAGACCAAACAAAAGAAACCCAACTGGGGTTGCTGCAGTCTTCCTTGGAGACGGTGTCATTAGTTTAACATGCACGCCCATCTATACCGACTCAAGTATCCACATAACCAGTAGCTGGTCTTAACTGTTGTGAAAAGCAAGTGTTCAGAAAAAGGAGATGGTATCAGTGTCATGAGGAAAGTTTGAAGGATTTCACCATGCCCTAAGATGACTGTATTGTACATTTGTTGATATATATATATTTTTTTCTTCTTTTTATCTGAGCAAGTTGCACTAGACTGTTGATGTAGAAAATTGCCAGTGGGCATCCAGAGCCTTACCCCCAAAACTGTCGTAAGCCGTTAAGAAGCAGCAAACATTTCAATTTCTCCCTTCAATAGTCACAACACACTGCCAGCGCTCGCAGGGTCTTACCGTTCCTCACCTGATGCCTCACCGATGATTTGACGAAATAACTTTTTAATTGAACTTTTTTTTCCCACGAGGGTTTGCCGTTTTCTGCGTGCTGACTAACGATGGCAATATCCCTGGCACCGTTCCCGCCCCCCCCCCCCCCCACCTTACAACAGGTAAGATCTACTCACGCGCACACAAGTACAAAGATCCTTTACTTACCCATACCATTTAGCTTTAATTTCTAACTCTGCTTGATGAGTCCTTATACGATATCACATTAACTTAGACATAACACACACTGGTTCAGCAGAGGTACGAAGGCACATTAATTGGATTGTTGCACAAGGATACTGTTTTGGAGGAGCACTGGTGGATATGAAGAGCTATAAACTCCCTCAGCTTTTTCCAGGTGAGTACATTGATGTACCGTGCCTAGTGAAGCAATTCTCTCCCAGTACAAAGGCTGTCGGAAATTCTTCTACAAGATGATGTAGGCTTCACGTACCCTGTCAGAAAACTGATAACAACTGTTTGAGAGTGCATGAAAGTGTGCAAGAGTTTTTTTTTTTTTTTTTTTTTTAGTTCTCGGCATGCTGTCAAACTGAAAAATTCAAACCGAGCGAAAAGTGTGTTTTTCTAACTGGTTTACTCCGGTTGATTGACTGATGATTGGATCAAGCCATTCAGCGCTGCTGCAATGATAAGCATAATTTTCAATCATGAGAAATTATATCCGAGGTACATTTTAAGTTTGTGTCAGCACCATGACATTGAGGGTTTTTTTCTTTTTCTTTTACCAATTGTAAACAATTTCCGCATATCTCAGCACAGTAAATGTGACACATAAAATGTCTTTCAAACATCCAAGGCGCAAATCTAATACATATGATTGTAGAAAGAATAAAGTACCCAAACTGAAGCCAGGCAATTACAGTGGCTTCAAGGGGGATGGTCAAGATTACATATTACTTCCTAGCGAAGGATATGCATTATGCATTCCACATTGTAAGTGATGGCATTTACGTATTTGTATGGAAATGATTAATAATAACACATCAGCAAGACACAAATCTCTTTGTCATTTTGGTTCGGTCGCCACTGATTTAAACACTTTCTTGCGTGTCCGTACATGCGGTTAATACCAAATATTTTAAGGAGTTGTCGCTGAGGCTACGCACACGGACACATTAGGCTGTCGCTGAAATGACATCCTTAATATTCCACTTGTTGAAAAAAATATGGGAGACATATCTGGAGTGATTATATCAGGGGTGGGATTACATTACTGAGTGAGAATGTAAGCACTTCACGTTTCAGGATCCGTGCCTGTTCCTTGTGACTCTCCGTTACGGTTTCACATTTTCGCACAGTCGCTGAAGCGAGTGTCTCTCCACTGCCCCCCGCCCCCCACAGGCTATGGGGGGGGGGGGGGGGCAGCTGGGTGCAGGGGTCCAGGCTTATTTAATCACTTAATTCCAGTAAAAGGTGAGCTGAAAAACATTTTTTTTTTAATAAAAAAAATAAAAATAAAAAAGCTGGACGTGCACCATATAAATTCATCGACCACGTCCAGTTCTGCCCGTAGGCCAAAGGCCACCTCACAGCCAATATCGGACCAGTTCTCATAATCGCGTTTCGCCGCCTCAGAGAGAATGAGCCCAGCTGCTCTCTCTCGGTCTGTATGCCCACTGTATGAACCTTGGGGGCCAAGCTTCTCTCTTTTCCCCGATATACAGAACGCCTCTGCAGGAGGGGGGGGGGCACTCACCCAGTCCACCCGATACTCGCAGGGACGACACCGCTAACCCATAGGCTCAGTCCTCTGAACGTAGGCCTACTAAACTGTTTCAGGAAAGAGGTTTCCTTGAACCGTCTTAGTAGGGCAACAATCTGATCAAGTAGTCAGTCTTAAATTCTTAAAAGTTTCTTCTTTTTTTTTTTTTTTTACGAACTTTGATTTTGGGTTGTACAGTGCAGTCAGACACAGTCAGACCAGGGATGGCAAAACTGCAGCAGACGTATAGCCACTGTTTATCGTTCTGTGATATCGTCACGCGAGAATATGCTAAGTGGTTACTCTTATGGTCTCGTTTAAAGTCTGGAACTTTTTAGGTGGGTATGCTTGCGCACACGTCACCAAATAGTAGGCAAGTTGTTTTTAACATCACCCATTTTTCCTACTTGGGGTTGACGGAGCGCTTTTCTGTTTTTTTCTGTTGTTAGAAACAGTTCAGGAAGAGTATTTATTTCCAGTTGCCGCAGTGCTGAACTCCGCACCTCTAACAGCACTGCTATGGGAAAACAACGGAGATACGAACAGCCCGACTCCCTGCGGAACCACAGAGCACAAGGAAATGCCAATCACGCACACAGACAAACAGGCTCTCCGAACGGGCAGGTGACACAAATTAGCACCAGCAGCGCTTTAACGGGTCACATTTTGCAGTTAAAAATAGCAACCGAGCACCCGGTCGGACTGCAGTCAGCAGCAGCTGTTAGCATGCTAGCCGCATGATGATTCACCAAGTCATTTGCCTCCTCCCAGCTGCTGATCTCAGGCCGTCTTGCCTCAACTGTCCGCTAATTTACCAGCAGTGTAGTGCCGACGAGGACTGAGAGGGGGCCGACGCTGGCTTACTGCACTCTCAGAAAGGATGTGTTAATATCCAACACACATTTTTTGGTACTATCCAGTGGCGTGACCAGGGTTGGTGACACCCGGTGTGGTCGACCGTTGGTGTCACCCGATGTTGTTGATGGCGGGGGGGGGGGGGAGACGGGGGTGCTGTTGGATGTTGTCGACCGAGGGGGGGGGGGGGGGGGGGCAGTGTGGGTGCAAGGAATTGCGTGTTATGCATTCAAACGACAAAGTACTTTCTCGTCACATTAATACCGCTATTTAAATCAACCGGCAGTGAACTGCATCGGAGAACTTAGCTGTTTCAACTCGTCGCTACACAAAATACTGCACAAACAATTTATTGACAGTTATTTCGGTGTCACCCCCCTCTGATGGTGTCATCCAGTGTGGTAAACACTACCCCCGCACCCACCCAGTGACACCTCTGCTACTACCTTTTTGTTAATTCAACACATTTTCTGTCAAACTTACTACTGTTGTGTTACATACTATTTATGCAGTCACCACGGGCTGTATTGAAAGCAACGCAAAACGTGTTGCCTGTAACTAGACATGGAGGAGTTTTCAAATGGCACATCTGTTTCGGGAGTGAGGCTGGGTTCTCATCCTGCTCTCAGGAGCTCCTGCTAAACGTCCTCTTGAAATGTCCAGCTGGACCAAGGACACAGCCATCCCGCAATGTACCCTTAACAGTGCCAGCCAAAATTTGGGGGAGGAAGTTTTCAGTTGGACCTGCGCCTAAACAGAAAGCCCATTCCAGCATTAGAAATAAAGGCAAACGCAATCTATTGCCAAGCATCGAGCAGTGCATATGAAGGCAATTTAATATCCCCCCACCAACTTAATTTTACATAGAGCTAAAAGATTTGCAGAAAGTCTATACTAAGACTATAATCCTCATACAGCAGAGGTTCAGAACATCATTTTGGTGAGTTTTTTTATTTTTTATTTTTATAAGCAAGCATCAGTATTCAGCATTCTGCAACTTTGCCATTTTCCTCAGATGGCGAAAAATAGGACGGGCAGATATTTGGTTGTTTTGGGTACAGTACACACTGCAGTTTGCCTTTGCAAAAGGTCACACTTCATGTGCCTTTTAGGAGTAGCTCACTTGTTATTTATTTTGACAGACCCACGTATCCTCACGCAGTCAGCCACTCTTTAATTGGGAAATGTAGCCTGCCACAGTAAAAGACCTTCAAATGTATTTGTTGTTGGATAGCCTGCTGATATTCCAACTCAGTCAATGTAAAGTAATAAAGTTTAAAAAAAAAAAATTTGTTGCAAACTATCAAGCTGCAAGCTACAAGTTTACTGCTGTATGGGAATAATTCATGACCATTCACAGAACATGTTTGTAATGGTATTCAGCAAAATGACACAATGACATGATAAACCTGACACTGCATGTTTTTAAAAGGTTAGCATTTTAAATTACTGCTCATTTTATTATAACTAATAAATATTGATTTTGTTATTATATAGAAAATAGACAGTTTGCCTTTTTTAAAATATATTAATCATTTTAGCCATGGCGCTCTAACTGTTAAACTAACACATGTATATACTGCCCCCTGCTGGGTCAAAGTGACATTGCCGCTCAACACGCGATCCCGGTGGACTTGGTATGAGCCAGGAGTGGAAACCGGACGGTTGCTGTGCAGAGCTTGCCGCGCCGCTGATTATTACATCCTGAACTCAATGAATTTTGATGTGACTGTGTGCGTAACTGCAGGAGCACCACACAGACCCTCAAATCCATGCGCAGCGTTTCTTTAACACCAAACCGGAGGCTATTTTTTTGTTTCTCCTTTTTGCCAAACAGCAGAATTAACTTTCCCCGTACATAAAATGTTATAATATATTTGGGCTCTTCGCAGGGTACCTATCGTTGCATTCGCTCTCGTTTCCTGTGTCTAGAGTACATGCCTCAGGCAGTGTGGCCAAATAGTCTACACTTCCTCCTGATAAGTTTCTACTTACCGACAAGTAGAATTAGGACAGACTTGTTATAGTACTGCACACAGTTTCACATCTAAAATAAAAATGACAGTGAAAGCGCACTGTTATTTCATTATCACTCACCGTCAGGTGTTCATTTTATTTTTTGTATAGACGCGCAGGTAAGATTTCCACATGTGTTTAAAAAATAATGTTCAATGCAATATTTCATTATACTTCTGCATTCTTTTTGTACTGAATGGAAGACCATATGTGTTGGCCAAGAGACAGCATCTGCACAATGTAGCAGGTCAGGGGTGTCAAACTCCAGTCCTGGAGGGCCGCGGTGTCTGCTGCTGCTTTTCAGCGTGTTTCAGCACAGGCGATTCATTCAAGTCACTGATTGGCTTAATGAGTCCACACGCACCGCGTTCTCAAGGCCTTCATTGGCTGCCGACTGAATGGAGAACACAAACACCCGCTGACACCGTGGCCATCCGGGACTGGCGTGTGACGCCCCCTGGTGTAAGGCGTACATCCACTGGACAGGAAACACAAAACATGCATGAACAGAAGCACAATCTGCCTCCGTTTTTTTGTGCCCGCTGAGTGCAGAGGAACATCGAAAATTCACCTCCTGAGGTACAATGGGGCGACATGGGGCGACATAGCTCAGGAGGTAAGAGCGACTGTCTGACAGTCGTAGGGTTGCCAGTTCGATCCCCCACCCTGGGAGTGTCAAAGTGTCCCTGAGCAAGACACCTAACCCCTAATTGCTCCCAACGAGCTGATCGGTACCTTGCATGGCAGCCTTTCACCGTTGGTGTGTGGGTGAGTGTGTGTGTGAATGAGAGGCATCAACTGTAAAGCGCTATGGATAAAAGCGCTATATAAACGCAGTCCATTTACCATTTACAATGAAAGAGCCCTGGGCTACAGTCACGTTCAAGATCCATAGCGCTGTCCATCAACATGCATTAGGACAGCTCAGCACTAGTGTGAGAAAAGGAAGCCGTTCTAAAGTAATATTAATTTCAGTCTTGTAAATTACATTGTGAGACCTGAATACACGATAGCTCATCCTTTGTAATATCAAATCAAGTGAGAAATAATGATGTTGAAATGATGGATGTGTAAGTTAATTATTGTCTAGGTATTTGGTTAACATTAATGAATATCTATCCAGTTACACGCAATATATAATTTAACTTAATTATAGCTTAACTAAATTAATAGTCGAATGCATAATTCATATTGTAAAAGGAAGACACACGCATGCACACACCACATGAGCCCACACTACAAAGCCACACGTACTTGAAGCACCGACAGGGGCCATAAATCAATTCATTTATGAAAGAGAGTCTGTGGGGGGGGGGGGGGGGGGGGGGGAGTACCATCAATTTCTGTCCAACTCCAGTTATAAACTCCAAAGAAAGTTCATAATTCCCGTTTTTGTCAACAAACCTTTTTTTGGCACCAACAGAACCGCTCAAAGTGAGAGAAACCATGCTTTGCAGCAGTCCTTCATCATGTTCCGTCTCCTATAAGCCTCCCTGAATCACTTGGATTTTATGAACCATCAAATGTTGTGCCTTTCTGACCTCAACCAATCATACTATTTTGCTGCGGAGAGCAAAGTCATTGAACCATCGAAACAAGTAAGCGACTGACTATTTGTGGTGGCTATTGGACTATAATGCTTCTAATACCTCTCCTAACAGGAGGTGAATGTATGTGCGAATTATTTGTGGAGCAACGCAAGGTCCCTAATTTCATGTCATTTGAAACTGAATGGTAAAGAAATAGGTGTTGGTCATGGTGGCATATAACTGCGGACGTACTCATCAAAAGCGCGCACACTGAAAACCATTGGCGTTCACCTTTCACATTTCCTTGCATCCAATAATTACAGCAGTATTACCACGACGATTCTAAATCGAGCGTAGACACATTTACATCTTAAACATTCAGCAGACGCTCTTACCCAGTTACTTACAAACCTTACATTTACATGCAATCCATTTATGCAGCTGGACATCCATTCATTTAGCAATTCAGAGCTCTTCAAAAAAAAAAAAAAAAAAAAAATTAAAAACCGAGCGAACCCTTTTAGCAGCTAGCATGCAGAGATACAAGATCTTTAAGTGCCGTGCTTTGAGAGTTTGTGAATTTGCACTATAGTGCTATAATGCATTATTGCTGTAATGACATACTCTGCAGAGAGATTGCCAGTGCCGTGATCATCTGCACCGAATTGCCATTTCTGATAGGCTATAAATTTTGCCAAGGGAATACTACGAGATATTCAAGGGAATTCATTTTGGTACAGTGGTTGCACCAATTGTTTATCTGTTTGTTTGGAGACACGAGTTAAATTGAACAGCTCTTCCTGTGTTCATACACAAACAATATCAGAAATGGGCAATTAAATCTTAAGAACACACAACGAGCGCTTAGAATAACAATAAAAAAGTATAACAACGCAATTACCCTCAAATGCCCACTGCATTAACTGAGCAGCTTCTGTCGAGAGCATGCACTTGAGGGGGCGAACGGGGAGTTAAGATATGAAACTGGTCTTCCAGTTAAGATCTCGTTTAATTTTTATTTTTTGTGAGTCTTAATTAACATGGTTCGGGTCAACAGGGGTCTGCCGAGACAGAAATGAAAGCAGTTCAAAAAACTTTCGCTTCAGCCTCATATTCCCTCTGACCTAACCGTAAGACTGCAGTGCCAATCCTTTTTTTGCTGTTATTAAGTGCACGGCACCCTGGGGAGAGAGATGTAGCAATTCCGGGTGCGCGACGGAGTTTGCCATATAGAGCGCGAGCGCGCCCACGCAAACACGAAAATATATAGAGAAACAACTTCTCCATCACGGGTTTCGGGCAAAAACAATAAACTGAAATAAAGACAGAAGAAAGCAAAACACATCGATAGCTTTTCAACTCGCTGCTAACAGTCGATCAGCTTTTTCAGATGACCAGCTCCACCGCTTTTTAGCGGGAACTTCTTTGTGTGTCTTTAGTGCACGGACGAACAGAAACTCGAAAAACTCACTCAGTCAGCCAGTCAATCACGGCGTGTGCTCCCGATCTGGCCCCCGCGCGGAGATGAACACACCTTTAAGCACCTGGGCTGATTAGTTAACACAACCCAGGTGCGTGTGCCCGCCACTCTGGATGCGTGGCCAATGCAAATCCACTTCTCCAGCGGGCCGGATATCACAACAAAATGGTGGACATTATGTCCTAACTTTTGTATGGATTACGTACGTGGTTGACTAATAATCCACGACAACACTAGAAATATGAAACTTATTAAACAAAATGAAAATGTTCTGTATTTAGGGGAGAAGCAGACGGTTCCACTCTGACCAGATTGTAGGCCCTATCCATTGACCACATCAATAAACAATGGCAACAGAAGGTCTTTTATTGATACTGGCAGTGCCTGCTGGTTGGATACGGTAGCTATAAAGCTTTTATAGAAAATATTTACGAAGCATGACATTTTCTTAAAATATCGAAACGGATGGTGGAAAATACTCAATGGTACAGCTAGAACAGTGTGAATGGGGTGACTTGGGGGAAAAAAATTCTTTAATGATCAGGAGCCTGTTTGTGCATTGCAATGTGCAAACTTACAGTACTGTACATTGGCAAACTGCTCTAGAGGCCTTGAAGCTGAAGCTGGCAATATGCCTGAGGTGGGAGCAGAACAGAATCCATCCCATGAGTCAGTACAACAAGAGGGAAGAAACAGTGAACATGAACCACAGCGCTGTCTCCTGTTAAGTCTTACATTCTCTCTCTCTCTGTCTCTCCCCCCCCCCCCCCCATTCTCTCCACCAATTGTGCTTTAATTAAGAAAGTACCGTCGCAGGGCCGTATTAAAAAAATGGTGTACAGGCAAGGTTGCCTATAATTATGTGCAGGCAGAGATGGCTGTATCTGGCACCTCAGAGGCTGTGAAAGAGGTTATCATCGGGGTTGCGCTTGGCGCAAGCTTTAATGAGTAAGACAGCTCAACTCGCTGATGTTCCATCAGCAGCTGCGTCTGAGGTGATGTTAGCACTGAGCGCCGAGGGAAAGACATCAACAAGAAAAGGAACCGGTGGGTGGAAGCTCGTACTTCACAACCGTGATGCCTGGTGCAGTCATTCAAAAGAAGGGGGAGAGCAGCTGGTTTAACCCTTTATCCCTTTAAAGTGTGACATCACAAATGTGCGATTGGAATGTTCTAAACTGATGTCATACTAATGCTGATGTCACAATGACTACTGGGAATTGAAAGCACTAAGACTTTTAGAACACTGACCTCTGGAATTTTGAAAAAAAAAAAAAAGGTTCCAAAAGACCTGCTCTCCAAAGGGTTAATCAAAAAAAAAAAACTGGCTCGCAAACACACTGCTTTTCAGTTTTTGTCTGGATGACTGCAAAATGCTTTGGCAAGCAATGCCGCGATATAGACCTTTAGTCAGTCCAGAACACATTTACTGTACAGGGTAAGCAAGTCTGATCAATCTGGCCATTCCACCGAGTTAACACATCCCATGTCTGCCGTTTCGCTTTTTGGAACTAAAGGATTTGTTTTTCTGGAGTGCAATAGGAAAGTGTGAAAACAGCTATGCAAAGATAATGTTGCGTACCCTTTTTTTCAGATAGCTAAAGACAAAGTTGTTGAAACAGTTTTTGTTTAACTCAGTTTTATGACAAGTTGTTATATTTGTGAAAAGAAAAAGATCAGTGAGTGTTCAATTGAGATGGATGTTGTGCTAAAACTATTAAATGAAAAGACTTTTGGTCTTTTGAAATGCTTCTGTCTGAATGTAGAAATTACAGATTTAATTATAAATAGCCTATCATCCAAGTCCACATTTCAGCCTTGGCTTCATTGATTGACAGACTTATACATTCATTTTTAAATTCCCTTTGACCACTGCCTAATTTGTTTTATAATTTGTTAAATGGTCTGCTTGCATATCTGTGAAAGATGAGTCCGCACTGTTCTCTGCGATTGATGTTTTAATTAGCACCAAATATGAGAGATGTTCTGTGCCACTGACTTGTGGTTCTTCATCAGACTTACAAAATAAAAACTTACCATATAAAAACTTTCTTACATCTTACACTTTCAGAAGGTACACCGGACATTACTAGAGCAGAAGATAAAAAGATTTTAAAAGAGAGAGAGAGAAAAAAAGCAAACTCTAGGGTAAAATATCCCATTATTGTATTCCTGAAGGAACCTGCCACACATAGCATCATATATTCGGTCAGGGGCTAAATCTAATTTAATCCATTTTTTATTTCTTGTTTTTTATGTTCTACCTGGCCCAGGGAGGCAGATACAGGTAATTGAATATGATGCGCCGCACCCCGGAATTCATGGATGATGGACCCGGCACGACGATGCAGCCGCGGCACAATGGCGTTCGAGCACCGCCACAATTCCGCAGGTGGAGAAATTCTATCAGTTTAAACGCACCGACTGTGGACAGGTGAAATTGAAAAAGACAAAGATAGGGTGAAATTGCCTGGGTTTTTTTTTTTTTTCTTTTTTTTTTTCCCCTGAGCTCCTTGAATAAGTGCGGCATGTAGGAGTCTGTGGAAGGCTTCGGTGTCGGATTTGCGGGGGTGGGGGGCGGGGGTGGGGGGGAGAGATAAAAAGGCAAATGAAAGGAGAGAATGAGAGGTGTGGAGGATGATCTGCCCTAAAAAGTACCTTCTTATCTTTCTTACACGGATATAAGCCAAACCCACCACCACCCCCACCCCATTCTTCCTCAAACCCACATTCCTTCTTTATAAATACCTTTTCATAGCTTGTGTCCCTGCGTAGTGAAACCTTCCCACTAAAAAAAAAAAAAAACCACACATTTACGGACTGCATAGCCAACAATATGAAATATTTTTTTAATTTGCTGTGCAAATCATTACATAACATTGCATTCACTTACAGTAGTGGATGCTCTGTGTAGAACACAAGTATGAAACTTTAGCACTTACTCTCTCTACTCGTGTACTTCTGTCACACACACTTACGCATACGTAAACACACACGCGCACACACGCGCATTATCCAGTTTCCTGCTACATTCACACTCAGAAGGAGAGAAGTCTGTTGTCAGGATGGAACACCTGTTCTCAGCTGTCATGTCCTATCCGTCGTGTGTGCACACGGTCGCGATTTGAGTTCATTTCAGAGGAAGCGAGAGGATGCAGCCAATTCTGTGATTTAGAGAATGGAGCCAGATCTGCCAGATTTGATGTCCCAAGGCGTTTTAAACATCAAGTACAGAAATGTCCTCTGAGGTCTCGAGCTGGTCACAGCACCATGCTGTACTCTAGTCGTAATTATAATGTAATTGGCACATTCTATGTCTGCCCAGAACAATCCAGATTGGTCCTTTCAACAGTCTGTCACGGGGTCTTTTTGGGGAATGACACTGACTACTTGCCAACAAGAAAATCTTATTTTTGAACTTCCAGCTTGATTCCAGCAAGGACAGTTATAAATAACATTTTCACTACACTAATGATGGAAGCCGCTCTCCACACAGATGCAGTCATTTTATTTTATTTATTTTATAAGACTCTCTTCCAAAATAGAGCAATGGAACTACAAGAGATAAAGAAATATACATGCAGCATTTACCTGAACAGTAAATACAGTATGTAAATGGTGATTATCCGTTTGAAATTTAAACAGCCGAACAGAAGCATCACAGAGGGGCAAAGACATCGATGGGATTTTTTGGGGAAATTCTGGGAAATATTTCCAAGAAATAGCACTTGAAAAAAAATTGCAGAAATCTCACAAAAAAAACCCAAATCGGCTTAAAAAACAAAAACAAAGAGTTTCCAGGACAAAGCCTCAGCTAGACAGGAAGATAAACCTTGATTTTGTTAAAGAAACACATCAGGTCCTAGTCAGAGGGTTGACAGAGACCATCCCTGGACTTAATTACAGCTCATCAAAGCAAACAGCTTTCTTTTTTAACCGTTTGTCATGATTTTGACCTCAGACTAAAAATGAGTACTTTTAAAACACTGCTCTTTTCTAAAGGGACTCTTTCAAATGCTGCACAAATTACAAGGTAGCGATGTTTGTCAAAACAAATTCATCAGACTGCGCATTTTCATGAAGAAATGCTCATGTTTTGACTGGGATAAAACATAAAAGCAGGATGTAGGAGTACGAATATTAACTGCCTGTATATTTTAAGCCTCAGAAAATGATCACTCCCTGCTAAATGACATAAGATCACAGTCATCGTCATTCCGGGCCTTATATACATGGGGATGGCAGTGTAGTATAATGGTTCGATTCCTGGGTAGGACACTGCCGTTGCACCTTTGAGCAAGGTACCTAACCTGCATTGCTTCAGTTCAGGATACCTCAAGCTGTATAAATGGACGCAATGTAAATACTATGTAAAAGTTTCACTTTCACCCAAGATTTTCCTAGCTGAGTTTCATTTACGAGTGATGTTCAGGATCTGTGTTTGACCATAGCTGTATATGCCCTGTCATTTCAGTATTCCCCTGGCACACTTTGCAAAACAGCAATAATTTCCTTTCTTTTTCTTATTTAAAATAAAGCAAACAGAGATACCCTGCTACTTTAAGTGCTTTGCGGTTCCAACGTAAGTGCTTTTCAGTTAGGATAATCAGTTTCATTAAAGTCAAACCAAACATAAAAAACATAATCACGCACACTGCTTGTGCTGAATAAATGAAAAGCAATTTTGAATGCTGCATTTGATTCACTGAGCGATACACTGATTTATATTCCATAACTGGGATAAGTAAGGGTTTTGTTTTTCTTTTTAACATAGAAACAATAGCACTAGAATTTGACTGGATTTCTGTAAGAGGACCATACATGCTTTAAACTCAGAATAGTATAAAGTACTTCATGTAAGAACTGTGTGAGATACACCATACGAAGGGCCAAACACCATACCAACAATCAAACATGGGGGTATGGTGTTTGGCCATTATTGAATGAACCATGAATTCTGCTCCATACCAGAATATTCTTAAGCAGAATCTGTCTGTGAGCTGAAGCTGAAGCATAGTTAGGTTATGCAGCAAGACAATGATCCAAAACAGTGAAGCAAGTCCACATCCGAATGGCTGAAAAGAAACAAAATTAAAGTTTTGGAGTGGCCTAGTCGAAGTCCTTACTTGAACCCAATAGAGATGCTGTGGCACGACCTGAAACAAGAAGTTCATACTCGCAAACTTACTAGTTTGTCTAAATTAAAGCATTTCTGCAAAGAAGAGTGGGCAAAAATTCCTCCACAATGACGTGATATCAAATTAGAGGAAGCATTTGGTTGCAGTTATTGCTGCTAAAGGTGCTGCAACCAGTTAGTAAGTCTAAAGGGGTAATGCATTTTTAACATGAGTGATATGGTTTTTTGATGACTTTTTCATTTAAAAATAAATGTTTTTTGTGTTTGTTCAGGTTTCCTTTGTCTAATATTACATTTTGTCTAAAGATCTGAAACCATTCAGTGTGACAAAAATGCAATAATAGAGGAAATCAGGAAGGGAGAACAAACTTTTTCATGCCACTGTAAATTTTGTCTGGTTTGTCTTTGGAAGGAAAATCAGTGCAAAACAGAACGAAGAAAACCCAGAGCATAAATATGCTAATTTTGCATGTATAACGTGATTCTCTATATCACTTTTCAATACGAATATGAGAGAATGGAGATGGCAAATGGCTTCTTTGAAGTAACTGGAAATTATTATCATTGTTATTATTAGAAATAAACTATTATGTTCCTCTCAAACCCATTAAAAGATAATTTCCAGCCCTCATTGTGAAACTTCATATAAATTCTGCAGGCAATAAAGCCATTCTCAATTATTTATACTTATCATTAAAAACGGTATTTGCTTCCTGGGTCATTTACGGCCCGACACCATTTTTCAGAAAGTGTTATTTGTGATCAGTGATGATCTTCATTGCACAATATTGCAGAATTAGACTAAATGACTTTTCAATGGAAGTTAACTTTTTTTTTTTTTTTGCATTTAGTTGAAATTACAAATAATTTCCTTAGGCCACCACAATCAATTATAAAAGACTGGAGGGTCTATTTGATGTAATCTTGATTATTCAAATTTTATTGGAATTTAATATTATTATCAATTATTTACTTGGCAGATGACCTTTATCAAGGATAATTTACATACCTAACCTTTTCCACATCACCTTGCCCAAGGGCATTATGGCAGCAATTCATATGATTTAGACGTGTAGTTTTATTATTACAAGGTTCATTATTACCAGTTCATGCCACATTACTCACATGGAGCAATTCAAGTGTTCCTCTGAGATTTAGAAGAGACCAGCTGTCTACTGTGCAAGATAAGTGAGTATAGTAGCCAAATTGTGTGTGTAGAAGTCTGTTTTTTTTTTTTTTCAATTTTTTGTTTTGCTAACAGACACAATGCCTTCATTCATTAGCTTTGCAGTTAGTATCCTGGGTGTCATCTCTTGCATTTTATTAAAATTGAATTTAGTTTATTATTTCTTTATTGTTTAAATTCTATTTATTTACAGTGTTTACTTACTTTTTGTAGTCAATGCTTTTCTCTGAATGCTTTTTCACAGATTCTGATACATTTTCTCCCTTTCCATAAAATGTATTTATTCATGTAATCTGCTCAATTGTGGCCGAACCACCAATACAGTCTGCGATTGAAGTGTGGTGGCTGCATCGGCTAGTCCTGAATATTGACTTTGTTTTTATAGACTTGGATGCATGCTTTAGATTATTGCAATTATTGCAATTTCACCTGCTCAGGAGAAGGAACTAATCAAAATTCTATGATACACATTTGACTCTTTTCCCGTGAATCTAATGAAACTAGAATTCTGATTGTTAACGGCTGTCTTTGCTTGTTGCAAGATGACTATAATCATCTCCGTGGCTGCACAGGTGAGTTGATTTAACCAGCAAGGCGTGATCCTCCACCTCGATAACCGCGATCACCTTGCCAACTATCCTGCTTCAGAGCTACTGCAGGAGTCTGCAACAACTGGCAAAAAAAAAAAAAAAATGACAGCAAAAATGTCACGCCTGTCATAAACCTGAAGGGCCCTTTCTTCATGCTGGGGACGGGAACGTCGATAACCGGACAATGGCAGACAACCTGCAGGGCACGGTGCCAACTGCCATAGCACACGTAACCACAAGATGGACGTATCAGTCCGAGGCGTCTCCATGTCGACAGCATCTTGCATCCCACACTACTGTAGCCCCCGAGAATTCCATCCAGTTCTGTGGCCCACATAAAATCAGAAGCCATATGCACTTTTCTGGATAGAACATAATACCATATACACTTTTCTTGATAGAAAATAATACCATATGCACTTTCCTGGATAGAAAATAATACCATGTACACTTTTCTGGGTAGAAAACAATTTTCCAGGGAAATCACCCTGCTGATAAGAAGGACAACATGAAAGGTGTGATACTTGCTAGCATGAAAATTACTTTTACAAGAATAAATTAACTCTCTTGAATTTAAACTACATTTGATTTGATAATGGCTTAGAACATTGTGTCTTAAAAGTGTCTTCAAATTATGTGTAGTGTTTTCTTCCCCCACTAAGGAAGATATTCATATTTATTTTGTTCTTTTAAAGAAAGATTTATGTTTCTTCACAAGTACAAAATCTTGTATTTTTAATGGCTCTAAGCAATGCCATTCTATCTGAAAACTATCAGATTTATTATTTTTTTAATTGCTGAATTTGTAAAGACAGTAATTGTTGCAACGTTAAAATGTTCACAATGCTGACCTTGGTAACTAATTTTTGTGAAGCAAAGCCTTTGATCTGTAAATGCACACGGAACATAAAACGAACAGTGGCCTTGCATGTGCGATGTCTGTAGTTTCTTCTGATGGGCGTGATGAAGAGGCTGATGAAGAGGGAAGGGGTGGAAGCGGCTGATTTGATCTGGCGGGTTACGGCGACAGCTCTAAGTGTGATTCATCACGAGGCTAACATCACAGAGCCCTCTCTTGCGGGATAAGGTCAGAACTTCCTCACATGCGTGACAGTGGCACATTCACTTAGACACAGACGGGATGTGCTTCTTCTATGTTCTATTGCATCACAAAAAAAAAACAAAAAAAACACCCCATTCCAAAACATGACATGAACTAGAGCTATTGTGATGTAAAAAATAAAAATAAAATTAGCAAAAGAAATATTTTGGTAGAATAGAAGCTGAGATTCTGGCAACACTGGCCTTGGGTCTAGGTGACACAGCACTAATGCTAGCATCTGAATGTTACATGTGTAATAGTGGATTCCGATTTGCTTTGGAATGCTAACAAAAAGTGAATAGATGAAAGAATAGAGTTCATGTACTTTATCTGGCATGCGTCACTTTGCACAGGCTAGATTCATATACAGGCATGCAGGGTCCACGTCTTCATCAACGCCACACTTAGTCAAGTAAAGACAGATCATAGTTCTCTGGGGGATTTAGCACTGCGTGCTTTACCGAGGCTCTTGATCATATCAAGTCGACTTCAGTGAAAAAACGAGCACACGTCAAATCAGCTCTTCAAAAGGTGAAATAAATTTGATCCGCGTTTCAGGAAGAAAAAAGAAAAGAAAAAAAGTACAAAAACATTGAACAAATTCCAAAAGTGCAGGAGCCCGGGTTTAAAAAGCAGCTCAGCCTGTGTCATCCGGATTGATTCGTTTAAACAAGATGAAAGGAGGAGCGAGAGAGAGAGAGAGAGAAAGAGGAGCAGAGAGTGAGAGAGATTTAACAGTTCAACCCCCCGTTTGATTCCCATCAGGGGAAACTTCATGCAAAAGAGAACAAAGCTTTGCAAGAGGAGGGCGAGAAGCCTGCTTTGTTCTGTACCCCAGCATGCAGACCACCATTTATATTCTTCTTCTTCTTTTTCTTCTTCTTCTCGAATGTGCCGGCAGGTCACAGAGAAGTCTGACAGTGTTCCATCTCAGTGGCCAGAGGGGCGCAGGGGAAGGCGAACCGCAGGTGAGGCGGTTCTGAGGAGTCGCTCGATGTCCCGAGCAGAAGGAGGAGGACATTTCCCATCAGCCCAAGCGCCACGCCGCTCCTCCGCGTGGAGGGACGGGGCCGCTCAGGACGAAGCGTGGACTTCCTGCGATTGCGCGCACCGCGTGCCCTGATTGGAGAACAGCGTCACGGCCTCTCACAGGAAGCTGAGGGCTCTGCGTGTGGCCAAAATGGCGTCATTATCGTGTATCTAACGCTATCCTGCCTGCCAATGTTTGATCTGATGATTTAGTGTGTGTGTGTCTGTGTGTGTTTTGGCAACAATTATGATAACTGATGGCCTTTGCATTGATTTTTGGCTAACTACAGTTCCAACATTAAAGGTAAACTTCAACAAAATTCAATATTATCGTACTGCATCGATCTTCTACTGCTGGAAGCTTAGCCAATGAGATTTCACCGTGGTTGCCCAGCATGCTGCAGCTGAAGCATGTCTCTGGCTCTGCTAAGCAACACTACCTACAGTATCAGGATTGCTAAGGAACTAGCAATCACTGTTAGAAAGCACTTGTTACGAAGCTGGCCAAATACTTTCCTGAAGGGTGTCACTTTGGACAGGGACCGTTGGCATGGCTACATACCCTCTACTTCTGCTGCGGTGTCTTCACCCCCCACCCCCCCGCCCACCTTCGTCACCAAGTTGTCACAGCGTCACTGCCAGATGAAATAGCTGTGTGATCAATGTCTCTCACACTCTTCCAGTTCCTCATCCACGTCTCAAAGTTACAGGGACATAACGTCCCCATAAAAATCACACACTACATCCCATTCTTCTGGAAAGACGTTATATTATAATTAAAAGATGCATCACTGTTATCTGTCGCCTGCTGCATCAGTGTCGGCGAAAAACAAAATCCTCCTTGGGCAAAAACTCAGCTCCCCTGTGTGCACTTTGTTCCAGAGGCCTAAACTATGCGCATACATTCACTGTTTCTGATACCCTGAACTCTTAACTCATAGCCTCCGTAGTTGTTTTGTGTGCATGTATTATTCAGTGTTCCAGGAAACTGATGCGTTTGTCACCTGGGTGGCGGTACAGTCAGGGGCGATGGGGGGGGGCCCTGGGTTTAAAAAGGGGGGGGGGGCACACCATGCGGGCGGGCAGCACCAGAATATGTAATTCATATATCTGCCAATCATACTCTTCATTTAGCATTCATGCCGCATTAAAACATCTGCCATCTTTCGCTCCAACATTTCAGTTAATAAAATGTTATATTGGACAGTGAATCCAAATCACATAGGCAATAAGGGGGGGGGGGGGGGGACCCTTGTGTGTCATGAGAACAGTCCTGCATTTCTTTAGTCTAGCATATATTAGTGGAGGATGCCAGGTGTGTGGGGGGTTTAAAAAATTGATTATTACTCTGGGGTTAGAGAACACACACAGAGGTAGAAATGCTGGGCTAGACTGCTGAATATTTCTTGTTTTTCTCCGTATAGATGAGGAAGATGGAAGGGGCCCTGCTGGGCAGAGCCTAATGCTTTATTGCCCACAGTGATAATGGAGTCAAAAAGGGCAAGAGTTGAGGAGAATAGGCAAATGGTAAAGACGACCCACATTTATGGGGTTTAAACTTCCTCTGGATGCTCTTCTCCCGAGAGGCAGGTCCCATGAGAGCTGCGTATGAAAGCCGGTCCTGTTACCCGTGTTTACACGGAGACTCATCAGCTTAGCTCGTCGTATCTGAGCACCAAATTCTTTAGAACGGCTACATTATAAAACATCGGGTCTGGAGCAGAGAGAGAGGCTAACGGCTTGTGTCGTTGGGGTTGAGGAAACGCGGAAAAAGCTTCATTTCGCTCGCTCACAGATTGTATCGTTTTCAAAAACCGAAATGGTAAAAACAAACAAAACCAAACCAAAAAAAAAAAAAACACGCAAATTGGTTTTTCTGATTGCTCCCGTTTTCGAACGCGTGCGTGTCAAACGCGAGCCTCACTTCTTTTAAAAGGGGAATTTCGCCTAAGAGCCGTTTAAAAACGCGCAGTTTTTGACCTTGAGGAGGTCGTCGATATCCGTCTCTCCGAGCGCGTCTCCCGCACAAAGCCGAGACTGACACCTCAATCACGGCGGAGCCGCGAGCTGGAGCGGCGGCCTCTTCATAAACGCCCGCCGACGGCGGATTGATGGGCCAGCGGGGCCTGATGGGCGAGAGCGCCGCCGCGGCGAGTTCTTACGGACGGCCGAATCGTTAAATAATCCCAGCCAATGTCACGCTCCCCCCCCCCCCCACCCACCCCCACCCTTTTACAAGTCACTCAGCGTTTATGGAGAGTGACGCCACGGCTTCTGATGGATGCTGAAGGGTATCCTTTCTTTCGGTCTCACAACAATGTCCTCGGCGCGCCAGGAGGGACAATGACACGGCCCCGCGCTTAACGATCAGCGATGGCGGCTACAGCCGCGCGAGAGCCGAGCGGCAGAGTCTTCACATGTAAGGTAAATAGCCCGTTGCCTACACTATGGCAGAACATGTCACAGTCCGCTTCTTTATGAAGACACTGTACCTGCTGGGCGCTAGGCAGATACTGCAGTTTGTGAGAAAAGTGAGAAAAAGAGAAAACATGTCAGAGCTTGCCAATAGGCATTTGCACATTCACACATTTACAGGACATTAATTTATTTAGCATTATGTTCTTATCCAGAGAATGCCAAAGGCCTGAGATAGCATTTGTCTTTAAACCAGTAAATACGCTGAAACTTCCAGTAGTGAGCAGTTTTTTCTTTTTCAAGTCCACAACAGCAAATCTGCCAGACCAGCAGGTAAAATACGTGTTGTGCAAGAACTTCCTTTTCCCCTACCATGCTTAAAAAACCGTTTCCAGGGCCACAAATCGGGAATGATGCACTGGCATTCCAAATAAAACCAGGAATGCTGGGAAATTTGGTCCCATTCGCACTTCAGACGCGCAACTGGCAGAAACATTTTGAATGTTTATCCATTCCATTTTGTAAATTGAATTTTAAAGACATAACCAACAGAATATAATCACAGCTTGATATTTAAACTCTATGGGGCTCTAATGCAAGCAAAACACTTGTGCCGAGGTGACCTTGGACCCTAGTCAGCAGCACCTGTGCTGGACTGGTGGAGCAGCCACAGGATCCGGGATCTGTGCGCAGGGACCGGCATTTTTACGGATTTAAGGCATCTGCAAAAATCTTCGGCTATAAAACCTGGCCTCGGCGCAAAAGCAATCACACGCCAGCGATAACAGAGAAGCTGACGGGGGCGATTACGAGAATAATAAAAATTTACTGAGTATGATGCAGAAGCATCCGCAAGTGGATACAACAATAAGCTTAGCACCTGAGCGAGAGCCAACTGCATTCTCACTGTCGAAATGGGGCCCACAGCAATGCTATATAAAGTATAAAAACCCCAGAGCAGTACTGACACATAATAGCTGAAATTTTAATCTGCCACATTGAATAAAAAATGTTGGTTGAAATGTAGAGCAGAAAACTGGCTTTTCCATCATATCACAGGACAAAGATAATCTGTGCTCATTTATTTTCATTTAATTGAATATGTAGTGTGATTTTACAAGATCATTTCAGGCCTGGCTTTAGAAAAGTGACAGTTCTGCAGAGATTTATTCAACATTTTCCTTTTAAGAGGAGAACACTTAAAATGAAACTGGTAGAGGACAAAGCAATGAAGGCAATCAACCCCTATAATTTAATCATTTATTTTAAAAAAGGGTAATTATTAAAAGGCAAGTACAGTACATACAAGGTGAACGCGTGCTGAGCAAAGCAAGAACCTGGCTCAATAAAGCACTGAAATAATGTCCTAAAATCAGAAATCCTGAATGCATCAAGAACATTCCTGTAGTAATTTCACATTTGAAGGCTGATTGTTCAAATAATCAGAAGCTTTTAATCACTGTAAAGGCAAAAACTGGAGAAATCAAATTATTTCCATGTTAAGAAATAATAAATCATTAAGTTAAAATGCAATGCGACAGATACCGAATCAAAAAGAAATATGACCACAGAGAATTACGGCATGCGTATAAGTTAAAATTTAAAAACCGACAGAATTCCAACAGAAACGGTGTAACAGTAGATGAACACGAGCCCAGGAAAGGGGGCGGAGCATGTCGACGCTAAAGCACAGCCTCATGCACCGGTGTGGAGTCACGAACAGACGAATCGGCTACGTGAAGTGCCGCCGTGGTCCTCGCCCGCGCGGGGCGTGATGAGATCTCAGCGCCGCTGGTTTACTTATTCAAGCGCGGGGTTCTGCGAGAGCTCGGAGGAAACACTTCGCTCGATTCGCTCGGCGACAGCCTGCAGTTTCCATTCACGTGCGTTTTTAAATTACGCTTGTAACCATACTTTTAACGCGGTATGAACTTTACACCCCAGTTCTCATTAGACCAACAGAACAGCTTTGCAGGTTTGGAAACATTTGACATCAGATTGGCTTTCAGAAGCAGACTCCAGAAAGAGGTTTAACAACAGAACTCGATTGAATGCAGTGCTCAATCATATTTTTTTTTTTTTACCCCTTAAAGGGTAACTCATTAGAAAGCAGCTAATTATCTACAGTTCCTACGATTTTAGTGAGAATAACGTGTTCATAGTGTTGATCCAACAGTCGTCGGAGTCATCATGCACTTTGAGCTCCAACCGTTTCTGTGAAAGACGGGGAAATGTATCCATTAGGCAGCGTTTAAAAAGGAAAGATTCACTCAAATAAAAACATGCATCTCGGGAACTTTACTGCAGAAACCAGCATGTACATCTCAAACACATTCCGCTGGGGGCTGTCGGGTGGCGCACCGAGTCAAAGCCCCGGTCCCCAGCGCAGGGACAGATCCCCAGTCTCGAACCCGACCCTGACCGCGTTAGCCCCGGCTGTAGTGGTGAGAGGCGCGGGGGAACTGCGTAACTGCCGCAGAGAGACGACGGCTCAGCTGCGGGGCGTGTGTGACCTACAGACCTCCAGAGGAGTGATTGCGGGCTCAGCTGGCGGACTGCAGAAGTGAGAATAAGTGTGCTCTGCGTGTGTGTGTGTGTGTGTATGTGTGTGTATACACGTTTGTGCGTATGTGTGTGGGTGCGAGTGCTGTATGTGTGCGTGTGTATGCCTGCGTGTGTGTGTGTATGAACGTGTGTGCATGCGTGCGTGTGTACGTGTGTGTGTGTATGCGTGTGTGTGAGTGCGCACGTACACTAGTCTGTGCCCCCTCAAACTGAATGAGATACTGCAGCAAAGGGACAGGGTAAAA
Source organism: Anguilla rostrata (assembly GCF_018555375.3). Classification (NCBI taxonomy): domain Eukaryota; kingdom Metazoa; phylum Chordata; class Actinopteri; order Anguilliformes; family Anguillidae; genus Anguilla; species Anguilla rostrata. The sequence continues at coordinate 52,376,857 of NC_057939.1, read as the reverse complement.
AATACTATCAGCCATTACAAATTGGGAGAAAAATGGGCTCAACCGTTCTACTGACTTTACGACAATTTAGCGCTTTGATACAGCTCAGATGTAATTTGACAGGACATCTCCTGAGGACAACCCGCGGACAAAACGCCGGACAGCCAGGTGCACAGCGGAGAAAGGTCAGGGTGAATCCATCTCATTTTTATTCCCTGTAAATGACAAATTACCTGGCTCTTTAACAGTCTGAGTATTTCCCAGAAGGTCTCCTGGTTCGCCTGGCGAAACCCTGTTGGGCTGCTGTTCTTCTGCTGTCCTTTTTAGTTCCTCCTAAAATTAACAGAATAGTTCACAAACATTAAGCCCTGCTAAGAAATCAGAATGCGTACATACATGTACTACTTCATAAGTATATTCAGCCCAGCACACACACTCACTGGGACAGACTGTTCACTGCCAGAAAGGTCTCTCAAGACTCTCTCTTCAAATGTGTTCTTTCTATGCTTTCCGGCAGGTTTACTGAAGGTTTGTATAATGTTATGAACTACGCATTCCACTCTTAATTCATACATACCTCTGACAGGACCGCAAGTTGTAAAGGCAAATCTTCCACTTTGACAAAATCGTCTTCGTCAGACTTACTGGTTAGATTTTCTGTATCATCTACCTAACAGTTAAACACAGGGTCAGAACGAGGCAGTTCCAGACGTGTTGGTACGCTGATAGCATGGTTACCAAGTCAGTTTATAGACGATCTTGATTCTCTAAGAGCTATTTTCGAAAATCAGCCCCAAAGAAATATCATGGTTAAACGGGATCGTCGTCTATACAAAAGCTCACGCGACAGGTGTAGTGGAACCTTAGAAAAATAGTTTAGTACATAAATACTGTTTCATGAAAAACTGGAAGTACGCACATGATCTTACTCATACTACCTGAAGACCCAATGTAGCAAATCTTCCACTTGCAAAATCTTTGCAACTTTGGCTAATCGAGCTCTACCATAACACAGGTTAGACAGACAGGTTCAACTCGGTTGTGACCGCTGCGTATGCTGTTCCTTCCAACAGCTGCAAATTTTACGAGCAGTTGATTTAAAGCCTAATTTTCGAAACATGAAAGCACCCATTAGAAATTAAAGCGAGAATTTGGGATTGCAAAGGTAACAAAAACCACATCCAAAGTGGCTTAAAAGTTATGCTATACAAATACATGTTTATGAAAATAACCTGGAGAATAAAGAGATCCATAAAATGCAAATTAAAAAGATAAATAAGTTACTAATATACCTGGGGTATGAGTCCCGATGAACTAAAGACTATTTCATGTCAATATCAGTAAAATGACACTATTCTGTGAAAGTATTTTGTGTACTTGAAAAAGCAAGCCACATCAAGGTTATAGTTACTATGAACATGATCTTGATTTAACACTGTGCACTGTGGTAAAAACAGTGTGTGTGTGTGTGTGTGTGTGTGTCTGTCTGTGTGTGTGTGTGTGTGTGTCTGTGTGTTGTGTGGTGTGTGTTTGTGTGTGCGTGTGTCTGTGTCTGTGTGTGTGTGTGTGTTTGTGTGTGCGCGGTTGTGGTTGTGTGTGTGTGTGTGTGTCTGTGTGTGTATGTGTGTCTGTGTGTGTTGTGTGTGTTGGGTTGTGTGTTGTGTGTGTGTGTGTGTGTGTGTGTGTGTGTGTGTGTGTGTGTGTGTGTGTGTGTGGTGTGTGTATGTGTGTGTGTGTGTGTGTGGTGTGTGTGTGTGTGTGTGTGTGTGTGTGTGTGTGTGTGTGTGTGTGTGTGTGTGTGTGTGTGTGTGTGTGTGTGTGTGTGTGTGTGTGGTGTGTTGTGTGTGTGTGTGTGTGTGGTGTGTGTGTGTGTGTTGTTGTGTGTGGTGTGTGTGGGTGTGGGTGTGTGTGTGTGTGTGTGGGTGGTGTGTGTGTGTGTGTGTGGTAGTGTGTGTGTGTGTGTGTGTGTGTGGTGTGTGTGTGTGTGTGTGTGTTGTGTGTGTGTGTGTAGTGTGTGTGTGTGTGTGTGTGTCTCTCACTCACGTCCTCGTTAATCATGACGGGAGAGTCGGTGTTGGGGCTGGAGGTGGGCGTGGCCTCTGGGACGGGTGCGCTGGCGGTAAGGGCGGGGCCCCCGCGCTCGCTCCTCCCCCCCCTCTCCTCCTCCGCCGACTCCGCCCCGCCGCCCGTCACTTTGGGGAGCAAGCGAACGGAAAAGGTGACGCTCCCCTTTCCGGCGAAACGCGCCGCCGCCGCTAACCGATCCCCGAGACGTTCGCCGCCTCCTTTCACAAACTGTCAACTGACGCATCGTTTATTTTTATCTTCCCCCCACAAAAGAACACATCGCCCGCATTTTAATTGTAAATTAGCCCTGGGTGGCAAACGGAAGAGGCAATTAAAGAAAGACAGGAGCAGCAGCGGCAGCTCTCTCTTTTTGACGTGAACGTGTAACACACTGAGGCTCTGTGGCTTCAGGCGGAAGCATCCGGACCGTACCGTCAGAGCAGCCCGCAGATCCGTCTCCCAGCTCAGCGTCCCGCCTCGCGTCCGCCTGGGCTCCGTTCCTTTTCTGAGAAACAGCGAAGAGCAGATTCTAACGCGCGCTTCGGCCCGCCAGTCTCCGCGGATGGGAGACTGTTGCAGTGCAGACGCTGCATACACTGAGGCATTAAGACTCAAACCGGCTTCCAGCTGATCGCAGAATTCTGCAGTCTGAGCTTATTGTGGTTTAGAAGATTTTACAGACTCTCTGTCCAAATTATTCTCATTTTGTCAGGGACTCTCGTGGCTTGAAAATGAGGGCTAGTGTACACAATCTGGAACAGCCCAATCTAAGAAGCAACATAGGCAGAGGTACATTCATTTCCTACAGTGGGTAAGAATGGAATAAAATCCAAAATAAAAAATAAATCTGCCTGCACTTTGAATAATTTTAAGAAACAATTGAAGAACTGCCCCCTGAGTAAAATATCAGTGAATTTCCTATTTTTGAACAGCTGTTAATATTGTAACCATTTGAATATGTGTCTCTATAATGTGTAATGAGGAAGCTCATGCAGGCTAAACCTTTTTCCTAGCCAAGTCTTCAGAACCGCAATGGAAGTAAGACATGTGACTTTATAGTGTTATACAGATAGATTAGGTACCATACGCACATCTGTGTTCTGTATTTTGAGTATTAAATGGCGTACTGCACGGACGTGGCCTACCTGCTCCTGCTGTCCGGCCGGCTCGCTGCTGGCCTGCATGGAAGTCTGCACGTCCACGGGCCCCGCCTCAAACTCCTCCAGCTCCTCGTCCTCGTTCTCGTCCTCCCCACTGCCGTAGTTAGTGAGGGGCTGGGTCTCCGCCTTGGACAGGTCTGCAAGCACAGCGTGCACAGGGTTCGCCCGAATTCACCGCGTCCGCCCCCACGCCCATCCCCCCCACGCCCATCCCTAAACCAGCCCTGACATCGGTTCACCCCAGTCCATCCCTCTCCCATTTCTGAACACGACCGCCATTTTGTGCCCCTAGGCTTACGTATAGAGAGAGGAAGTCCTTCGCTGTCATCATCTTCCTCGTCCTCTTCCTCCCTCTCCGAGGCATCCCCGCTCGGGCCGTCCTGCGTCTTGGGGGCGTTGGCGACGTTCCCCTTCTCTGTGTCATCCCTGTCCTAAAATACCACACACAACAGTAAATACCCCTTTACGGGACATTTCAGATTTACAAGGACTTGACAAAGCCAGTACCAGAAATGACTGGCTATTTAATACCATAACAAAACGATAATGAATAGGCATCTGTCTTGGTTATTAATTCCCTTTTAGACAGTCAACCACAAATGCAAAGCAGTGGAGCCCTATGACTCACTGAATGATCTGTGTGTGAATGGCTCTTGGTACATCCTGCTGTCAGCCAACTGTCATTTACAAAACTTTGTTTGCAAGAACCACTTTATTCACACACTTACTATATACTACCGAGTATTCAGACAGTAGCCTCAAAGTGTTCAGTGCTGAGAATGAGGGAGGTTTGGCACGTTTGAGCTTTGAGTTGATTAATTCAAAGCTCAAATGATAAAATTAGAAGTTGTTTCAGTTCATCAAAAGTATCTGAAAATCTGACAGCTTCATCCAAAGAGCACATGCCCTATGTTAATCTGCGAAGGAAGAGAGTAGGGTCTCTTTCAGATTTCTTCTGTGAAATATGACAGAGCACAAGCTTACTTTGTCTTCATCATGAAAGCCTGCTGAGAATGGCTGAGCTTCCCGTAGTTTCTTTTCCTGGTAACAGAGAATATTTTGTTGCGTTTAAATACTGTACATCGATTCTCAGGAGAATATTCACAGTCACATTTTTAGTGAAGGAGCTAAAGAAAGCTTAAATATACACTAATTTACTGATGTCAAAAATGGTAGGCAAAAATTGCTACCATTTATTCACTTAGCATATTAGCATATTTACAAACGGATGTGCAGATCTGGACAGTCTATGGTGCAGATACATCCTGTTAGAACAGACAGACAGGAAGGAGCACACGCAGACAGGAAGGAGCACACGCAGACAGGAAGTCGCTGCTCACCCAGGCCTCGGGCGGGTTTTTGATGATCATGGCGTTGGCCCGCTTCCGGAACCTCCTGCGGGGGCCGTCCAGGTCCTGCATCAGCCGGAAGAAGGCCAGCTCGTTGAACAGGGTCTCGGAAATGGCCACCAGCAGGTCCTCTCCACACTCGCGCAGCGGCCGCCCGCAGAACCTGCTCAGAGACTCCTGCAGAGAGGCAGACCGAATCAGCCAAAACGCACCGAACGGAAGCGCCGTTATCCGGCCACACAGACAGAACCAAACGCTTTAAGCAGTCGGAACAGACCGCATTAACATTCAGCCAGGTTGGGAAACAGAATTCAAATTAATCACAAGATGTTCTCTGAGGATTTTCAATTAATGAATTTAACTTTAATTAATTGAATGACTTGACTGAAACGGAAGAGACCACAGTCCTCTGTAGAGGACGCGGGGAGCACTGGACCAAACTGAAACTGAAACAGAACAGACCAGTCCTCTGTAGAGGACTCGGGGGGCACGGACCTGCAGAATGCTGCCCAGCTGCTTGTGGAAGAAGCGGACGAACTCCTTGCTCTCGTCGTTCTGCTGCGTCAGGGTCATCACCATGCGCCGGATGGAGGTGAGGAGCTGCGTGGAGCACACGTCGTCCATGTGCTCCTGAACAAACGACACGCACGGCCAGCGTTACCACACACAACCGCACGCGCTCTCTCTCATACAGTGGAGTTTAGACTCTACTCGCTCACTCTCCAGGAGACACTGACCATTCAAAACGCAATGTAAAAATTAGTGAGCTTGTCCAGTCAGTTAGCATTAGCAGTACTCACAGAGCAAGGCATGAGAGTGCATGATATCGATCTAGTCAGTAAACAAGAAACATGTATTTTATCTATTAATTTAAAAAAAGATTTAAATATTGTTTTGCTTTTCTATGTCATAGCTATATATATTTAACTAGCTTCAATGACTATTCAGAATTAAAAAGATCACGGTGAATCATGTATTTTCAACCGACACAAACCAGTATAACACATTTCTGTTCTTCTGACCTGTAAGAAGGGCAGGACCTCGGACATGATGGCCTTGATCTGCCGGTCCAGCTGCTGCGTGTCGATCTGCGGGCAGCGCACCCCGGAGAACATCTGGCCGAGGATGTTCTGGCCTTCGGAGGGGCCTGGGGAGGCGAACGGCCCGGTTAGCGGTTAGCGCGCGCGTGTGTGGGAGCGTGTACGGGCGAGAGAAACACGGTCCCCTAAAAGCACAGCGTGGCGAGCCCAGCAGGAGGAAGCGCCCAAGCGTTAGTGGAGCGGTTACCTGGCGGCAGGGCGGCGGCGGCGGCGGCACTGGGGTCGGCCGCGGCGGCAGCGGAGGAGGAGGAGGAGGCGGGATCGGCGGCGGCGGCGGCGTTCTCGCTAAGCTTCATGCGCTCGTACTCCCTGATCCTAGCCAGCGCTTTATCTAAGTGAATCACCGTGTTCCCTGCACCGGAGAGAGCGAGCGTCAGGCGCCGTTACCCCGGCGACCGCGGCGGTGACGGCGGCGGCGGCGGCGACCGCGGCGGCTCTCACTCACCCAGGTCGTCGCTGGCGAACGGGTCCAGGATGGACGAGGTGGACAGGGTGCTCTCGTTGTCCAGCGAGCCGACGCCATCGTTCAGGCTCCGGCTGGCGTAGAGGGCCTTCGCCACGTTCTTCTCAGAGACGTCCTGAGGTCGAAGGGTGGACACGGTCAACGGCTACGATCCCACCGAAAACACATCAGAACTGTTGTGTACAATCCTGGGGCCGTCAGTAATGTGTTTATTACAGCAGATTCTGGCATACAGGGCTCAATCATTCATGACCAAGGGCTTCTGCCGCCTATGACACTGTACATGAGCTTTGTGACCCCAGTGCAAACTCAGAGCAGTGTGTAGAGTATAAAATAGATAAGGATATGTCCCTAATAAATAGTAATGTAATGTATGCAATTAAACATTTAACAGTTTTCATTATGCAGAACTCCCCTGAGAGCATATGATAATAACAATGAATGTACACACCCCCCAGAGATACTCATATGTGTTCAGGTTTACATATTCAGGACTTAATACAGATACATCCACAGACAGTGTGGTGTAATTCCTATGGATGATTCTGAAATCGCTGCGCAGTCTTACACCGTCGCTGGTGGCCAGGCTCTCGCTGGGCGTGAGGTCAGAATTGGAGGCAGCCCAGACAGGAGAGCTTAGAGACGCAGCCGCCTCCTCCCCCACGTCCTTCTCAGTCAAGTGCCTGCTCACTATGTCCTACAGGGTGCACAGAAACACCACACAGGCCCGTTAAACATACAAGTGCCTGCTCACTATGTCCTACAGGGTGCACAGAAACACCACATCCATTAAATATGCAAGTTCCTACTCACTATGTCCTACAGGTTACACAAAAACACCACACAGGCCCATTAAACATGCAAGTGTCTGCTCATTATGTCCTACATAGTACACAAAAACACCACATCCATTAAATATGCAAGTGCCTGCTCTCTATGTCCTACAGGTACCACAAAAACACCGCACAGACCCATTAAACATGCACGTGCAGGATTTAAGGCAGTCACCTGTAAGGCAAAAAGCGCTCTCTGACGCAGGTAGTCCGTGTTGAGCAGCTGCAGCTCGTGGAAGAGCTCGATGAGGAAATGGGGCCGGGACTCGTTTTGGGAGATCAGAGAAGCCACTTCTGAATAAATGGTCTCCCGCAGAGCCTCGAACAGGGAAAAATCACTGCTGGTGTCTGTGAAACAAAAAATGTGTTATATTCTCAACACCTGGGAGAATAATATTTCCCACAAGCTCACAGATCATTGCTACCCCTGCCCCGATCCCACCTGTCATCGGGGGGGGGGGGTGTCAAAGCCTCCAGTTGTCACCCCCCTCGATGACAGCCCTGTTGTACACATCCGTAACAATAGCAGCCATTGGGATAAAACAGAAGATAATGGAAAATGTGTGCTATTCCCTCAGGTGCCTGCAGAGGGCGCATTTTGAAACTGAATGCAGCCACAAACGAAAATGTTCCCAACAGTGGTACACAACTTTTGACTTCTTAAAATGCTACCAATCTTTGCAGTCTGAAAGAACTAAACCTCACTTTGTACGTGGGGCACCAGTTCAGATAGAATACCAATTATCCTGGAATCGGGATGTGATAAACAAACAAATAGTCAATGTCTTGCTTTTTGGCTCGTTCCCAACTCCAAACTAAAAACTGCAATCTCATTCATCAAGGATCCTCACACTGACCTATACCACCAACTCAAGGACATATCTACTTATTTCAAAGGCTAATTTACTTAAATTTAAATAACCATCAGAACTGTACAGTAGGGTATATCAAAAGTGTTGCATCACTTAAACAAAAAAAATATCCGCACTATAAACCACCGCTTTCAAAGTCATGCAAATTCTTCAAAACCTTTCATCTTTCTAATTTGACTTTCAGGGAGCGTGCGAAGCATCCATTGTGATTCACGCCACAAGCGGCCAATCGATAGACGCGGATGCAAGTAAAATGCTAACGCATCCATTCTGCCACGCGGCACTCGAGCTCATTTGGTTTCTCAACGAGGCAAGCGTTGCGTTACCTGGACGCCCGCCAACCGAAAAGATAAAAGAATGAATTAGTAATCTAATGATGCAAAAAGGGTGCGAGGATGACCGGACGGCCATACCGAACAGCACGTTAACATGCGGGGGGAGATTTTACCTTGAACTTCAGTGCATGCAATTCGGTTAGAGAGGAAAGGGGTCCTCCAAGCATACGCTGTACGGAGCAGGACAAACAGGAAGGGGCACACGGATTAGAGAAACGCAGGCGGGGGGTGAGAATAAACATCATAACATCAGAAAACATCCTTTTCTGTAGACGGTTAATAAAACAAAGAGCAGAAAAGAAATGTCAAAGGAAAAAGTGCATGTGATGTGTGACACTGCCCTCTGCTGTTCTCCGAGAAGACCTGCAACAGTTCGATATGTTTGTCTAAACATCTAAACTCTGTGGAATTTCCTTCATCAGTTCTGCTGCTATTTCCCTAAATCGCTGGACAGAGATGACAGCAGAGACTGCTAATCTGCTGTTTTTTAGACTGCTTTGCTTTAGGACATTAGTCAGGGAAAAAGTCAGGGCCAGTTACAGCAGGACTAAGTGAACACCATGGACTACACAGAATGTGACTGATATATTTGGAAGAGAACCCAGACCTCTTTTTTGACTACTTGACTGTTTTGTGAGGGAAAAGAAATTGTGCTCTTTAAATCCTACACGTGATCGTCCTATCAGAGCGGAGCGCGTGCCCTGGCAGCTCACCGGACGAGAGCTCCTTGCTCTTCTGGGCCGTGGGTTTGCTGCCCAGCTTCTCCTTTGTGAGCTTGTCCAGGATGCTCTCCGGACGCTCCGTCTCCCTGCTCTGAGGACCCTTCCCCCTGCTGTAGTCACTGGCACTGGACACACTGCCGCTTACCACACCTGGAACAGCACACCGTAACCGTAACTACCATCGCCGAGCGACAGGGACCCTGGAGAACAGTCCTCAGCTGCTCCGTTTCACAGAGCAAAGAGTAACAGTCCATTACAGTCAGAGAGGCCAGGTGAGCACTCTGCAGAGTATCGCTAGGTTAGAGATCTGTCTGTGTTCCAGCCATCCTCACCATCCTTTGATGTCTCTCATTAACCCTTTAAACTGTACTGCTACTTTGGTAAAACTTTGGCCAACTGGTCTCGTCAAAGACAAATCTGACTGGAAGGTGGAAGTCAAATGGTTGGTAGCAGGGGTGTCCAATCCTATCTGGAAAAGGCCAGTGAGGGTGCAGGTGTTTGTTACAGCCCAGCACTAACACACCTGATTCTACTTACCAAGGTCCTGATTGGAGACCATGACCAGTTAATTAGTAGAATCGGGTGTCTTAGTGTGGGGCTAAAATAAAAACCTGCACCCACACTGGCCCTTTTCCAATAAGATTAGACACCCCAGGTCAGGGCACATGACATCACACACCTGGCTTCCTGCCGAGGGCCTTGCCCCGCCTCTTCCTGTTCAGGACCTTGGAGGTTTTGTCTTTGGAGGCGAGCAGGGCCTGTGCTGAGGCCTTCTTCGACCTGAAGGTTTTGGCGACGGTGGCAGGGTCCGAGGGGTCCGGCACACCCCCCAGCGTCCCCTCCTCCACCCGTCTGCCGCCGAGGACCCTGGGAGGCTGCGGCCGGGCGCCGGGTCTCTGGGTCTGCCCGCCGGTGCCCGCCATGCCAGGGGGCGCCGGGTCGGTGCCCGCTCTGCCGTCGGCGCGGTCCGCACAGCCACCACCTTCGGTCTTCGTCCTGTTCCTGTCAAACAGGAAGTCATTTACTCTCCCAGTCTCCTTCACGCTGACCTCTGACCTGTGCATTTACAGTTTATGGACGGATACAGGGGGTACACAATCGCCTAAGTGTTTTGGTTGGACACACCACACATTTACAAGTCATCTTTCTTAAAGGAAACTGACCTGGCACAGCCGAGCTCAGCACATTCCCTGCCAGTAATTACGAAATGCTTAAGAATTTTCCGGAAAAAAAAGTTTGTTTGAAGTTCTCAGATGAGATGAAAATGCTAATGTTAGTCACAGGCTGCGCTGCGTAACTCTTCAGAGAAAAGCCCGAGGAGTTCTGAACAGAAGCACTCAACTGAGCCGGTGACATTTTGATTAACACCGCAGCCAGACAGAACAGCTTGGCTGTGAATGTCTCCCTGTGGCCCTGCCGCAGCCTGAACACCGCGCAGTCTGACGCAGCAGTACATTCACCGAGGGGACAGACCGGCAACAGATGGAGATCCGCACAGCGCCACAAAGCCGGAGACATTTTCATTACGGAAAGAGCTGAAACGGAGGCCTAAATGTGTGAAGACGCACCGAGCGCCGTCTATAGAGGAGGGAAATAAAGGCATCGATGTTCTTCGGGGTGGTGAGCAGGTGCTCTGCGCCCAGAAAACCAACTAAATAAATCAATCATTAGCGCGACGCTACCGAGCGTTTCGCTTGTTTAACTGAGAAGCACAGGGGCCATGGGAACGCAGGCGCTTTGGGCATCTGGCCAGTGTGGGTACTAGCGAGCAGCGCTAGCACTGACGCGGTGTAACGTGCGCATTACTGAGCGCGTGCAGACGTGGTTCGCACCGCTTGTCCCCGCCGGCGGACCAGCTCTCGAAAGGCTGCGGGAAGCCGACGCCCTCGGGCGTGGCGGAGGCGGAGCCGCCGGGATCGCCCGGCCGTGGCGAGCCGCTGTCCTGGGCCCCGAGGTTCTGGTAGAACTCCCCCACGCCCGGGGGGAACAGGGGGCTGTAACTGAACCCTGAGGAGAGAGGGATGTGCCAGTTTAGAGACAGAGCCAACCAGGCTCAGCCACAGCCAGGAACATCTCACACAGGAACTGCAGCATCACTCTGAACCAGTCAATTCACAAGCACGCAGGCTACCGTTCCAACCCTCTGAAGAGCAGCTCGTTTGGAATGCTTCTTCAAAATTCTAAATCAGCGTTCTACAACTCCACTGCTTTCAGTTACCGGTAGTGACTGTGACATCATCATCAGAATGTTCAGCTTAAGAACATTCTAATCACATATTTGTGACCTTGCACATTAAAGGGTTAAATAGAAATGGACTGTGTTCTACCTTGGGTTAAAAACAGATGTACAGATGGAATTAAATAATTCTGTAACAAAATTCCAAAGACATCAGCACTCAGCATTTTTCAGTAATAGTAAGAATAAATATGTAATCTTTACAAATCCTAAAAAATGGTAAGGGTGGATATTTTATGGATGTATTCTATACATTTTTTTCCCGTCCCCTCTACTTTTTGGAATCGTCGCTGAGTCTTTTCTCACACTGAAGCAGCGCTTCCTCAGAGGTACATACCAGGAGACAGATAGGAGCAGTTTCCGAGCCCCGGCAGGTTGATGGTATTTAATGGGGGGGGGGAAGCGAGGGGGGAGAAGGCGGGGCTGGGCTCCTGATTTGTGCTTTGCTCCGCCGGCTGTGATTGCTGCTGCTGCTGCCGCTGCAGATCGTTCAGCACCTGTTTCAATCTGTAAATAACACGCGCCGTTACTTTATCCCCTCGTACCGAGCAGATCTGATTTGTGCCAAAGATGGAAATATTATAATACATAAGCATCCGGTCGTAAAAACCCGTATAATACCCACGGTGCCCTTCGGGAGCCCGTAAAAGGCGTTTCACCTCTGAACGTTGCTCTGTTGCCATGCCAACTGCGCGTAGCACTGGTTGAGCTGGTGCATAACGACGTGCACCTGCGGAGACCCGACGTTGCCCGGCAACATACTGTAGGGGGCGGTCATCAGCGAGGGGAGGATGTAGGACAGCGCCTGAGAGAGAAACAGAGACAGCCGTTCAGAAACAGGACAGTGTGTCTGAGAGAGAAACGGAGACAGCCGTTCAGAAACAGGACAGTGTGTCTGAGAGAGAAACAGAGACTCTGTTCAGAAACAGGACAGTGCCTGAGAGAATTTAGCCTCTCCCTTATTTACACACTCAAAACCCCAATGACATTACTGTACATAGAGTAAATCAAAAGCAAAGAGACGGCCTTTCAGAAGCACACTCAGGCCTGAAGGCTCAAACACATTCTACGCTGCAAGAATTCAAGATGCACAACTCATGTTCAGCTGGGGCGTGGGCATTTAAGCATTAAACAGACACATTTTTATTCAGTAGTACATGATGAGTTTCTAAGAAAACTAGTAACAAAAATTATGTTTAACTTGAAACAAGTATATTAATAACTGGTAATTCAGGAATCTCCAAATGAAATTTCTGTGACTTTATTTCTTAAGGTAAATGGAATATTTATAGATTGTTTATTTAGTTTCTTCTAAATTCTGCTCTGTAGGGGAGTGCACCTGCTGGTCCTGCATGAGCGTCTGGCACACGGAGGTGCTGAAGTCCAGCTGCTTCTGCAGCCGCGCGATCTGCTCCTGCCAGTGCTGTTTCTCCTCCAGGAAGGAGAGCTCCGAGGCCCAGCGCGGGTTCTCCTGGCGCCTCCTGCTCATGCTCCTGCTCATGCTCCGCTGCTCCTGCTGGGACCTGGGGGAGGGCCGGTCGCTCCTGCTCGCCGAGCGCGGGTTCGAGGTCTGCAGGGACCTGGGGGGGTCAGCGGAAACACCGTTCGCTCGTACGTACTGTACAGCACCCGTGACTGCTCTTCCAACGAGAACAGCACAAACTTAATGCGCAAACGCAACCATAGAATCACGGATTAGCGTGTTGATCCTTGCCTAGAAGAGGAATGCGTCCACCTCATTTCTATGGTGCCACATAATACATAATACATAATACAAAGAAAGTGTACAGAGCCCCACCCTAAACAATGATGTCATCCAGGGATTAAGTCAGGTATAAAGCCAGCAGAGAATGCATGCATTGGGGAAACCTAGTGGAGGCTGCATTTCAGGTCTTTAACACTGTGATGGTGTCTTATGAAAAACAAAGAAAGCTATAAACGAGTTCTCGTTACACTTCTGAATTCCAATTCCAATTCATTCACCCAAATGAAAAATAAGTTTTTCAGACAGATGACAGATTTGCCGGTTTTGAAATATAAAATACCAATTATTCTGAGAGTAAGACGGAGCATACGGTATAAAATGAGGACTTTTCGGTTGAGTTCTCCTGAAAGTGAATGTGTGGTAGCAGAATACAAATTCCCCTGTAAGTGAAGGTGTGGTAGTGGTGTATGACTAGGTGAAGGTGTGGTAGACACATACCGGTCTTGTGATTTCCTCGTACTGAGAGACCTGCGCTTCCGGCTGGAGTACGAAGGAAGTTCTTCACTGGAGCTCGAGTCCGCTTCCTCCTCTTCCTCCAGCCCAGGCTCCACCCCCATCATGACGTCATCTTCATACTCATCAAGCATACCCGGTGAGGACCCGCCCCATGCAGCCATCATCCTATAGGAGCATTTCAAAGGCTGTCCGTCATACACACACTAACCTATCAGCAGTTAGTTTTTGGGCGTCATAATTTCTCGCTGTACAACAGCATTTTATGAGGAGCAGGGACTAGTTAGTGATTGTTTTGTGTACATCACAGTACAGGAGTACTTCTTTTTCATTAAACAATTAATAAAATTTTAAATCTAATAATCATTCCATCAGTGTATTAACTTATTTTGCTTTCAATAAGAATAGCCAGCTTATTAAAGGTAAGGAACATTAAATTTTCCGCAACATTATTGTGACGTCCTCGGCATACTTTTCACCCAAACCCAAATGTTTCAGGAGGCCTCCAGGCATATTAAATTTAACAGTGATATTATGGTGAAGGTCTTAGTGTCCATTTTCAGGAAATATGATCATTTAAAGGGCAAGTGCACAGCCCCGTATACAATGAAATAAAGCGCATGCACATCCACTCGTCTTCCAAATGCAAAGTGAATGTTGATCACTGGCTTCTATGAGATAGAGAGCGCAGCAGAACTACAACCCATGACCGAGACAACCCGAGAGGTCAATCAAAGGAAACCGAAGCCCTTGTTGTCATCGGAGACCAGTGTCCTGGTGTAAGGTGCGATTAGGCATTGGTAATGACTCAGGGGCCGACCTCTCATCGGTGGCAGGGCGCTGGGGGGCCTGCTGTGTGGGCCCTGGGCCTTCCTGGGGGGGTTCGTTGAGGACGCTGCGTCTCTGGTGCTCCTCCATGGGGGGGTCGCTCAGGACGTGGCGTCTGTGGTGCTCCTCCTGGGGGGGGTCGCTGAGGACACTGCATCTCTGGTGCTCCTCCTGGGGGGGTTCGCTCAGGACGCTGCGCCTCTGGTGCTCCTCCATCAGAGACTCGAGGTGCTTCCTTCTCTGCCTGAGGTGCTCCCGCAGGATCTGGTGCCTGTGCATCTCGGCCCACAGCTGTGAGGGGGGGGGAGGGAGGGTGGGTTTAGAGACGTGCCTCGCCGCAGGGTCATGAGTGGCACTGGGTGGGTGGGGGTGGGGGGCGTACCTGGTTGTCGGGGGCGGCGGTGGCGGTGGGCTCCACGGTGCGGTTCAGAGCGGCTCCGCGGGCGTTGGCGGCGGGAGTGGACGTGGCGGCGGGGGCCTGGCTCGTGGGCGCGGGATTCTGGGAAGGACAGGAGGAGCCGGGGTTCAGACGCGGTGACGCGCTGGGGGACAGGGCCAGGGGACAGATCAGGGGGACGTACCTGCAGGTCGGAGCACGCCCAGTGCAGGTCCTGGATCTCGCCCTTGATGTCCATCAGACGCTGGCGCTCGTCGTGCAGGTGCTTCAGCTCCTGCTGCTGCTGCTTCAGCTTGGATTCATAGAACTTCTCTCTGTACAGAGCGTCCCCAGTACATGCATTACATACAAAACACACAACACCCATTATATACACCGAGCACATCACATACAGCACACCCATTATATACAGCACACACATTACATACAAAACACACAACACCCATTATATACAGCACACACAATACATACAGCACATGCATTATATACAACACACACATATCACATACAACACACACATTATATACAGGACACACATCACATACAGCACACGTATCACATTCAACAAACACATCACATAACCTTTAATGGCCTTTTCTGCCAGCATTGTTTTGTACCTTTCTTTTTCCGTCAGAGCCAGGTCTTTCTGCGGTTTGGAGCCAGCGGCTCTCGTGTTGTTGGGCCGCTGGTTCACACCGTCCTCATCCTCGGCAACGCTGGAGGCGTTAGCCGTGGTCTCGTCCGTGTCATCACTCTGAAAATACCCATAATTCCTCACCGTCAACAAGCCACCGCTGGCTACACCACCGATCCATTTTCACAAACCACATTACATGGGCACACAACCATGGGATATGTGAACCACCAAGCTCCCCTACATTCAGTAATATGGCTAACGTTAGCCTTCCTAGTGCTCATTTTATACTGAGATTACCGTGCGCCAGTAAATGGCGCCGTGCGCGCTCAGAGGTCGCGACCCCGGCTCACCTGCACCATGGCGACCAGCTGCTGCAGGTGGCGGAGCTTCTCCTTGGCGGAGCGCAGCCGCTCCACCTTCTGCAGGAACTCCGGGTCCTCCTCCCTGCTGCTCCTCCGGCTGTCCCCGGAGCTCCCACTCCCGCCCCCCCCGGGCCTCCTCTGCCCCCGGGGGCGCTCCTCGCTCTCCGCTCCCTCCTCCTCGCTGCTCTCGGCCTCCGCCCCCCCGCGGGAGCGGCCCCCCCGGTCGTACCGCCGCTCTGTGTCAAAGTGTCAAAATCCCCGCCACTGCGGTCAACTGACTCATCTAAGCGTTCATTCCTACCGTCTGAAATACGGTTCCTTAACAAACACTGCAGCAGAGGTCACTAATGACAATATAAGGGTTTTATATCACCAGGGTTTTATGACCTCTTCACTGTATGTTACTAAGATGCCTGTGTCCTATTACTATATTCTGTGTGCATCGTCCCTGAACGTTATGCTTGCTGTGGAAAATACTTCCCCTTTTATGGACCAAGAGTGCTAAACCCTAAATTCAGTCGCAAACGCACTAACTTTTTATGGTACATCATCTCCGCTCAACATTTAAGCAATGAACAGTCAAAGCATTAGAATAAATCATCCAGTCTAATGTGATATATACGCGTGTGCACAGTGTCCACAGACAGGGGTACCTATGGCGGACGGGATATTGAAGCTCCTGAGGTTGGCTGCCGAGCGGTTGTTAATCTCGCGGTTGGTGTTCAGCCGCCCGTCTTGGTTACCGTTGCCGTGGGCGCCGGTCAGACTGTTCATGTCCGTCCAGTTTCCCGGACGCTGCGGGTTTCTGGGAAGGGAAGAAAAAAAAATGCTTATGGCGCGGGGTGACAGAACGGTGAAAAATGGTCTTTTATGATGCAGAACAAACGCAGGGCTGGGCATGTGCACATTCTGATCCCAGGCCCTCCCACACTCACTCAGCCATGTGTGCAGCACGTGTTAGCCGTACGCTAGCTGCACGCGCACACACAGAGGAACACAAAGCCATTTCAAAGCACCGATGCTTCTCAGATTGCACAAGGTCTTTCTGGGAAACTGCCTTCAGCGATGCCAAGTTCACTTCTCTTGCCCGTCGGTACTCGTGCGTTTTTATAGGGACTGACCTTATATTTGTGACGGGTTCCAGATTCTCCTGCTCGGAGTCAAACATGGGCTCGAAGATGGAGTCGTCCTCGGTCTCCTCGTCCTTGACGTTCTCGTTGACCGTGTCCACCATCATGTCGGAGGTCTGCTCGTAGTAATGCACCAGCTCCCTCAGCTCGTTCAGCCTCTTATGAACCTCCTTCAGCTTCCTACAGGACAATCACAATCCACGTTTAGCACACTGCTTAAGCCTTTGAAGAGAAGGTCTTTTGGAATGCTTTGGAAGTCAGTGTTCTAGAACTCCACTGCTTTCAGTCACCAGTAGTGACTGTTCAATTAAGAACATTCTAATTACATATTTGTGACCTCACAGCTTAAAGGGTTAAAGGAAAGGTTCACGTGGCAGTTTCATCCACGCGGACAGGAAAGGAGAACAAAGTCGTTTTATTTTTTTCCTGCGAGTGAAATGGGGGGGGGGGTTCTGTACTTGAGTTTCTGGGCCGGGTTGCCGTCCGTTTCGGGGCCGTGCTGGGGGGCGGCGGGGTCCGGTCTTGGGGCGCCACGCCCGTTGGCGGATCTGCTGGCGGCTGCACCAGAGCCACTTCTCTGGGAGGGGGCCTGGGCTGACTGACCTGAGGGACCAGACACAGGGTTCACAGTCAAATCGCATGTACACTTCCTGTGCACTCTCAGACACGGTTCACTGATAAATCAGTTTCAACGCTAAATGTATGACTTAAAAGGTTGTATCTTTGTTGTATTAGTCAGGGGTATATTGGGTAATAAGACTACTTTAGTAATCTCAAGACATAACTACACCTTGAAGCACATTACTTTCAAAGCATTTAGTGTCTATACAAAGGCACAATCTTCACTCTCCAGCAGCTAATGAATTTCAGCAGAGGAATGAATACACAAACCAGACAAATGCCTGCATTAGCATTACAACCACGCCAATAAATCAGTACTTGATAGTATGTGACACTATGTTTGTGGCAAAAAGAGGGATGGGATTTATTTTACTTGCTGTACTTGAAAGGACAGCAGGATATTTTATCACTCACCATGACTTCTGATAGAAACATTTTCAAAGACCATGAAAGTTGTAGTTTAACGTGTGACGGCACTCACAGGAGTTGTAGTTTAAAGTGTGACTGCACTCACAGGAGTTGTAGTTTAACGTGTGACTGCACTCACAAGAGTTGTAGTTTAAAGTGTGACTGCACTCACAGGAGTTGTAGTTTAAAGTGTGACTGCACTCACAGGAGTTATAGTTTAACGTGTGACTGCACTCACAGGAGTTGTAGTTTAAAGTGTGACTGCACTCACAGGAGTTATAGTTTAACGTGTGACTGCACTCACAGGAGTTGTAGTTTAAAGTGTGACTGCACTCACAGGAGTTGTAGTTTAAAGTGTGTCTGCACTCACAGGAGTTGTAGTTTAAAGTGTGTCTGCACTCACAGGAGTTGTAGTTTAAAGTGTGTCTGCACTCACAGGGGTGTTTGTATAAAGCGTGGTCCCTCAGCATGCGGAGCTCTGCCAGGATTTTGTCCACGGTCTGCTTCTTGTCCTGGAGCTCCTGGAGCTTGGTGAGCTGGGCGCAGGGGAGGGAGGCGGGGTCACCGCCAGGAGGGTTCCTGCTACTGGACACCTCCCTGGTGAGTGACAGACTCTGCGCCTGCCTCCTGTTGTCAGGGACCGCCTTCGTCTGCGCGTCACAGCAGAAAGCACTTCCTGAGGACACGCCTGATACACCAGCTCACAGCAGACTGAGCGAGCTCAAGGGTAATTACTTATAACTGAGCCAGCAGGTACAACTGAAATCAAGCAATTCCAATGCATCAACCCTAATGAAAACACCCCAACCCCCCCCCACCCCCACTCTCTCCTCTCTCTTCTGCCTGCAAGTTGCCAGGCCACATAATTTTCAGATAATCACACATTTCTGTAAAAGTGCAATGTAATGCACAAACATACCCCTCTGGTATTTAAACTCTGTTAATGCAATCTGTATTAAAATGTAAAATTTCAGTGCCGGGTTTCTTTTCAATAATCCCACCATAGTATTGTGTGATTAGTAAAAAAAAAAACGAACGTTCTACCTGCGAGTCGTGAAGCTGGTTGTGGAAACGCTGAATTAAGTCATTCAGCTCCTCGTTTAGCTCAGAGGTGATGCTGATTCCAGACACACTGCCTGTAGTCTCAGTCACGACTACACAAAGGAAGACACAACACACAAAACACACACAATATCACTCACTGAACCAAGCATAACAATCTACCAATAACTTACCCTAAGACAGTGAGAATTCAAACAACGAGACTAGATGGGCCGAACAGCCTCTTAGTATCATGAAACCTCCACTGACTACCGTGGCTCAAATAACCAATCAGCTAAATGCATCACTGTTGGCTCACTAGAATAGACCACTGTAAAAGGTCTGGCATCAGGACATAAGAGCAGTCTTTCGCTGTAATTCCTGAGCTTGTCAAGAAAAATTTTGCTGTCAGAGCACATAAAGAACTGGGCTCATTAAATAATCAAGAGCAGAAGTGGGCGTGCCATCCAGAAACAGACACACCCCTGTTCTAGATCACGCACGCCTAACACTTGCAACACGTATGGATTGCAGGCCTCCTCGTTCCTCCGGCCTGCGTGTTAACCCTGGAACGTTCCGGAAGCGGCTCACCGGTGTCGTCCATGACGGCGATGGCCTGCTCGGCCTTCTGCTGCATGGCCAGCAGCGCAGCCTGCCGGCCCTGCAGCGCCCGCAGCTGCTCCTGCTGCTGCAGCATCCTCTTCAGCAGGTCGTGCTGCTTGCGCAGGTTCTCCAGCTCCTCCCTGGCCTCGCCGTGCGGGTCTCGCCCCTGTGAACCAGCAGGGGGCGTGTCACCAGGGGGGCGTGTCACAAGGGGAGGGCGGGGCCAGCAGACACGCCAGATTCAAACACACAGACTAATGACAGTGAAGTTTAGGCGGAGGAGTTTTTTTCCTTTCTTTTTTTTCCTTTGTGAATATTACGGGAATTTGGACAGATCTAATGTTCTTCTCATGGGCAAAATCAAAAAGATTTTTAAGCATCTTCATTAAAAAAAAGCCATTTTCTTAAATGTTTTCCTAATGACCCGATCATTAAATCACAGACCAATTTATGAATAAATCAGCAATGGGTCCATTGGATCTTTTAATGAATTTAGCAGATTGACACAGCCATTGAATCAATATGGAAATGTTTATGAGTTCATCTGCAGCACAGCAAAAAAAATATTCATTGAATATGATGGCGGCAAAGGGCGACAATGGAAGCGCCGGCAGGGCAAGCTTTTTAATGATCGACCTCTCCGGTTTCAGAACCCTGAAGGGAAAGCTGGGAGGCGGAACGGAGAAGCGAGAGGCTAACGCAGCTCAAACGGCCCACGCCCCTCCCCGCTCCGGCGGGTGCTGCAGGGGGGGGGGGGGGATCTGCACGTGCTGCATGGAGGGAGAGGAGCAACTGAAAAAAGAGAGCAGAGATCGGCTGAACAAGGGCCGGGCGCAGGGTATGGAGGTACCTTTGCGAGACGCTGGCTAACATTCCTATCAGGCCACGCCCCCTCGGCACCGAGGGCGGCTGCTGCAGTAACACCATAGAGTGTACCCTGCTCTGGGGTCGCGGACTTCCCTAGATTGTCCTCAATGCGGGGTCGATATCTCGCAGTGCGAGACACCTCCTTCGGCAAGTTCGGGCAAATTGGGATTAGATCAAAGGGACAGCCACTGAGTCATTAACACTTCAACCGCTAAAACAGTGTTAGGAGGCTTACTGTACATTAACTGTAAAACCTGAAGGTAGGTCAAATAACACAAAACCTGAATCTTCACTTGATTTTAAGAGTGCAACTGCATGTTTTCTGCAGTTACGAGTTGAAGTTCTCAACAGCATCTCCAATGTTGGACACATGAATATTTGTACACCACACTTTGAATCACTCACCACATTTGCTGTACCATAAATTTAACAGAAAGGGTTAATGATCTACATGACCGTGCAAAGGCGAGGATGCCGTTATTTTACTTACCGTGGTGTCTGAGGCCCCAGAATGCACCTCTATGTTCAGAGACGTGCTCTCCGCGACAGAGCCGGAGCCAACCGCCGAGTCGATGGTGCGGATGTCGTCTTCGTCGTTCTCTCTCGCCTGCGGGGTTTGTTGACAGGACGGGTTTTAAGTTCATTAATCACCAGCATGCGGGTGCGCAAGGTGACAAGTGTTAGCACAGCAGGTAATCGACACGATTTGAATATCATAAACCACAGGTGCAAAGAAGTGGATTCAGCAGCTCTAAATTCCCGGAAACTTTATCAGAAGTGACTTGCATCGCAGGAGGGGTGAGAGGAACGCGGCTGACTCAAGGCAGTTCATCGGAACAAAGTCAGCGCAGGTAAAAACTTAAGGCAAGGCCCAAGTGACAGATTGTCAAATTCATTCTGTGCAAAGCAGTTCACACTAAAAGGATCACTGCCCTTAACGTAACAGGAACCGAAGGCAACACCAGTGGAAAACAGTCTAAGTAGAGCCACTGCTTTTCAACTTTACCATTTACCATAAGCGTACACGTTTTTAAAAATCAGCTGAGCCAAAATGACCTGAAAGCAAATTATGTAACACAAACACTTTCGCTTCCAGATAATTTGCTTTAGCAGGCAAGCAGCTTGTGATAAGTAAGGGTTAGCAGCTGAACATGAGCCACTGTGGAAGGCAATGCCCTCAGGTCCATGATCCATAATGTCAAAGGAATTATACTAACCAACAACTTCTGCAGAAATTTCAAGCAGGATTTCTCCTGCTCCTTCAGATGGTCTATTAGCTGTGTTAAATGCTCAACATTGGCTGGGATATCGTTTTTTTCCACCAGATCGTCTCGCATGCAGCAGGCCATGGAAATATACTCCCTAATCTGCACAAGCCTGCTGACAACCTGGGAGAAAGCATACGGCACAGCACAGACACGGCCCATTAGAACACCACACCAAGGGACAGTCTGCAGTTAATGCGCAAATCACTACAATTCCCAGAATGCACACAAAGCGACACAAACATCCATACACGCAATCATACAGCTATGCCGGCAAAGTAGCCACAAAACCCCTCGTGATTCTGTACGATACGCTAATCCTTAAGAAGCTTCAAACACAACTCTAAAAAAAGTTACCTGGCTGCTGTCGATGCCTGGCTCTCCGGTTCCGTCCTCAAACAGAGACGCCCATTCACCATGCAGAGCATCCTTGCGTGGGACGCCGGAAAAGATGTCTCTACCGGCACCCTGCTTTTTAGAGTCTTCACCGCCCGCTGCAGCAGCTAGCTCTCTGCTTTTATTAGTGTTGACGTGCAGTGGGAGAAAATTAAAGGCCTTTTTGTTTTCCGAGACCTGCCGCTGGTTATTTGCAGCGGTGACCCGGCCTTGAGAATCGCTTCCAATGCTCCTCTGTAAGAAACAAGAAGATTACATGAATTAAAAAAAACATTACACACATCAAACATCACATTTAGTGTTAATCAGAATCAATCGGAAGTGGTTAGAACGTTTATAATTCTCTTTGCTCCAATACCATGAGCACCCAAGTTCAGGAGTGCCGTAAAGGGCGGGGGGAGGGGGGGGCTTGATGGGGTGGGACGATTGTAAGGGCCCTGACTGATAGGGGCCCTCAAAAAATATTTGGACATAATATTCTGGGGAGGTGCGGCCTAAATGTGAGATCTTTTCATGGAGCCCAAAATTCCTGGTGGCACCCCAGCCTGTGTTTACTTACCTCATCCAAATCAGTGAAGTTTATCCTCTGCTTCAGCCTGTCGAGCTCAGCCTGTTCTGGGACAGACATTTGGGAGGTGTACTTTGTTTGTGGATACGAGTGGGGGGTGCGAGCTCGTCTGCGCCCCGCCCCCGGGGTGGACTCAGGGGAGATGTCATTGGTCAGCCGACTTTCGACCACCGTGCTAAACTTTTTCTTGTTTTTCTCCGATGATCGATTGGCTTTCTTCTGTGGAACATCCCAGTCCTAAAAGGGGGTAAGACAGAAAAAAAAACATACTTTTAACATTGATAATAAAAGACAAAGAAGAAATCCATAAATGTAACCTATACTGCCTCTTTGCATATCAGTAAACACAGCTGACAACATAAATCCGAAAGGAAAGTTTTAATTTCCAGAATACTGCAAAAGGTCATTCTCTCCTTCATTTAGACAGGTCAAAACTAATTTTTTTATCTTAAAATTTCAACCCACCATATTGTTTAATCTGTCTTCCAGACTTCCATTCCCGACGGTCCAGTTAGGCAGCTCTTGTTCATCAGCACAGTCAAATGGTGGCCCACCTGTAGCCATCCTGACAATCCGTAACCTAACGGAAACAAAAGTGTTCAAAGGGAAGCATTCATACAGACAGAATACATCAACTTGAATTCATAATCCATTCAGAATCATAAAAGTTGTACAATTATTTTTGTACGCATTTTCCAAAAGACAGCACACAGGGCAACTTAGGACCAAGTTTGAGTCGTTCTCTTATAGACAGTGGATGACATTTCAAGTGTTATTTACAATTTACAAATATTTATTTCAGGATGGGATTCAATCGCTACTTGTCTTCCTATTTGTCCAATCCCTGTTCCTGAAGATCTATCGTCCAGTAGGTTTTCATTCCACCCATAATTTGGCACACCTGACTCCACTAATTACGAGCTCCGTGAGATACCTGGCTGCTGAATGAGGTGTGCTTTGTTTGGGTTGGAATGAATACCTACATGACGGTATATCTCCAGAAACAGGGTTGGTTACCACTGGTCTACCCATTTGAAACGGAAGTTGAATGCTGTCCTTTCGTAAACTTTACGTTAAAGGGGCGCGCTCTGACGTCGTTAAGCACCACTGCAAAGCACGTCAAAATACTGTCCAATTTACAGAGATTAATTACTACGAACTCTTAAAAGTCAACGTTAACCTAACTTGGTTTCCTGTTGCGACCAAGAAAGCCTTTCTTTAGTTGACGACGAGTGGACGTATTCCACCCTAATGTGGCTAGTTACCAAAAAAACTAACGTCAACAAAGTTTGAATACATATTAATTTGCCGCGCTTAGAACCGCGGCGTTTGCTTGTTAGCGTTAGCTAGATAGTCTATGACATCACGTTAAGTTTGACGGTAGCTTGCTGGCTGTTAGTAGTATTAGTGCTTTCGGCACATCGGCGACTAACTTAGCCATCAAATGTTAGTTTTCTTTCACAGTAAACAGAATAGAAAACAGCTCCAACAATTAATATAGATATCCATTAATATTAGACATAGTAGCTGATTAATGTAACGTTAGCTAAATTGTCTCGCTGAGCGACTGGCTTTGTATCTAGCCATTTTGGCTCCCGCTCCAAGTTGCAGCTAGCAAAGCTAACACTAAAAAAGTTAATGGATAGTTGACCAGTGTGTAACTTGCAAACAGTCGTATATCAAACGTCAACGGTAACAGTTACGCTGTGACTTTATTTTCGTCAAAATAAGACCACCTCAAAAGTTAACGTGTTAGATTACCAAGCTCTATTATTTATCCAGCTATATTGCTAATAAAAGAATAGCACAAAATTACATTAGTGCTAGGTAGCTAATACTTTACAATGTACAGAACACCTTAGGCTACCTAGTTGGCAAGACAGCTAGAATATGCTAGTCTAATACACTGGCCTAATCAGCTGCTACATCGATAGTCATGAGAGACCAGCTTGCTGGTAGATACGGCATTGATAGCGCAAGCTAAATGGTTATACAAAGCCATGGTAACATGCACAAAGATACAAAATAAGGCCCAAGCCACTTAGCTTACGTTAGTCAGGCTAGCCGGCGTAGTTAAAAATAACGTTAGCTGGCAATACATAATTAACGACTGGTTTAGTTGCTAGCACTAACTGGTGTGTATAGCTAATGCGTTCTTGAATGAGCCTAGTTCAAGGCTCAAAACTGTCAGCTCGTCCATGAACAGCGGCATGCCTATACAAGCAAGCAATCTGTAATATTTCAGCCAGCAGGCTAACTAGATATATGTCGTATGACATTTGTGTCTCAACACCAACTAGGCAAGCCACTGTCTATCTAAATACCCAGCTGTAATTAAACATATTATTAGCTATCATGTACCGAAACATTTGCACTTGCAAAAACTGACGTGGTACGAGCTAGCTAGTTCCTCTCCAAAACAAAGATTGACTGCCAGCTAACGCAAGGTAGCAACTAGCTAACGTTGTTACCTGAGATATTATCAAACGATTGACGCTACCGCCAGGGATCATCAATGTTGAAACTTTACTGTAACTTTGTCCATAAGATATATTGTATAAATACGTCTTAATATGATCTATTCAATGCCTTCTTTGTAGATGTCTTCAAGACCAGTATTTCGTCGGCGGCCATCATTCCTGCCAAACAAGCAAGTAGGCGGAAAGATATCCCGTTACCAATAGTTACTAGCTACTAACATGTAGCTAACAGTAACACACACTGTCCGCGTCGTTGTAAGACGCTGTTGAGTTATTATGAAACTGAATCTATTTGCACTATATGTACACTTTACAAAACTGCATAAAATTGAGCAAAATACATTTGAAAAAAGTTCTGCCTTCATCTTTCGGATTCATAAGGTGGAAATTCAGACGGAACATGAAAAATGTCAGACATAAAGTTGTTTCCTGGATTTGGTCCAAGTTGCGTTGAGGCGTTAGCTAAGTTTTATTTATTTTTATTTTTTTTGCACTGTCCTGTTCACTCGGTGCCAAAGCATGATCGTATGTTTATGTGGGGATGTCTATGCCTGGGTATTCGCCAAACACAAAATTGTTGCATTTTAATGGATATTTATTCTGTAATTTTGAATAAATGGGAGAAAAACCTATTCTAGAGCCAACATTTGAATTTCCCAAGAACAAGGCTATACACTACTGCACATTGGTTCACAATGTCATAATTCATATAAAAATATTGCTATCCTATGTGATGTCTTTTAAAATAACATTGGAAACAGGGTAGACTCACCAAACGGATGCAAATGCTCAGTGTGGTATGGTTTTAAAGGTTGCTTCACACATGCTTGTCTAGATTTTACCCAAAAGGGTTTTGTCTGCAATGCATTATCCATGCTTATAAGGTTTTGAAGCATCCATAAAAGCTCTGCTCAGAAGTACAGACAGTCTGAAATGGGGAACTTAACATGAGAAAATGTGTAAGCTATAGTAAGATGGTTGATTTCAAACTAATGTCAATGACAATAATTCCCCCCCCCCCCCATTCAGGAATGTGAATGGTCAGCTCTGGAGGATTATCATAGTCATTTGGCCCTCACTGTTTAGAAGATGTTTACAGGCCTGATTTTATCAGACCCATATGAGCATTTTTCTCTTGTGACTCATGACCAGACTGCCAAACACCACCAGATTTAAGGGAGGTGAGATGTCCAGAACGGATTGGAACAAAGAGAATTTCCCTTGATGTGCCTGCTCGCTTCATGTTGTAGCTGCTCACTTCATGTTGCCTTATACATCTGTGTCGAAGACAGTAAAATAAGCACCAAAAAGGCTGAGTGAATTCTATTTTTAATTGGCTGATTTTTGTAGCAGTATTTATCATGGGAATGACTGATATATTGGGACTGAGGCTGCTTATCTTTGGACTTGTTTTCATTGTGGATTCTTCAGTTTCGGTAAGAGCTTGCAGTAAAATGGTATCCCTCTAATTGTGTTTATGGAATGCCATTTTTATTAATTCATACATATATCTTCAACATAATATCTGAACTGTCATGTAATTAATATTGTATAGGTGGGGAAGACATTTTTACCATGGCACATGTTCTTATCATGAAATGTATTTCCATCACAATAATTATCTCATTTCTCACATGTAATGATTGTTACCATTATATAGAATTTCTTTTTTATTATTTCTATTGCTTTTAGGGACTTGATACAGTATGTTCATAGAGTAATTTTCATAAAGTTTGAAAATTTAGCCACCAGTATTGCATGAAAAACTCATGATGTTTTTTTTTAGAACCAAATCGTTTTTTTTTTTCTGAATCTGGTATTTTTCATTTTGGTTGTTATTATTTGCATAATTGTTATACTTAAATAATTAATAATTAATGCATGTGTGTGCATGTATGTCTTCATCCATGTAATGTATGTATGCACATGTACATGTATGTGTGTCCACGTGTGTGAATTATGTGCTTGTGTATGTGTACGTTTGTGTGCTATGCGTGTGTGTGTTTGTGTTTCTGTGAGTGTGTCTGTGCATGTGTGTGTGTGTGTGTGTGTGTGTGTGTGTGTGTTTGTTTGTATATCTGTGCGGACAGGCGCCAGATGAATGCCAGCAGGAGACGACCAGGCTGCGCTCCCAGCTGAGGGCACTGGAGAGCCGTGCGCTGAGGCAGCAGGAGCTCATCGAGCAGCTCCGCAGCCGCCAGGCAGAGGCGTCCCTCAGCGAGGACAGCCTGGTCGACCTGGGCGAGCTGAAGGACTACGCAGGTGAGCACTTTCCTCTTCTGTACGGAGCGCCAGCGCATGACTGACAGGTGTACTTACACAAACATCTTTAGTCGATGTGAAGAAAAAAAATCCCACTTATTGCAGTGCACTGTGCTGGGCTGAAAAGGTTTTTTACTGTGGCATTTATGGTACAAACATGCGTTTTGTTGCTAAAGGGTGTTGTCTCGTTCAGACTGTGCTCAGATCTACAACGATGGGAACAAAGCAAGCGGGTTTTACATGATCAAACCACTGCATGCCCCCTCGAAGATTAAAGTGTACTGTGACATGAGCGATGGAGGGGGCTGGACCGTCTTTCAAAGGCGATCTGACGGGAGCGAGCGCTTTGATCGGTGAGCAGAATTAAGGCTTTTTTTATATGGCAGAAAAGGTTTTGCACCCTTTAGAGTTTCATGTCTTTGGAGCTTAAATGTGAAAGAAACTCAGTACTATATGTCAACATAAATATAATAACAGTGTTTGTAATGGCATCAGCTGTCAGTTTTATTCTCTGTTTCCTCCCTTGTAGGGATTGGGCTGATTATAAGAAAGGCTTCGGAAACATGCAGTCTAACAGTGGAGAATTCTGGTTAGGAAACGATAACTTGCATTATTTAACTTCACAAGGTAAGAACAATGTGTTACTGTACAATCAGTAATCATTTCTTGTATTGTATAGCATTAGATAAATTGACAAATTTCACAAAAAAAGGTATAAGGGTATTGTAGACCACATAACTATCATACAGCAATCAAACTGTAGAAAAGGATGAGATGGAAATGTCTATGATGGTAATGGTTTTCTATTAATAATAAATGTCACATCTGCTTGTCCTTTACTTAAAGGTGATTACGAGCTCAGAGTCAACATGGCAGACTTTGATGATAATCAACGCTATGCAGTGTACAGAAGTTTCAAAGTTGCCAGTGAAGAGGTATGAGCTATAGGAAGAATATAGTTCAGTACCCCTCTAGGCCACTAGGTGGATCTACTTGTCAAGGCACTGTTTGAGTTTGGGTGGTCCCCACAGTTAATTAACAATTTACCACAGAAAATAGAAAAGCCATCATATTACACACAGCACATACATAATTTTGCTTGGATATCCCTCACTATGGTCAATATTTAAACCTAGGAACAGTTCAAAGGTGAATTAAAATAAAATATTGTTGTTGGCAGAAATTGATAGAACTGCATTATAAGTTGCAAAGTATTTTTTTGCAAAGTTGATTATGATCTGAACTAACTAAACACTACGATCTGTAATTAAATACTAGTTCATTGGGCTTCATTTAGACATATTTCAAAAGTGGGGTACAGTTAGCCTTGTACAGAAACCTTGTTTTTAAAGTGGTTTTATTATGGGTTCAAAATCCTGCCTAGTTTGGTATAAGTTTTATAAAGGAAACGTGGCTTGAACAGCAACATGTCGTTGAATTTGAATTATTAATCTGTACCCGAGGGGTGTAGCCCCAGCTTGTTTCGCTCCTTTGATATTAGCGGCTGGCGTTTCCCTGCAGGACAGCTACCAGCTGGCGTTCGGTAAGTACTCTGGGTCTGCGGGAGACTCGCTAGCCGGCGGCTACCATCCGGAGGTGCAGTGGTGGGCCAGTCACCAGGGCATGAAGTTCAGCACGCACGATCGCGACAACGACCGCTACGAACGCAACTGCGCCCGCGAGGACAAAGCCGGCTGGTGGTTTAACAGGTCACATTATGTCTGCTGCTTCCATAGATTTAGAATTTATTATTTGTTCTGTGTAGCATTGTCTGTGATATTTTTTAATGTGGGTGTAAGACTACCCAATTTCCCCCTGGGGATCAATGACGCATTATCTATCTCTCTATCATATGTTCTAGTGGGTCACTTGACTAAGGGAGGGAGGGGGAGACAAAGTCACAGATGACCAAAATAGTTCTTGTTTGTGACCATTAGCAGTAGGCTGTATGTGAATATATAGGCTCTTCATTATATATTGGCCCATATTAATCTGTTTGAAACTGAATTTTTCTGTAGTATAGTAAAGCTTATGTTTTATACTAAAACATTACAATGCTGTAAACCAGTCCTTTTAGCAGAACTGATGGCAGCCTTTGAACATTCAGTCTACAAAAACAACCTGATTTCGTAACATCACATTTTTTCACTTGTGTGTTATTCCGTTTTTCTCCTCTAGATGTCACTCTGCCAATCTGAATGGCTACTACTACAAGGGCCCGTACAGCTCAGTGACTGACAACGGGATTGTCTGGTACACATGGCATGGATGGTGGTACTCCTTGAAATCTGTGGTGATGAAAATCAGGCCTGAGAATTTTGAGCCGAATGAGGTGTAAACATGCTCTGAATGCACTTCCACCATAATATCAGCGTGAGATCTTTGTTTTCAAAATAAAAGTATTCATTATGCATAACACAATGTGTTTTCTTAGGTTTACGTCCCCTGAGTTTCTATTCACATGCTTGACCAGGTGGTGGTCTAACTCCAGAAGTCACAAAATTTAATCAGAATTCATATTACATATAGAAAATGCATTTCAGGTGTCTTGATGTCTGTCATCGACTACTGCCTGTTCTAACATTGTTTGATTGAAACCCTTGGTAACTCTAGATCCATATAAAATATTCAATGTGTAATGATGTAGTGTTATTGGAAATATTATTCTGCTCTCCGATTGACAGAATCATGACATTGCTAAGAGCCCATCCTGTTTGTTTGTTTGTGTGTGAAAAAGGACAGTTATCCAGATTGAGTCATTCATATGTTCGCCTGCCTTAACAAACCAGATAAGCACTTGCAAGCACAGGTTCAGGCACGCACTGTCAACTGCACATTAATTATGAGAATACACGTTTTAGTGCTTGCAATGATATAAAAGACACCTGTATACTACTGTGTAAAATTAGAAACTGATTAAGACACTTTGTGTTTATCCAGTAACTGTTGCAGAGGTCAAATTAATATGACAAAGCATCGCAATGGCTGAAGCACTATGAATTCATTTTATATGTTCTTTAAACCTTTTCTTAAAATAGTGGCAACAGAAAGACACAAGCATCAGAGTTGTTATTTTTCCAGCATGATATCCTGAATCAACGAACCAGATATCCTGATCCTGATGTCATATTTCCTTTTTCCTGATCTGGCAAAATGCACTTGAAACAGGTTTCAGGGGTGTGACTATTTCAATTCCACTTTCTGAGTAAGCATTCAAATAAAATTCAAATGTTTACAATAATAAGAGGCCTGGTTTCTATTGTGTTATATAACTTATATCCCAGGAATTATATGCTTGTGTGAAAAGTATATTGTGAAAGTATCTCTATCCTAGTTTATTGGCACTCAATATATAATATAGCTCAGCTATGGCATGTACATTCATTGGACCTGTGTTAAATATGTCACAATGATATTTTGCAAGAAGAAAAGATTGCAGAGACAGTCCACACATAAAGGTGAGTACACTGGGTTGTATTTAAGCAGGGAGTGGGGGTTGTGCATGCATGTGTGAGTGTGATTGTTATTGTCTTCCCTAGAAAACCGTTCTTTAAATAGGGATACCATTGTTTTATAGTTCATCGGATAACACCATTACGAAAGTAATTTGAACTGGAGCAAGCTTGGAAGTCCTCTGCATTTACAACAAACAAACAAACACACACACACACACACATAGAGAGAGAGAGAGAGAGCACATGTTTAATTATGTACAAGAAATCTGCTTTAAATCCTCATGGTATTTTTTCTGTATTTGATAGTTACATCTAGTAGCCTATTGTTGGATGATTCGTAATCATTAATGTAAGCCATGTTGATTGATCTGTTAATCTGATGCCACCGCCCCCGATTCATGTGCAATTTATAATAGTACAACTTCCTATTATTAATATAATTAATGTTTTTTTTAAAGACATTTTAAGTTATAGACGTAAAAGAAAATAAACTATGAAAAATGAAAAAATTCCCCAATGACCTGTCCTGCATTGCCCAAGTGGCAAGACATGTAGCAAGCAAAGGACTCAAGCAAGTGAGCATGCTGGTCGTAACGGTCAGTTTTTAAACGTAACTGGTGGTCGCTAAAAGTTGATATGGGAAGATGGCGTTGACGTCACCTTTTGCACAGGTGAAGAGGAGATCACCTGCGACCGTTTAGTGTGTCTGCAAGTTGTGGTGATTTAAGTGAGTATGCCTACATTTGAAATTATTTTAAATGTGTAACGACTTTTGTTTTGGCAAATGCTGCTAATATCGTTCTAAACCACGAACGGTCGGTTATTATCAGTTATTTCACTGATATTTTCTAAATGCAATGTTACTTGCTATGTAGCAGTTGAAGTACTCTAGTGTTTTGTTTGTTCGCTAGTTTTCTAGTATCAAATCATTTTTGTTGACCTGTCTTAAGCTAGCTATATGGGGTTCACGTAACCGTTTTTTTTTTACCCTTGCATTTATTTAAAAAACATTCAGAAAACACGGGTGTTTTGTAATAGTACTATTTGTAACCATAGTTTACATAGATTACAAATATTCGATTGATGGTGGCCTATCAAGACGGAGAACCACATTCTCTGGAGTTTTCTACAGTTGGCCGCATCAAATTGTAGCCTATGAACTTTTTAATGCTTAAAATACCTCAGTTTACGTAAGACAGATCTACATTTAACCAGTTAGGTTTAATGGTAGTTCGCTATAGCTGCCCAAAGAGAATCAGTTAATGAAAGTTTTCAATGTGCAGAATTGCTTAATAAATCAAGCTATAAAAACGTGATTCCTAATTAAAAGAAGTGGTGTTCTTGCTCGATGTTGTGCATTTTAATTAGGCTACTAATTGTGAATGCAAGCCATTCCACATGGAACAGATCCCCTGTAAATAATATTGTGAGCTAAATATAAATAAAGGTTGCAGCATGTACAGCCCTATGCATTTTTAAATCATGCCAATCCAGTTACTTGTAGGCCTGAGTGTTGGTGACCATGTACCGATGCCGACCATGAAACTGCAGTGCACCATACACCACATAGATGATATAGGGGTATCGGGATGTTGGATAAGAATAAGATCTCTTCCCCTTTCTGGTTTCCTTTGATCTGCGAAAGGATGTTTACTTAGTAGAGCAGCGGAGAACATGCCTGTGTGGTACAATTTTTACTTGACTGCAGGTAGGACCGAAGAAGGCTGATTTTTGGGCGTTTACCTCTGACGTGTACTGTGCGTGAGCCAGAAGCTGCTCCTTCGCTTGGAATCAAGATAAGATCTGAGAAATGCGTCACTGAATCAAATGGTTTATTACTATATTGACCCCATTCTTTATTTGTAGGGTCAGTCCCTCTTTAATGGTTGCTATGTGTATTCTCAGAAAGGATAATACAGCTTTTTCTTTGAGATACTTATTAATGGTGTAGTCTACATCTTGTGCTGTCTTGTGTTTGGGGAGAGTGGATCAGATGTAATGGACACAACTTGTCATGTTATATAGCAATGAGTCTAGACTGTAAAGAGAGGGACCTGACCTTCTCAGTTAGACTCTGGAACATAAATCTTATTTTAAGACTTAGATCTTATAGGCCTTACTTTTTATCGTTTAAATAGTATGTTTTCGCTGTCATTTGTTCTCTTTTTGTTTGTTTTTGTTTTTTCCTTTACATGCATGATTCTTAACTTCTGACCACTTTTTTTTTCAATAAGGAATTGTTTTTAAATAATTTTGTGCTGTATTACTTAAGGTGATATTTCTGTTTTAAAAACATTCAAACATGCCTTCACCTCCTTCTGCTGTTGTGACGGATTCGGGGAGACTAGAGGGGAAACACTGTGGTGGGTCCCATACAGGTCAGCCGCTGGCCTCTGTAGTCCTGCGTAAGGGCCAGACCGTAACCCGATCCCCCTTTTGGAAGCATCTGAACTTTTTTTAATGGCGAGGTGAAGACCAGGTCTGCTGCTGTGGATTTTTACGAAGTGAGCGAAGCCTTATTGGACCACAACCCTGAATGTAAACAAGAGTCGCTCAAGGGCACATGCGCAAAGACATTTAAATAACCCTTTGACTGCCAGGCCCATTTATGACTAGTATTAAATCAAAGTTTGAGTAAGTACTGTAAACCCTGCAGTTTTTTTCAGTGTTTGTGTTTCCTTCTGCAAGTTTAAGCATTTAGGCTATTTGGTGCAGTGAGCTCGTCCATTAATCAGAATTTTTGATTCATGCTGCATTGATTTTTTTTTTTTTTTTTTTGCCAAGCCAGTCCTTTCTGGCACTGAGCATGTGCGAATGCATGGTGATATACTAGTATAAAGTATAGTGAAAGGAATGCTCCTTCCTTCGAATGTATGTTTACCACTCAGGTCTATATTTGGATGCGGCACTGAGGCATTCCAAATGGCAGTCTGATGTGTATAAGTCAGGTGGGCAGGACGAATCGGGCGTTGGCACTTTGAATATAGACGGCACGCGAGATGGATGACCCAAGAAATGGCATCTGGGAAGGAACGACCCGCTCTAAAATACCCGACCCATTCAGGCTGCACGTGTCTGTCTTCTCTACTGCGTCCGTTCGTACAACTCTCTGGAGCTCACTGCTGCTTTACGGGCCCGCGGATTTGCTGATTGCAGCTCTTTCAGGCAAAGGACCGTTCTGGAAACTCAATATTGTCCAGATCTGCTGTACCCTTTGGCCAGCCAGTCACGTCAGTATTGATCTGCTAAAAATCCTTCCATTTCCCCCACATTTATTTAAGGGAAGACTGCTGTGTTTTAGACAAGGAGAGAGCTGAATTGCAGGTAACTCTTCTGTGTAGTGTGTCTGTAAACGTTTGTAGGCCAACTGATTGTATTTGGGGAAAAAGTTTAAAAATAGCTGCCTGTATCTTGTCCTCTATAGCATGGATATCTTCTCCAGTTGCATAGTAGTTGTATCTTTTCTTCTGACAGTTAAAAAAAAAAATGCTTCTTGATCTTTCAAAAGTGCATATGTCAAAATAAAAGCGTAATATAATTCCATCTCATACAGTCTATAATGTCGTCAATGAAAATTATAATTTGAATGAAATTATGTCAGTGATGTCAGACACTGAATGTCTGTTAGTCATGAGGCTATACATTTTTTTTTACTGTCAGTTTGGCGTAGCAGGTGACGTATCGCGGCTTGACCTGGTGGCCTTTCCCCTGTCGGCAGCAGTGTGATGTACAGTAATATCCTAGTCTGCACAGCTCAGAAGGCCTTGTGAATCCACACCAGCTTTAGGCTGAGCCCTGCAGAGACGTTCATGTATCACGGTGAACACACGGTGGTCCTGTTCTGTCTCTGTGTGCAGTGTGGTCACCCGTGTGTTTGAGAGGCTTCTCGGAGCCACTGTGAAAGACTGCTGTTTGCTGCCTTTACTGATCTTTCACTCATTTTCCATAGCTACATGCTGTATGAAGACCTGACTATTTCTCACTTCTCTAATGGAATGTTGGGCCTAATGCGTTTCATCATTGAGCGGGCCTAATTTTGTTTTTTTTTTCATAAACTGGACAAAAAAGTTGATTATACGCAATGAAGTGTTTTCCTGGGTTTTGCACATCAGGTTCTGTGGTTGTTTTTGTTTTGTTTTTAAGCGACTTGTACACTGCTCCCGGGGGGCTCGGGGTTGGCTTGGCTTTCAGCTGAATTGTGCGATCGGTGTCTGCTGATACCCCTGAGCTCCCCGGCTCTGTCCGGCCCGCACATTTCGTCCTGCCCCAGTGAATAAGGGCAGCGCTGTTCATTCCGTAGCCTACACACTGCTCGTGTTCTCTGATTCTGGCTGCTGATTGGACGGTCAGGTGAAGATCTGCATTCCGTGTAGTGCAAGTTATATAGCGCTCTTAATAGCGCTTATGAAACGGTGGACTGTTTAGATTACTGTTCCCGCATTCCTATAAATAAAGCTGTTATTTCCGCAAGCAATTTCACGGGAAATATTTTGTGGCGCTGATACGTGATTTATCTTGGCTGCGGGTGCTATAAAACGCCGCGCTGTCAGGCACGCTGACGATAACGTGCGATGAATTCTTCCTCCGACACGCGAGGCTAACGTGCTAGCTGTGCAGCGCTGGCGCGTGGCGCTGCGCTTGCTTCTGTTTACATACCGGGACTCTGCAGAGCGAGTGATAACTGTTGTTTCTGTAAATACAGCACCACTGGTCTAGTATACTTTCCCCCCCATCTTTCCTCTTGGCCGCAATCTTGTAATGTCATACTCTGGGAGCTGTAATACCCTAATCAAAATTTTACTATAATGATGCTGATTCACTTATCAGGTCTTGGGACCGACTTGCCCAGTCATCAGAAGGCTTGGTTCTGTCTGTGGGAAATGTTCTGTTGTACCACTGCTTATCTGTTAAGTGGCCTAGGTTACAGTGAACGCCAATTGGGATATCTTTGTCCTTCTTTTGACAGGGGCTCTGTTATAACGATTAAATGAAGGTTTATTCAGCATTATTCGGCCATTTTTAACAGTTCGCTGGCAGCAGTTACTGGGAATGGTTAGAAACTGTGTCCCGCTGATGCGTATCTAAGATCAAGTCGTGTGGTGTAAAAGTCCGAACACATGCGTGCAAAACGGAAGGACTGCAAACATAATAAAAGTTTCCTGAAGTGAATGTATGATACTTCATCTTGTGCCTAATGGGGGGGGGTGACTGTTGGGGAAATATTTATAATTGACGAAACAGACTTCGTCTTCTGCTGTTCCGTTCAGAACTTCACATATTTTAGGGAGCTTAGAAGCTTCTGCGGTTGTGAAGTCTTACACAGGAGATGACTTATGCAGGCAGGAAGTTTCTTTGTTTCAGTGGAGGCGGCTGGATTTATGAATCTTGGGCCAAAACCATTTTTTTTTCTAAGAAGTCCGTCAGGTACCCTTGCATAATAATGATACTGTACTCAAAAGCAAACTTCCTAGAGTAAACCGTATGCTATAAAATGCGTTTGTACTGTGTAAATCTATGTGTGTTTTTGTTGAAGTCCTAATCAGTGTATAATTGCCTCTGTGACCCACAGAGAATTGATTTAGAAGGTTTCCCATGCCTGACGTGTCACTTGTTAGGCAAGACTGTTACTTCAGTCTAAGGACCTTATATGGATTAAGCAGAAAATAGCCTGTAGTGCTGCTCTCCAAGGTTCTGTGCTTCTGTGGGCTGTTTGTATACCATTAGGCTATATGGTGCCTCCTGCATCAGTGTAAAAACTGGCCATTAAAATGTTTTATATTATTTTTGTCTTTTATCCACTGCACATCCTACTGTTTACCTTTGCCTATGTGTAGTTTGAAATCTTGCAGCCCTGTCTCACTTTGTTTAGAAGTCATTTCACTACCTGTGTGTGTTGGCTCTCTTTTTGGCTGAATGACATAAGCGGTGTTGACGTCAAGGGCGTTTGTGTGAACTGAAAAGCCAGTGAAACGCTGTACGTCGAACGGCTACGCGTTTCCCAGTTTGCCTCCTGGGGTCCAGAATTAGCCACCATGTGCCTGGATTACGGCCTTAATCTGATTGTGTAACGTGTGGAGATGGTGGCACAACCTAAAGATCAGCACGCCAGAAACTTTAAAAAGGCCTGAACCTGTAGTTCTGCTCTCTCTCTCTCTCTTTCCCCTCCCATTTCCCACCGTTTTGGTTTCCTAGTCAGCGCCAAAAGTCTGGCTGATCTGTTCTCCCGTATAAAAGGGCCTTTGGCTGCTTAGCAACACTGAATGCTGATTTGGTCTGACAAGTGGAGGCCCCTCCCTCCCCAGAGAGAGAGGCTCACATGGATAAGGTAACCAGTCGCCGCACAGTAAACTTAGCACAGGAACGCTACGGGGAGCGCACTCCAGGGGTGGACCTTGAACTCGCGAGGCAGCTCAGGGCGCAAGCATGGTGCCAACGCCGAGGTGTGTGTGCGAATGTGCGTGCGTGTGTGTGCGCGTGAGCTGTAGTTTGGGATGAGCTGCTTTGGGAGGAGCGGAGTTCCAGGGAAAAGCAGAATTCCTGCCTGCCTGACTGGGATAAAGCCCTCAGTTTAGCCCGAGTTACCGCTGCACGGCTGGGCTAGGCCGCGCGGAGTAAACTTCCGCGGCTCTCTCCACGCCGAGCGGGACTTTTCTGTTTTTGTGCTTCGCTAAGCACTAATGGGATTTGGGCTGAAAGTGAGAGTCTTGGCAGAGGAATGAGCGAGCGAGCGAGAGAGAGAGAGAGCTGCACGTTCAGTAGCTTAATGGAGATCTGCAGCTCTGGCTGACTCTGACCGTGGACCATGGAGCACTGCCTGACTGGTACGTTTCTTACTGCATGAGATGTGAGCTTTTATACAGGTTAGGATAAACCGGTGATTGAGCTGTCATTTGAATATATTCTGTTTACTGTAAACTGAGATTGTGTTCTCATGGTGAGGCTGCAACACTTATCACAGGTTGAAACCATATCAATTTCAGACTTATGTCAGTAACCTTTGAATTGGCATAGTCCGAGAGTAATTTCTTGTATGCAGACATCTTTAAATCCTGTATGTTCATAGTTAATGTTAATTAAGTATTTAGCTATAAATTCTGGATAGAATAACTTGGTTGAATGCTAATGGAAAAAGACAATGTTGGCTGAAAACTTGTCTGGCACATTTTTAATAACTTTTAAACTTTTGGACAATGTGCAAAGAACATATTTTTAAAAATATTTTCCTCTCCTGTTACACCACAAGCATTGATAGACTGGCATTTATTTCAGAGATACATGTGAATGGTGTCTTGCACTGGTGTAATGCTGGGATAAACTGCACATAAAATGTCTGTCGTGACTCATTTGTTCTTTGTGTCAGTAGTTTAGAAATTAGGAGCACACCAGAGTCCAA
This sequence comes from Anguilla rostrata, assembly GCF_018555375.3. Lineage (NCBI taxonomy): Eukaryota > Metazoa > Chordata > Actinopteri > Anguilliformes > Anguillidae > Anguilla > Anguilla rostrata. The sequence goes on along the minus strand of NC_057939.1, from coordinate 52,338,810 downwards.
TGTGTAGTTGGGTTAAGCATTAATTCAGGGTGGATGTTGTTTCTTTAAATGCTCGGCCCAGGGTTGCAGGAGTCTGACTGTACATGACTAAGCATACTCTCCGTTTCCGTGGGAACCATTCAGTCAGCCAGGGTGATGCGTTGTTGCCGTGCAGTTTCGGCCAACAATTTCATCAAACGTCAAATGAAAAACATCTCGGATTTCTTTACTTGCTTAGTTTATATTGAGGTTGTGTGTCAGTTTGTACAATGCAATGATATTTTTCTAAGAATCTCTATTTTTGGTGGTGGTATCAGGTTTTTTTCCCCCCCTTCCTTTTCTCTTGTTTATAGAAACCAATATTTGCTCTGTTTGTATGCGGCAAAAATAAAATGCGTGAAACCCAAGTTTGGATATGTAAACTGTTGTCTGATTTGAAAGACTTAAATGGAACTTTTTTCTCTGTGTCCTATACAAGCTGGGATGTTGCATGCATTTTGCTAAGAGAGGGGAGTACAGGCTGTTCATAGCTCATATTCCTGAATCATTAGAAGTTAAACGTCCTGACACTTCAGAATCCAAAAGATTCTTTCTTTTTCAGCAACACAATGTAACATTGCTGTATGAAGCAGGGGAAATTCCCTCGGTGCTGGATAGCTTATATGGAGATAAGATTTCACACTGGACCCTCTTAACTCTAGCTGTGCAAAGTTGAACTTTCCACGGGCAGTTTTGTATGAATTGTGAAAATTGGTTTTTGGGGCTAAGAATTAAATTATTCTGAAAAAGCTCAATATTTCAAATGTGTGTTCGAGGTGTTGTAATTTTTTACAAGAGCTTTCCAAACTTTGCTTGTGACCGCACAGGAATTCATTGGTGGGAGTTTGATTTAATGCCGTCAAAGTTAATACCTTTCTTTTGGGCCAGATTAAAAACTTTCACCTACCCAGTAATCACCAATAATTACCATGCGTATAGTAGAGATTCTGGAGTTCATCCAGGAGCCCTCACACCGACATGAAAGTCGTAATTGGTGGCAAATGTGAAGGCTCTATTATTTTCATAACTTTGATTTTTTTTTTTTTGTCTTTCCCCTCGATGTTTGCATAACAACAGCACATAACAGTACAGCAGTTATGCCGAAATGATTTGATCACAATGAAGGGGAAATTTGTGCTTTTGAGTGCCCGATGTCAGCTCAAAATGAAATGTTTTTAAGACTTGGTGGATGGCTCCAAAGATTGTTGTGAACATGATCACTTCTGGCGCATCAATGTGATCACGTCTTTCCTGGATGTTTTTGTGTGGTTCGATCCTCAACTCTTGACATATTGACAAAGGCCGTTGTTTTGTCAGCCATCTTATCAGCTATTATCAGTGGTCATTTTCCCTTTTCACTCAAAGGGACTTTGCTTCTTATATTTCCAGCTCAATGGACGCCTAAAGTTAAGAGGTAGTGACTGTGCTGGAGTACGGAAAATTCCAAAAGAGCCCTGTTGTGACTCTGCTCCATTATAACCATTAGGCTGGTGGATAATGATGTTTAAATGTACCATCCTTTCACACGAAACCCCTGCAAAAATACTGGTTTTCTTTCCCAAATCTACTAAAAGGTTGTTCTTTTGTGCAACTGTATTCTACGCTCTAAGAAAAGAGCTGGACGAGACTGTTTAAAACATTCCTCCGTCTTATTGCACTTGACAGGAGTGCAGCAAAGCGTACAGAGCTTTTCTTCTAACAATCGAGAGTTATGCTGAATTACCCAGTGCCCCGAGGAGACAGCCATGTCTGTAAGGAGAACAGGCACTGCTTTGAGTTGTGGGAAATAAAGGGGGGGCATTGATCGTCTATGATTACAGTTGGGTCTGTCTCAAAACTTTAATCGCACTTTCTAATTTTTCACTTTCTTTGACTCTGCAGGCATTTTAAGATTTGTAGCGGCCCGAGGGAATTTGCGTTGGAGAATATTGTAATATTACTGCTAATGCAAGTGAAATGTTTCAATTTGCTTCCATTTTCTCTACGTTTTACAACAGGGGCCTAATGATGGACACTAGCATGGTACAGGATTAATTGGGGTTTGTGGATCTTGGCACAGCTCAGGCGTTTGTGTGCTGATACTTTGCTTGTCATCTGTGGCCACAACAATGAGGTGTTTGTCTAAGAGGGTGTAGTGGCCTTTGTGGTCCAGTCTCCATCGCGGAGCTAATGCAAACACAGCGGTGGCCGGCGGGGCGGTTTGGTTCACACAGTCGGCCCTGGAGAAGCCCTGCTGCTCTCGGGGTGGACGCTGCTCCTCGCTCGTGCCGAACGCTGACGGGACGTCCCGGCCCAGTTTGAGAGGGCTTGGCTGCTCGTGTGTGCGCAGTGGTCGCCCCGCATTAACTCACATCGCCCAACTCTGCCATCCCACACGCTGCAGTCAGCATTGGGCATTTGGGCACTGCAGAGGGGCGGAGCCATTAGTCTCTGTTTACACACACACACACACACCAAAACACACACACACATGCACGCACGCTCTCCCTCTCTCTCTCACACACACACACACACACACACACATATGCACGCACACACAAACTCTCTCACACACACACTCACACATGCACACACATACGCGCACAGACACACCCACACACACACACACACACACATGCACACACAAACTCTCACACACACACTCACACATACGCGCACAGACACACCCACACACGGCATGTATATGCGCGCACACACAAGCACAATGTAAATTCTTATTTTTCTGAGGTCAGCATCTTGCGCGTAGAGGAATGCTGGATGTGCATTTGTGCAGTGCGGAGGGTAGCAGTGTCACCTGTCATTTACTCTGCTCCTGTCTGTCCACTATCATGTGCCATAGCAGAAATCGCACCCTGATCCCACTATCAGTAACTAATTCATTTTTAATAAAGGTGCCGGTGCAGACTCTACCTGCCCCTCTGTGTCTCCTATGTCCATTAACAATTCAGCACGGTATCGTAGCACAGTAGACCTCATTAGTTTAAGACTAGAGCGAACTGGATACGTAGAACTTGATACGACAGGCCGCAAATAACTGGATGCGATATTCTAACGCAGCCTTTCCCTCTTCATGCTGCTGCACCTTTGCTTGGCATTGCGACGGGACGGAAACGCACATGTAGAGGCTGTTTGCTGTGTGCGGTGATTCTTGAACAGTGTGCTCGCTGTTTTGCCCAAACACAGAGTGCTGAGTGTGCAGTTTGCTCAAAGGCCATTTGTCCCAGGGGAATGTTTTTAATACCTGCAGCCCGATTAATGCTCCCCTTTCCAGGTTGTTCACGCTCGACTCATGTAAATATTTACATGCATTAGACTCAATGTATTGCAAAAATATTATATTCTGTCTCCAGAAGACTGTTATGGAACTGAAGTTTTATTTAGTATTCTTAATGCTGAAGGGACTGCAGTTTGACCGGTGGTTTGCCGTTTGCGTTTAAATGAAAGTTCTGAAATTTGAAATTAATGAAAACTTCCCTGCTGTGACCCCTGAACATTTCCACGTCTGTGGCGCGGCTGCCCGATGCCGCTAACTCAGAATGGCTTTGGCAGAGGTAATGGCTTTAACAGCGCAGTCCTTAAAAATAAAAAAAATGAGAAATTTAGTGGCCGTAGGTCTGGGTCAGTAAATTATAGGCAAGCCACAAGCCACCTCATGCCATACCCTTGATTTAAAAGCAACTCCCACTGCATACTATAAAAACATGTCTGTTTTTTTCATTATTATTCTTTAGGGGGAGAGGCAGGGTATACCACCTTGTGTATCAGTGAAAAAATACCTGCTAATGAATTTTTTTTTCTTTTCTTCCCACCCCCCCCCCCCCCAGATGGCTTTCTTACTTGGCGGTGCTGAATCTGGAATGATTAAAGATCAGTTGTTCCTCATGTTCAAAACGCTGAAGTGAAGACCACCCGAGCAATGCAGTAGTAGGGCCTCCATATGTCCGAAGCCCTGCTACCATAAAGTAACATTCAAAATAAATTTAAAAATAAAAGAAACCTTGTCTGGCCACCTGACAGCCGGTTAAGACGATCTCAGAATGAGCGTACGCAGAGCAGGTGCGCAGAACCGCACCCACGCGAAGGCCGTGGGGGTCGTGACTCGCTCCATGCGCCTCCTGCTGGACACGGACGACCAGAACGGAAACAAGGTGGCGAGCGGCAGCGACAAGGCCTCCTCCCCGGAGTCCACGCGGAGCAGCAGCAGCCTGAGCAGCATCGGGAGCAGCCGGCAGAGCCCCGCCGACGTGGAGATGCTCGACTGCTGCCTCGGCAAGGAGGCCGTCCCCCTGACCAATGAGGGCTTCGGCCCCGCCCCTTTTCACGGCTCGGGGTGTGGCCAGGACGAGGGGATTACGCGCCTGGAGTCCGACGGCAAGCCCACGTCCCTGTACCTGGACACCAAGCCCGACAACTGGAACGACAACCTCGCCTTGGCGATGACCGGTCTCCAAGACGACGCCCGCCGCGGCGAGGGCAGCGACCGGAGCGCGGACGCCTCTCCCGACTGTGCCGTGAGCGAGGGCGGCGGCGGCGACGAGCCCGCCATCCCGTCCCGCTGCGGCTCCTGCGACGGCCGGGTCTCCTCCGCGTCCGTCAGCTCCGGGGACACGGCGCTCAACAGCGACGGCGTCGGCCTGAGCGATTCGGGGAGCGACGGGCCCCCGAGCGCCTCCCTCCTCGGGGGGTCCCCCGCCCCGACTCCGGCGCCCGGCGACATCGGCACGTCGTCGATCGCGCTCCCCGACGTCTGCGAGGGCCTGCGAGACAGAACGCCGAAGGCTGGCGCGTCGGGCGAGGACGGCGATTCCCAGCCTGGCGGTGTTGCCCTTTTCCCTCGGCCGGGTGGCGAGGACACGTATTTGGCCATCGACGAAAGTCCGCCGGGTCCGCCGTGCGAAGCGGAGGCGAAGGAAGGCCGGTCGACAGGCGCTGCTGAGCGGGAGTGCTCCTCCCCCGCGCCGCTGTGCAGGACCTACGTGGAGGCGGAGCCGCTGCAGTGCAGCTCTGGCGCGTGCACGCCCGTAGGGGGCGGGACCTTTTTGGTGCTCGGCTCGGAGGACTCGGACACGAGCTGCGGGGCGCAGACCTCCACCCCGGTGCAGGGCTCGGCCGAGAACAAGACCTTCTGCCTCCCGCCCCCGTCCGAGTCGCCGTGCCGGGATAACCGTGGCAACGTGGGCAGCCCTGCCGCTCGCCCCCCGAAAGGGCGGCCGCGTCCCCCCGTCCCGCCATTGCCCGCCGCCTCCAGGCCGCCCGCGTCCGCGGCCCACCGGCGCGCCAAAACGGTCCCGACCAGGTTCCCGCAGCCCGACCTCAAGAACGTCAAGCCGAAGGTCATGTCCCGGCCAACCACCCCGCTAAGGGTGTCCAACCTCGCTCGGGTCGCGACCACCCCCAGCAAACCCGCTCCGGCCAATCAGAACGCCCCCGCTGGTTCGCCTGCCCAGAGAAAAGGGGAAGCGGGCGACGGGGGCAAAAGACTTGGGACATCCTTAAACTCAAACAAGGGGGTGGCTCAGAAGTCCAGGCCACGCAGACGTTCGGAGTGCGATTCTGCTGTAAGGCCGCGTAGGGACAGCCTGCTCTCCTCCGCACAGAGGGACACGGCGAACAGGGGCGGCTCTTCTGCCAGTAACGTGACGTTCGACACCCTCGTGCCCCCGTCTGAGCCCGGGCGACGGAATACGCCGGTTCAGGGGGCCGACACCCCGGGCGGGACGGTCCGACCCTCTGAGGCAGGACCGCGGGAGAATGGGACCCCAGCAGAACGCTGTGCAGAGAACCAGGAAGTCGGTTCGGCTGTAAGTAAATCGGTGCATCTATATATTGATCGCTGTGCTTTAAGTGACCTCTGCTCCAGTCTTATCAGCAGGTTTATTTGAAGATTGCTTCACCTCATGTTGTGGAGGGATTTCTTTAACCAGGTTTTCTACTGCTGATTTAGCTTGGAGTATACATTTTATTTTAACAAAAAAGTGACTTAAAAAAGTTTTAATTTCAAATTTCAAGTTTGGGTTTTTATTGCTAAGCTTTGTAGGTTTGTTTGCTTCTGGTATTTTTTCTGTATTTTATATAGCATTGCCAAGCCTGTCAAAATCCTAAAACTGAAGACCGGGAAGGTAGTTTGTAGATAATGAAGAATTTACCTGATTTTTAATACATTTCTACACAGCACTGTGACAACAGATATTGAAGTGAATGACTGTGAAGTAACTTTGCACATTTCATTTCCTCAATTGGCTGCATAGCCTTTTTAAACTTAAGGTTAACATTTAAGCTAAACATTTATGACTTCCTTAAAAGTGAAATGTGAAAACAAGTGTACGAATTGGCAGGGCGCAATGTTCTTTTGAAACAAACAAAGGAAACAAGCTGTTGATTTTATGAGGAATAGGTTTATGCTTGCATAATTGGTGGGGTAGGGTGCGGTGCGGTGGGGTGTGGGGGTGGGTGCTGCTTTATACCAAACGAAAACAGTTCATGCGTTCCCCCTCCTGTGTAATTGCTCCTTTGAAAGTATGAGTGAGATGACGACACTCTGCTAACCGCCCCCAAATACGCTCCATGTGCGCGGAGTGTTTACAGAAGAAGGGGGGGAGTAGAGAGGGGGAGAGAAAAAAAAATTTTTTTGGCTGGAACCTCCAGTATCCTGAGGGGAATGTGGTACAATAGCAAGTCGGTTGAGAGCTCGGCTGAGTTTTTTTCTTTCCCCCCTCCCGTTCGCATTGAGGAGCTCGGTTATGGCCAACACCATACTCAGTTTCGGGAATGTGGGCTTGAGGCTGCTGCCGTGGGACGCTGTGTGTGAAACGGGCTACTGCTTGCAGGCGGCGGCGGACGGGGCGGACGGGGCGGACGGGGGGCGAGGCAGACTTGGACCGAGGCCATCCCCCGGCGGAGCGAGAGGCGCCTCGTCCTCCAGAGCGCCGGCCGCGGACCAGAGAGCGCCGGCCCCCGCACCCAAACCCGCCGCTTCCAGCAAAGATGGCCGAGTCTCCGGCGGCATGTCAGTCTCACGGGCCAGGCATACCGCCGCCGCTGCCGGTGAGTAAACGCTGCTCCCGCTGCTCCCGCCGCTCCTCCGTGCGCCTCTCAGACGCTCCGCGCCGCCGCCGTCTCTTCCTCTGAAGCGGCTGCTCTGTCAGCACGGGAGCGTCCGTACGCACTTTGTTTTGCTGCTGCTGTTGGTTTTTTTTTCTTCCCCCCCCTCATAACTTTGAGGTTGCTCTCTCGACTCTGCTGCCATTCGTACAGCTTTAGACCCTTCTGTTATTTTTTAAACGTCTGCAGCCGAGTGTTCAGTTTCTCTCTCTTTTGGAGGTTGTTATTGAAACTGTTCTGCTGGCTCTGCAGCAGGGACGCAGTCACTGCAGCACGGGGGGGAGGAAAAAAAAAAGAATTCCTCGGATATTCCGGACCTCTGCCTGCACGCAGACACAGGATAAGGGCAGCGAGGAATCCTCCTTTTTCCAGCTGTGACACGGCGGCGCGGCTGTGCGTGCATAACCGGAGCTTTAGCCTCCGCTGCAGCGACGGGGAGGAAGATCTGCCTCCGCACAGCGCTGTTATGTAACAGACACTTCTACTACACGGCATGTTCTGATGCAGCACAGACCGCTGCGTGCTTGCGAGGTGCGCGTTTTTAAA